>NC_141694.1:1256758782-1257093782 GCF_964263255.1 Lissotriton vulgaris | reverse complement strand
GCCGGAGTCGCAGAGCCGACGTTCGACGCCGGAAAAGTGGCTCTCAGCGTCGAGAAGAAAGAGGTCGGCGTCTAGGAGTCGTTCTGCCTCTCCAAAACGGCGCAAGAGGGACTTTGGTCCCAGAAGTCAGACCGCTTCTGGTGGAGGACGCAAGAGGAAGCGATCACCTGCTGATGGGGCTGGATCTCAGCCCCCTTCGCCTAAAGGGTCACCGGGCTCGGTGTACTCGGAGGTGTACACGCCATCTCGGCCTAGGTCGCCACCTCCGCCTGTACCTAAAGAGGATCCTCCCACCAACCCTCCGCTTCCATCAGGTGACCCACTGCCACCAGTTCCTCCCCATGGGCCCGCTCCTCGGTCGGTGGTTCCCCCGCCGTGGTCCACTTTGTTGCCCTCTTTGCCTGTACCTCCTAAGGAAACCCCAAAACCTAAACCCCGAGAGGAGCCAAAGAAGACCCCACCACGGAAACATCTGTCTCGTCCACTCCTGCCTCTGGTGCCGGGCCTGGAGGAACCTTTTCCTCACCCCTGCGGTGACGAAGGCGGCTCCATCGAGGTTGCTGAAGAAGTACCGGGCTCCCGATTCGGACCCGGCCTTTCTGAGGACGGAACCCCCTCCGGACTCTGTAATCGTGACGGCGGCCCGCAAACAACATGCCACCACCCCGTCATCCACGGTTCCCCCGGATAAGGAGTCCAGATGGATGGATTCGGCAGGGAGGAAGGTGTGTGGAACATCGGCTACCTCCATGAAGGCTGCGAGTGCCACGGCGCTGTTGGGACGCTACGACCGCGCCCTCTGGGACTCCCTCCAGCAGTTTGCGGAGCACTTACCTCGGGAGAAGCGCGAGGACTTCCAGGAAGTACTGAATGAAGGGATGCTGGTGGCGAACCAGATTATCAGCGCGGCAGCGGACTTTTCCCTGTTGGCAGCTCATGGGTTTTGCCATGGGGTTAACCAACGACGTCACGCCTGGCTCTGTCTTACGTCCCTGAAACCGGACGCACAGCAGAGGGTAGCCAACCTGCCATTCTCCGGCGAGACCCTCTTCGGGAGGCATGCGGACGATGAGATGGCCCGCATGAAGGCGGAGGCCGAAACGCTCACGGCTGTGGGCCTGGAGAAGCCTAAAGACACGAAGAAGTCGTACCGCCCGTTCCAACGGCGGTTCGGTGGGCAAGGCAGAGGAGGTGGCCAGGCTTCGGGACAGTCGCAACAACAACAACAGTTCCGTAAGCCGTTCCAAAAGCGCGAGAAGGGCAGAGGAGGCCAGCAGTCGGCTCTGGCGCCCAAGGGCCAGGCTGGGTCTAGGCCCTAGTAACCTACTTCCCCTGGATCTGTTACCCACTCCGGTAGGGGGAAGCATTCAATTTTTTCTGGCAGAGTGGTGAAAAATTACTCAGGACAAGTGGGTGCTGAATATTGTTTGCAATGGATACAGTCTTCGGTTCACGAGCCCGCCTCCGGCGATTCCTCCGGTCAGCTCGCAGTTTCAGCTGCGGGAGCTCCAGGCGGAGGCCGATATCCTGTTAAGGAAGAGGGCGATAGAAGACGTGCCTCTGTCCCAGAGAGGAAGAGGCCTGTACTCCCGGTTCTTCCTGGTTCGCAAGAAGGACAAGAACGAGTTCAGGCCCATTCTGGACTTGCGACAGGCAAACAAATGGATTCGCAGGGAAAAGTTTTGCATGCTGTCGTTGCATCAGATTTATCCTCAGTTGCAACAGGGAGACTGGCTATGTGCTATAGACCTACAGGATGCTTACTTCCTTGTGCCCATTGCACACAAACACAGGAAGTTCCTGCGGTTCCAAGTCGGCGCCAATCATTATCAATACACAGTACTCCCATTCGGACTGAAGTCTGCGCCGAGAACATTCTCGAAGTGCATGGCGGTGGTAGCAGCACACCTGAGGAAGAACAAGGTGTTTGTCTACCCGTACCTGGACGATTGGTTGATCAAAGCATCCTCCTTCTCTGAAGCACGAGCACACTTCCAGAAGACGTGCGTTCTCTTGAACAAGCTGGGGTTGCACATCAACATGGCCAAGTCTGTCCCGACTCCGGTCCAATGCATACAGTACTTGGGAGCCTCCATCAATACGCTGTCAGCAAGCGTGTCTCCTTCAGAAGAGCGACGATTATCTCTCCTTCGGAAGGCTCAGGCTCTTATGACCACTCCATCTACAACAGTGAGGACGGTGTCTTCTCTACTGGGATCGATGGCCTCTTGTATCTTCCTTCCTGTACTAGGAGAAGTCTTCGCAAGGTGGGGAACTCCAATCGTAGATTTGTTCGCCACCGCCGAAAACAGCAAGTGCAGAGACTTCGCCTCCAGGTACTACCAGCAGGGGACGCTGGGAATGCGTTATGGATCAACTGGACGAACAGCTTTCTGTACGCCTTTCCTACCATTCCCCTGATTCCGGCGGTGCTCATCAAGCTGGCCCGGTCCAGGGCTCGGATGATACTCATTGCCCCGGAGTGGCCCAGGCAGTGGTGGTTCACGGACCTGCTTCACCGGTCTCTCCTTCCTCACATTCGGCTGCCGTGTAGGCCGGACCTTCTCTCGAGGTTCGGGGGACGGATGTTACACCCCAACCTCTCGTCTTTGAGTTTGGCGGCATGGCTCCTGAGATAGTGCAATATGGCCATCTGAATCTGCCTGAGGATTGCATGGACATACTGAAGGAGTCTAAGAGGCCTTCCACTCAAACTTCATATGCTTACAAGTGGAAGAGGTTTTGTATCTGGTGCCAGTCTAAGAACCATGACCCTACGACCTGTAAGGAAGATGTCATCCTTCCTTACCTTTTACATTTGGCGCAATCTGGCCTTAATGTTCATTCCATTAAGGTTCATCTTGCTGCATTGACTGCCTACAGGAAATGCCCTTCACAGACTTCCTTTTTCCAGATCCCTGTGATCAAAGATTTTCTGGAAGGATTGAAGAAAGTATTCCCTCCTGTCAGGCTTCCTTCGCCTTCATGGGAATTGAATGTGGTGCTGTCCAGATTGATGAAGGAGCCTTTTGAACCTATTCGTAAGGCTTCGTTGCAGCACCTGTCCTGGAAGGCGGCGTTCCTCGTGGCCATTACATCGGCCGGCAGGGTGAGTGAAATTTAGGCGTTGTGTTGTACTGAACCTTATACTGTATTTCATGCTGCTAAGGTTGTTATGCGTACTCACCCTAAATTTCTTCCCAAGGTTATTTCTGATTTTCATGTCAACCACACCATAACTTTGCCTACATTTTTTCAGAACCCTTCGTCTCCAGCGGAAAGGTCTCTCCATTCCCTGGATGCTAGGAGGGTGTTGAAATTTTATCTGGATAAAACCAAGGATATTCGTAGGTCTGACCAGTTGTTTATTAATTATGGATCAGTCAGGACGGGTCTCGCTACCTCTAAGCAGTCCATCTCTAGGTGGATTGTGTCCTGTATACAATTATGTTACCAAAAGGCTAATAAGACCTTAGGAGGTAAGCCTAAGGCTCATTCCACCAGGGGCAAAGCTGCCATGACGGCCTTGCTCCGTAACGTGCCAATTGCTGAAATCTGCAAGGCAGCCACTTGGAAGTCGGTTCACACCTTTGCTACGCATTACTGCCTGGACACTGATGCCAGGGCAGACGCTCAGGTTGGGCAGGCTTCGCTGCGAAATCTGTTCGCACAGTAGTGGCGTTATTTTCTTCTCCACCGCCGCTTTGGTGTGGGGATGGGCTTGCCATTCTATTCACTAGATTATGACTATACACAGAGATCCCCTACTACAGAAGGAGTAGTTTCTGTCCTGTAACTCCAGTTCTGTAGTAGGGGTATCTCTGTTATAGTCATAAGCGCCCGCCCTCCTCCCCGGTGGAGATATTTCTTCATGTAAGGAATGCGACAGGTCTTGCGTGCTTCGCCTTCAAAAAGAACTGAGGGTGGAGGGACCTGCTATGCATTCTGGGATACTGGGAGAAGTTCTGGAAGGTTCTCTTAAAGGCACAGTATCCTATTTTGAGCCACATAAAGGCAGCCTATGGGGCTTGTCTGTCCATGCCTTCCTCTCTATCATTCCAGAGTCTTTTACTGTAGAGACACGTTTCTCTATGGTAGAAACTGGGTAGGCTGTGTGGTGTGTGGTGTTATTTGGTGGAATTTCTAGTTGAAGTACTGGACAGTGTAGCCTGTGGATATAGGCTGCATTATTTGTCTTTAAATTCTCTCTTCAGTGTCTTTGCAGTTCCTGCATGGTTTGACATCTTAAGAGATTATTTTTGATTGCCGGGGTCCACGCACATGGGCGGGACTATTCACTAGATTATGACTATAACAGAGATACCCCTACTACAGAACTGGAGTTACAGGACAGAAACTACTCCTTCACCAACATCTGAACGCTGATCCACTCCCCGCAATACCTGCCAGTATTGAACATTGCATGCTGGAACCTGTAGGCGCCATCAACGAGGCGGCTAGAAGGAGGTATAAGGCGATTGGTACTTACCTTGGAGGCGGAGCAGCTCTTCATCTATGAGGAGGGGGCTGGATACTTAATCCGGGATACACGCTTGCTTCTTGTTTAGCTACACCCTCGGCGCTGAAGAAAGCACAGACGCCGAAATGCATTCGCCACAATGGGTGTTTTGAATCGCCATGGCTTGTGGATTTGAATAAAGATGCAACTCACGTTTCTCCTGCTGTGGCCTCTTCTTCTTTTTGGAGGAGTTACTTGGATATCACTGTGCTAAACCTATGCTTAAAAACTTTGATAGAAAAACAGACATTTGAGGTGAGCAGATCTAGAGTGTCACTGATGTTGAGAGTGCTCTAACAGGATCTGCTTTCCACCTAAACTTGGGAACTACCCAGAGTTCTCTCCTTCTTTTTTGCATAATGTATGCGTCACTCTATGCCTGAAAGGGTTTTCTTTTGACTTAATACTGGGTGCTCCTTTGTGTCTGGACAAAGCTATACCTCTCTGAAGAGCTCTAATTAGAGCGAAACTTTGTGTCAGAGGTTGCTTTTACTCATTTCAGGTTGGCTTGAGTTGGTATTTTACCAATTAAAAGATGTAATATTGTGCCTGGAGTGATAAATGGCTTTTGTCATTTTACAGCTCGGCAAGGACAGCACTGTACTAGTCCTATGCTTAAAGACTTTGCTGTATAAATGGCAAAAGACTTTGTCATTTTCTATCTCGGCGTGGATAGCACTGTGCTAATCCTATGCTTAAAAACTTTGATAGAAAAACAGACATTTGAGGTGAGCAGATCTAGAGTGTCGCTGGTGTTGAGAGTGATCTAAGAGGAGCTGCTTTCCACCTAAACTTGGGAACTACCCAGAGTTCTCTCCTTCTTTTTTGCATAATGTATGTGTCACTCTATGCCTGAAAGGGTTTTGTTTTGACTTAATACTGGGAGCTCCCTTGTGTCTGGACAAAGCTATACCTCTCTGAAGAGCTCTAATTAGAGTGAAACACTGTGTCAGGTGTTGCTTTTACTCATTTCAGGTTGTCTTAAGTTGGTATTTTACCAATTCAAAGCTGTAATATTGTGCCTGGAGTGATAAATGGCTTTTGTCATTTTACAGCTCGGCAAGGACAGCACTGTACTAGTCCTATGCTTAAAGACTTTGATGGAAAAACAGACATTTGAGGTGAGCAGATCTAGAGTATCGCTGGTGTTGAGAGTGCTCCAACAGGAGCTGCTTTCCACCTAAACTTCTTCTTTTTTGCATAATGTATGCGTCACTCTATCAACAACAACAAAAAAAGCTCCAAGGGTACAAGGCAATATGACTGCACCTATCTACAATTAGGTCCCCTGTGTACACTAAATATGGGTGCCAAGAACCTGAAGCCACATACCACTAGGCTCCCCAGGGTATTCACCCCAAATTCCACAACAAAACACAATGGTTCAGCACTCCACAATAAGTAATAGTAAGTCAATAACTTTTGATGAATCCGCTTAGTAGGGCTTAAAATTCTTTTATTCTGATTTCTTGATACATCAAGAAATGTATCAAGAAATCAGAATAAAATAATTTTAAGCCCTACTAAGCGGATTCATCAAAAGTAATTGACTTACTATTACTTAGTGTGGAGTGCTGAACCATTGTGTTTTGTTATGCGTCACTCTATGCCTGAAAGGCCCCGAGGGAATTGGCGTATACTCTCAGCGGAGCACGCCAAGATTTAATCCTCATTTTTTGCGACAAAACCGAATATATATATAGTTAGACCTGGTACTATTGGAGTGAGTGTCCCTTTATGTTTTTGCTGGTTTTAGATGCTTTGGGCACTGTGTCACTGCTATTCAGTACCACAGTGCAAGTGCTCCCTATTGTAAATTGTTGTTGTAATGTATTAGTGACTCCATGATAGGCTTATTTGATTTACTTGTCAGACCCTAGTACAGTGCACCGTGTGTGCCCACGGCATTTAGATCAAATGGTGCTAGTGGGCTTGCAGCACTGATTGTGCCACCCACAGAAACAGCTTGTAAAGTGTGTCTCAGGCCTGCCATTGCAGAGCCTGTGTGCAGTCTAGTACTGCCATGTCGACTTGGTAAGTCCACCCACTAACCAGTCCCTAACCCTTCCCTTTTCTACATGTTAGATTCCCCTAAGGTAGGCCCTAGGGCAGGTTACATTATGTGGGAAAGGTAGGACATGCCCTGATGTGTGTGGCATGTCCTGATAGTGAATTATAGCCAATCTCGTGTTCACTATTGCATGGCTACCTGTCCTCATAGGCCAGAGTGGGCAGTTTGATTATAACATCTTATAATCCTAACTGTCCCAGGGAACATGGTAGAAAAACACATTTAGTATACCTGAACTCAGAATGATAAAATACATCTTTTAGTGAAGTTGATTTTGTGTTTGAAAAAAGCCCTTTTAGAAAGTAGGTATTTTCTTGCCTAACCATCCAAGCCTCCCTCTGCTAGGTTGTGTATTCCATGTCTGGTTTGTGAGTGACAGGGGCTGGGTGAGTCAGCACAAGGCTAAATAGACCTATCTGCATTGGGAGTGGTTGGAGGAGTAGCACCTGGGCCTGAATTGGGCTGTGTCTGCCTTCCACAATGCTGGCTCCACCTCCTGTGGTGAGTCTGATAACCCTGGCCCACACTAACAAAGGAAGAAGTTGTGGACTGGAAGAATGCACCCAGAACTGGTTTGGACCAGGTACAGACACTCTCTGCCGTCAGAGACAAAGGATTTGTGTGTATAAAAAGGGGGGCCCAGACCCCGAATTTTAGATGTAATTGCTGGGGGTGGCCTGCTGTGGTTTCTTTATTGCCAAGGAAATGAGAAAGAATTTTATTTGCAACGTTCATCATCTTGAGGAAGAATCTCCAAGGGCTTGAACTGTGCTTGCCTCCTGCTGAAGTCTCAGGAATACAAGAGTTCACCACCAGCTCCCCCCCTGAATTTCCTTGCTGGGAATTATGTCTGCAGAAGCCTGCGTGCTGTTGGGAGCTGGAAATGCGACTCAACGAGACGAAGCATGTTGCATCCGCAGCTGTTGCATCATTAAAAAAGCATGCCGCCACCACAAGGGTCACCGTCACATCACAGGAGAAGCATGTCTCAGTCGCAGCTGTGTGTCGTCACATCACTGGAGAAGCGTGTCGCTACCACAAGGGTCGCCGTCGCATCACCGGAGAAGCGTGTCGCAGGGCCTATCGTGGCTCCCTGAAGTTACAGAGTCGCCTCACGGCCGTCGGGCATGCACGCATCGTCTTCACGTCGTCGCATCGCATCAAAGGCACCATCTTCTCGCATCGCACCGGATCGTTGTATCGCATCAAGGCGCCATCTTGTTGCATCGCAACCAGGACGCACCACGAGATCGTCACATCTCCACCTCTCCGGTAAGGAACAGACGCATCGTCTACTTCGCGCAAACAGTGAGGAACAGACGCATCACCTAACTCGAAGCAAGGAACAGATGCATCATTCTCCCTGCAAACCTTTTGTTTATCTTGCGTGATGCATCCAAGGGTACTTTGTGAGAAATGTGTCGCATTTACCATCTAAAGTGAACTGAGTTATTTCTACCATCTTAAAGTCATTTTCTTACTACTGTACTGTGGATTTTTGTTGTTTGGGTCTTGTGTTATGTCTATATAAAGAATACTTATTCTTATAAAACCTGTATTGTGTCCATCTCTAGCATTTTCACTGTATTACTGTGTGTGTTCACAAATGCTTTACACACTGCCTCTGAGATAAGCCTTCCTGCTCGTGCCAAGCTACCACAGGGTTGAGCAGGGGTTATTTTAGGAGTGTAGCCCCTTACTCTAACTAGAAGCAAGAGTCCCTATTTGGACAAAGGTATAAGCCATTGCCAACTAAAGACACCCAGTTCTAATCAGCGGTGATGATTTGGACTTCCATTTGTGACTCATATACAATGATTGGTGTGCACTACTAGTGAGTGCAGACCAAATGCAACCATATACATTTTTTGGGTAGAATTATTTTTACTTGGAACTGTTATTTTTGCTAAAGACTGCCAGTTCGTATTGCCATGAGTAAAGTAGCATCCAACACATCCATGGATATAGATTTTGAGGAAGAAAGGTTGGAGGCCTACAATGTAAAACAGCCAAAAGCCTTTTGTAGAAAATTTAAAGTTGCTACTTCAGGCCACACCAAGAAGAATGAGTTCCAAGAGGCGCTGAGGGCCTGGGTGGAAGCAAGAAATGCCTCCGAGCATGTGGAAGAGCCTACAGAGGAAGCTGAGAATGCAGAACGGCAGCTGGATTGGCTATTGGGTTCAGCCAGGGAGAGAGTGTATTACCCCATAAGCAGCAGTGTTTCTTCCAAGGGCATGTCCCCAGGACAGCTGGAGGACAGAGAGAGAAATAGATTGCATAGAATGGAGATGGCCAAGCTAAAGTTAGAGAGTCAAAAGGACCTAGAGAGTAAGAAGTTGGAGCTTTAGAATAACAGAATAGCTTTTGAAAGGGAAAAAGAGAAATTAGCACATGAAAGATTTTTGAGGGAATTGAAGCTTAAGGCTAAAAGTTTTGAATTGAGTCCCTCTGGTGGCAGCGCATCATCTGTGCCTGAAGAAGGCAGGGTATATTTCCCAAAGGATGTCATCAAAGATGTCCATAAGCATGAAAATATTGGGCAGTGGTTTGCAGCCTATGAAATGGCAATGTTGTGCCACCGGGTTCCTGAGAAGGATTGGGGAGCAGGAATGTGGGGCCACTTTGTTAGTGATGGGAGGGATACATTGTAAGACCTGCCCAGTGAGAGTAGGATGCTTTATGCCCACATGAAGGAAGCCCTGATGACAAGGTATGGATTGAGCCCAGAACTCTATAGATAGAGGTTCAGGAATTGTAACAAGCTGGAGGCTACCACCTGGGTAGAATATGTGTCTTTATTTTGCAGAGCTATGGATGGTTGGGGGAAGGGTAGCAAAGTGAGTACTTTTGAGGAACTCTATGATTTATTTGCATGGGAGCACTTGTCTGGTAATTGTTTTCCAGAGCTACGCCAGCACCTTATTGATAGCAAGCTAACTAACCTTAGGAAGCTTGCTGAGGAGGCGGACCGGTGGGTGAATACACGGGACCATAAGGGACATGTGGGAGACTCCACCAAGGTTGGTAAAGTGTCCCAAGCAGAAGAGTGGGTGGGACAAGGGTAAACAGAGGAAGTTCCAGAAAGGGCCCCAAAGTAATTCCCAAGGGAACCAAGGTAAGGGTTCCCAGCCTCCCCCTGAGAAGAGGGTGAGCCCCTGACAGGTAAACCTGTTCACAGGGGGCCCCCTACATGCTTTCAGTGTAAACAAGTTGGCCACCGCTGGTATGATCGCCAGTGACCCCAGAAGGATCACAATGCACCACCCTGTACACCACCTCGTCAGGTGGCGAGTGTAGCCCTGGGAGGGGAAGAGATGGGTGCCCAAGGTGGGTGGGGTCCCGCAGAAATGTCCCTTGTCTCTATAAAAGATTGTGAGGTGGTCCCCAGGACCCAGCTGCCTGATAACACCAAAAGGTACAGGCAGTGGGTGACCATCAATGGCCATAGGGTGGAAGCTCTGAGAGACACCGGGGCCAGTTTGACAGCTGTCAGTAGTCAGCTGGTGTATGAAGAGCAGGTGGTTCCAAATGCATGTTACCCAGTTGTTGCCGCTGACAACACAGAGAGCCACTGCAAGGTGGCTCAGGGTTCCTTTGAGTGGGGGGTTTCAGGTACTCTCCAAGTAGCTGTATGGCCAGCCATGCATGTGGATTGTCTGTTGGGCAATGATTTAGACAGCTCTCCTTAGGCTAAGGTGGAGAGAAGGTTTCATTTAGAGATGTTGGGTTTGCCTGAGTAGGAGTGTGTGACCACTCGGTCTATGGCAGCCAGTAGGGGTGCTCAAGAGGTCCTGGAGCCTGAAAGTATAGCCCAGGTACCTGCCTTAAAGAGAAGAGGTAGGAGGTGCCATAAACCAGCCCCCAATGTTCCCACGGTCCAGGAGGAGGCATACCTTGAGGGGGATGCCCTGGAACCGACAGGGGAGCAAGTTGCAGAACTGAGGGACCTTCTGAGCTGACCAATTGGCAGCAAGAAGGAGGACCCTCCAGGGAGGAATTCTGTACAGAACAGAAGAAGTGCCCATCTCTTGTGGGTTGGCCTCAAGCCAGGCCGCAGGTGATCAGGCTGGATCACATTGGATCTCCTGGGAGAATGACCTACTGTATAGCAAGCCTAATGCTGCTGAGCCTGGGTCAGCCCGTGTGCTGGTGGTACCCCAGTGCTTCAGAGCCTTCCTACTGGGTTTGGCTCATGATGTACCGTTAGCTGGACATCTGGGGCAGGACAAGACTGTTGAAAAGCTTGTCACCCACTTTTATTGGCCCCAGATGTGCAAGAGTTCAGATACTCATTTTAGGACTTGTCAAACTTGCCAGGCAAGTGGGAAGAGTGGTAGGAAGCACAAGGCTCCTCTCCAGCCCTTCCCTGTGATCAGCAACCCCTTTGGAAGGGTGGGTGTTGACATTGTGGGGCCTCTGGACCCCAAAACAGCCATGGGCAGCAGTTTTATCCTGGTCTTGGTGGACCATGCTACCCGTTTCCCGGAAGCCATCCCTCTCAGGACATTGACGGCCCCGTGGTGAGACGTGCACTGATGGGGATTCTCTTCCATGTTGGGTTTCCCAGAGAGGTGGTGTCAGACCGTGGTACAAACTTCATTTCTAAGTATATGAAGTCCCTGCGACAGGAGTGTGGAGTAACTTATAAGTTCACCACTCCTTACTGTAGGAAGGTGGAATCTGACTACATGGTTGTCCCCACTTTTTTCTGGTGTTTTGATGGTTTTTGACTTAGTTTGGCTTGGATCCTTCTATTCAGGACACCAGTCTTTCTGCTTTCTCTTCTAAAATGATTCCTTTTTTTAAAATAAACTTCTTACTTTCCATCAGATAGTGCATGTTCATACAGTTGACATAAACTTTTCCATGCTCATGACGAGCTGAGCTCGTCATGAGGCACGGTGCTCTGGTGCTCATGACAAGTTCAGCTCGTCATGGGCCGTGGAACACTCAGGTGCGGGGAGAATTCCCCTGCTGTGCTGAGCGTTCCATGGGAACCAATGCACCTGTGACGAGCTGAGCTCGTCATGAGCACAGGAGCACTGTAGCTCATGACGAGCTGTGCTCGTCATGAGCATGGGAGCGCTGTGCGTGCCTCCCTCCCCCAGCACAGCGGGGGAATTACCCCCGCAGCGAAGGGGATAAACAAATAAATTCATATGAATAAGCAAACATATTAATACATAGGCAAGAGAATAGTGAGAAACAAAAGAGAGGAAACAAATAGAAATTTCACAGTAACATAGCATATGTAAGCAAAATGTTTTTGGGGGGGAAACACTTCTTATTTCATATTTAGCCAAATCCAGCTACCTTAAGCTGTCCAGGGCCAATGGCCCCCACAGCACCTCTAATTTAACTAACGATTTGATGCCACTTGCCTTTGCCAGAGTTGCCTCTACACCATAATTATCTCTGATAATCGCCCACCATTCCTCTGCCACCGGTGGTGTAGTAGAGGCCCATGCCATGGAAATAGCCAGCCTAGCTGCAGCCATTAGAATCGTTAAGAGACGTGCTACTTCCGGATTACCATCTTTATATCCCAACATAATTTCAAGATCCGTGAGTGGGTGATCCAATCCTATTTTAGAATAAAGTATTTGCTCGATTTTCCTCCAGTACCTATTCAATTCTGGACATTCCATAAACATATATTTTCAGTTAGCAGCATACAGTCCACATTTTGGACATTTTATCTTATCCCCCATCTTATTTCCCTGTGCCCATTTAGCTATTCTAGCCGGAGTGTAATACATCATGGGCAGAGTCCTTAACATAGCCTAATACCTGTTCTATCATTCTAGGTGAGACCATTGTCCCCAAGGTTTGAGTCCAACGTTCCGCTAATTTCTCATTGCCCAATGGTCTGAAACTATGTAGAAGAGAATACATTGAGCCAATGAGAGATTTAGACTTCTCCCTATAAATACAATCTCAGACTGTTGAATGTTTTATTTCTTTTACAACCACATTAGAAGGAAGATAATCCTTAATCTGCAAATATTTTTAAAAAATGGGCCAGAATTTTATAGGCCAGTCTTAAATTTTCAAATGATTTAATACCTCTATCATTATATAAATCGCCAAAGCAGTTTACTCCATAGTTCGCCCAAATTTTACCCACTTGATCCCTAAATACCTCAGGAAAAGTGGGATCCCCACAATGGGTAGTTTTTATGGAATATCAGTAGATTGCACCTAGTATACATTGCTTGCCAAATATTTACAATATCTTTAACGGTCTTAAATGTTACCCTTTTAAAATAGTTTGGATCTCTAATTCCATATAAAAATGTATCCCTCTGGTTCCCCAGCATAAATGTGAAGACAAAATCAGTCTGATCTAGGCCGACCAAACTACGAAAACGACCCGTAAAAGTGGTCCAGAAAAAGTCTTTCAAATCTGGGAATCCAAGCCCACCTTGATCATATGTAGCTTTAAGCAGCTCAATCGCCCTCCTCGGTTTTTTATATCCCCAAATAAAACTACTAAAAAACCCATCTAATTAAAAAAAAATATGTTGGGGACTTTCAAAGGAATAGAACCAAACAAAAATAGAAATGTAGGCAATATTTTCATTTTGATCAAGTTACATCTGCCTAACAGGCCTATAGGGAGCCTATGCCAAATTCTTAACAATTTAATAGTTTCTTTTAGCAAGGGTACTGTTAGACCTGACATCATTGGCTTGAGTCTCTCCTCCATTTTTTCTGTTGGCCTCCACTGTTTTACGATGTTTTGCTGGATAATGCTTTGGGCGCTGTGCCACTGCTGATCAGTGCCACAGCGCAAGTGCTCCCTATGTTAAATTGATGTATCGATTGAATTCCATGTTTGGCTTATTTGGGTTACTGTCAGTCCCTAGTCTAGTGCACCAGGAGTGCCAGGGCTTGTAAATACAAATGCTGCTCGTGGGCTTGCAGCACGTGTTGTGCCACCCACAAGAGCGGCCTCGTAAAAGTATGTCTGAAGGTCTGCCATTGCAAGATCTATGTGCAGTCTGGTACTGTCACGCTGACTGCGCAAGTACACCTACTTGCCAGTCCCTAAACCTTCCCTTAACTTAAGTGCATTTTTTAAAGTGAGATGTGGTACACACACATGCCCTTAGGGCGGGTGTTTGTGCCACTGTTCCCTTTTTTAAGGGGTGCATCAGGGGGGCCTTAATCCCCCTGGCACCCTTGGAATTGCATTCGCAATTTGCGATTACCAATTTGGTAATCGCAATTTGCGAATGCATTTCCATTCATTCCTATGGGCCTGTAGGGTCATAGGAATGGATGGAGTAACATTCCCTAATAGCGTTTCACAATTTGCAAATCGCTTTTAGATGATGTTAAGGAATCACAATTTATTTTGAGATTACTATATGCATAGGGATTTGCGATTCCAAAATAGCAATTCCTTAAAAATCACTATTTAGGGATCGCAAATCCAAATGTTGATGCATGTGGCAAATAAAGATGTAATCACTGTTGAGTAAAATCCATTGAGGGATGCGGCAGTAAGATAAGGCAATGTATGATAGAGCAGATTGTATACCATGGCAAGAAATTACTGTTTTTTTCGACTACACATTGATAGAATACCAAAAAATAAAATGTACTGATGCAAAGAAAATACTCAAACACATGGTTAAGGAAATGCTCAAAAACATGGTGGGCGTTGATGTCCCGTCTCACCCTTTGGCCAGAATAAGGTAGGAGACTTCGGCTCTCGCTCATTATTGTGCCTGTGGGGAACCACTGAGGCTGCTGTAAAAGTAAAAATGCCATTAGGCAAAATATACTTTAAGACCCATTTTCACTTTCCACTCCAAACTCCCCCTCAATGACCACAACGAAAGACTCTCATTAAACCTTTTAGTGGCACCCACGTTTAAGTAGGACCATGATCACACAGAGATTGTTGCCAGCAACCTAGTTTCAAGTAAAACATGTGACATAGGAGCTGACAAAATGATTTAGCTGTAAAGTCATATCTTTAGCCATGGTACCCTTAAGGGTTTAAAGGCTTTAACCGCATCGCTGCGGCGGTTATTTTCGCGCTACGCGGCTTTTTTCTAAAAGCCGCGTTAGATGACGAGCTCAGCTCGTCATCCGCACACGCCCCCCGTGGCTGATGACGAGCTGAGCTCGTCATCAGCATCGAAGGGGTTAAAGACCTGTGTCAGAGCAGTGTATTTGGCTAGTTTGCCTATAGACATTCCATGAGTATAAATAGACTGTATAAAGTATTTTTCTGGCAGCAAGGATACATGTTCACCTTGTTAGTATGTAAGGGACTGGGCCGGTTCATAGCCAATGGAAAGAGGTGGACCCTAGTGAAATATACTAATTCAAAACAACAACTGTAAACTTGACAGATTAATGAAAGTCACATAATTTTGCAGAGAAAGGTGAGGTATATCTTGACATGTGCAAAGTGAGGCCTGTTTTCCTAAACATTAGTCTGGCTATGCAGTGTGTGCTATTTATTGGTACTACATTCATGCATCTTTATTCTTTTTTGTAATTGCACTATGATCTCACTGCCCATATTCGTGGGTTCAATAATGATTAAGAGTGTCCTGAGAGTTCTTCTCTAGAGCTTATTTCTAAGGTATTATCCACTATTGCCCACTGCAAAGTTTGTTAACATTAGTTAATACCATATACTGAGAGCATAACCCATTAATTGACTACTATGTATGTAAGGGGGTAAGACAATGAGAACAGGCAATTAATAGCTTTTACTACTGAGCATGTGGCAAATACATCTATTCGCACCCCTATAGGAAATCCAAAAGGCCCATTGCAACTGCTTGTTTCCAGACCTTCACTGAACCTGGAACACAGGCAAATAAGAATACTTAGTGGGACCATTTTACTGCCTTGGACTAGCTGAGCAAGTATCAGTATTCCAGGAAGACTTCTAATAATTATATTAATCAAAAAAGTGTCCATCCACTGGAACAATAGCTGAATATGAAAATCTTGAGAATTTGATAACATGTATCGAAAATTTAATTTTGCTAATGGTTATTTCTAGGCACGCTCTTTCAATGACTATACTAAGGAATAAAAACAACAAATGTTCATACAGGGTGCATCGATATATTTACTTTGATGTTCCTCAAATTAGCTAGACATGGATTCCCTTCAAATGTGTTGCCACGAACAGCAGGCATTCACTCCATACGGCCTCTCAGCATCAATCAATCAGTAGATTTGTAGAGCACTTATTGTCACCCGTGAGGGCATACAGCTGATGGCACTGTCCAGTTGATTAGCTGAATAGCCAGGTCTTCAGGGGCTCCCCATCTCTTCAAAACTCTGGAACAGATGGGGCGGTCCGGAGATAATGGGGTAGCTCAATCCATGTCTTCCTTGCTAGGTGGGAGAAGGAGCGACCTCTGCATCTGCTACATAAGATGCGTGGTTGAAGGTTAGAGACGGAAGTGGAGTGGAGATGTCTGGTGGGCTGATGGAAGGTCAGGCGATGGTTGAAGTAGGTGGGTGCGCAGTTGTGTAGGGCATTGTATGCGGGGGCCAGGAGCTTGATACCCAGCATCTTTTCTGTACAGGGAGCCAGTTGATTTCCCTGAGGTAGGGGGTGATGTGTGTTTGTCTAAGGAGACCCATGGCGAGTCTGCCTTCTGTGTTATGCATGGTCTGTAGTCGATTTGTAGCATGCTCATTGGGGGTCTGAGTTAAGAGGGCCACCAGGATGCATCCATGGGGGAGCTTTTGTTTCCAAAGATCTGTCCCTCTATCTTGTCTGTGTTGAGATTCAGGCAGTTGTCGTTCATCTATTTGGCAATGTTTGTAATGCAGTTGTTGAAGTTGGTCTTGGTGTTTTGTGGTGTCTTCGGAGAAGGAGAGAATGAGTTATGTGTCAACAGCATAGCATATGATACCAGTCCATGGTTTTTCTTTTATGATGCTGGGCAGAAGTGTCATATAAGTTTTAAAAAGGGTGGGGATGACCGAGGATCCTAGTCCACAGATGATTTCTTTGGTTCGAAGGTGAAGGGTAAAATTACTTTTTGCATTCTTCTGGTGAGGAGAGGCGATCCATCTGAGAGCAGCTCCTTGGATGCCTCTGTTGTGCAGTCTTGTAATAAGTGTGTGGTGGGAGCCACTACGTAGGCTGCCAAGAGGTCTCTCCTCTTTCTGAAGTTAGCAACTTTATTTTGTCTAATTTCTTTTAGAAGGGTTTCTGACGTTCAAGCGTTGGAGACTTCAAATAGATTCTATTCTCCTGAAGGGGTACATTGTAACATATTGAAAAGGACTAAAATAATGTCTGAGCCTGTTTTGTATCCTTTTTTTCCATGAGTGTGAAAAGCTATGTTTGGTAAAATGTATGAGAGAAAGGTGCTGGAGCAGATGGTGAGGAACAGTTGTTACTGTCTAACGTCAAACCCTATAAGGAAGTCTCCATAGCCACTTTAGCTAATCGGGCGAGAGTAGTAATAAGTGAGGTAAGAGTAGACCTTTCCAGATATGGTGCCTATTCCTCAGAAGTGCAAAGGCTAGTAAGGTTTTCTGGGCAGGTAGTTTGCTAACAAATATTTTAAAAGTAGCAGATTGATCTAATGCGAATACTTTTGCAAAATGCTATTTAAGACCTGTGGCCACTGGATGGCTTTAAACTTGCAAAATGGTAGCCTTCAGAGGCTAACATTATCCCTTCCTCCTCACCCTACGAGGAGAAAATAAAAAAAATGTAAAAACAAAAAGAATGACTAGGATAAAGATATTATTTAAGTTTGTTATCAGGTTTATAATTGATAGTGTTATAGCATCAAGTACTTGTGAATTCATTTTTTTTGCACAAAAAAGTACAGCACAATTCACGCATTTTAATTTCCCAGATATAAAGTACATGTGCATTACAATGTCAGTACTTTTTATTTGTGCTTTTATGTCCTCAAAGGCTGAAATAAAGAATTTCTTTTGACTTTGCTTGAATTCTATTTGCAGACAACTTATTATAAAGCTTGACAGAAAATGAAGATGTTGTCCTGTTTTGTCGTAGCTTAAAGATGGTGATGACTGTGTGCCCTGGATATACATATTGTCTGGACATTCTATTGCTTTATGATGTATTTTTGGTCTTTAAAGGGCTGCATGTTGCGGCAGCAATAGAAGGTCATTGCATGATGTAAACCTCGATTGTCTTTAATGGAATCAAAATTCTTCTTGTATGTTGATTGGAGAATCGCTATTCTGGCTTCGCCTAGGTTAAAGATGAGGTGAGGTCAAAAGCCAGCTGGGGTCCCTGATTGGACCAAGTTCATGATGGAGGCAGTGTCCTGTGGGGGGAGCTGTCCCCATTCAGTTAGTCGGATGTCTCTGGTGATAGCGGGGTTGTTGTGTTGCTTAAAGAAGTCAGTGGCCTTGGGCTAGGGTTTAAAGTATCTGTAGACGTTGCAAGGTTGTTGCAGAATTCCTGTGTGGGGGTAATGTTGTTAGTTGCAGCAGAGGGGTTGGAGAATTCTTTGACGCTGTTGAAGAGTTGTTTGCTGTTATTAAAGCTTGATTCAATGCATGAGGGTGAGGCCTTTTTCTTCAATTCTCTCAACTGTCTGAAGTAGAGGTTGAGGCGAGGGTTGTGTTGAAGTTGGTCTTGTTGGTTGTGTCCTTGTTGGTGCGCATCTCCTTTCCAGTTGTTTACGGTGCTCTTTAGTTGTTCGGAGGTCTTCAGTGTCCCAGCTAGACTACTTAGTGAACTTTCTGTGGGTTTTTGCCAATGGAAGCAAAGCTGTTGGTGCAGTTTCTGATGTTCTGGTCTAGGTTGTTGGAGGACATGAGGCGGGTGGTGTTGAGGGTATTGATCCATGTGTCCTTTAAGACTTTGCTTCAGCTGTAGTGGGCGATTGGGTAGACTGGGGGCAGCAGTCCGTGAGCTGGTGATGTTGAAGTGAATGATGGAGTGGTCAGTCCAGGTGAGTTCAGTGGTGTGGCTGTACCTGATGTTGTCACTGGAGATGAAGATTGGGTCTAGTGTGAGGCCTGTGGTGTGCATGGGGTCATGAGCGAGTTGGGTGAGTTAGATGTTGTTCATGCTGTCGAGGATGTTGGTAATGTTGATGCCATTGAGATCAAACACAAACATAATGTCTTTTAACTGGCAATATTATCTACCCAATACAGTCTCATGAAGAGTATGAGGAACATGTGCATATAAATCGTAAAATGTTCATTTGGTAAATTAAGTTAGCCAAAGCATATTGAGCCCTCCTAAAATGTCCTTGAGGGGTTTATGGCAAGGTTGACTGCAAACCTATATAATGACCCTGTTGACTTGATTGTCCTTGAAGGCATTGTAAAATCACCATCAGAAGTTGTCACTTTTACTAAACTTATTCCCTCTAAAATGGTAGGTAGGGGAAGTGAAGAATGCAATGGGAGAGATAATTAAGGAAGCAGAAACAAAGCGGTTTCTGACCTACCAAATATGTGAAAGAGGAAAAGGGTAAATACTGGTAGGAAATCTCAGTGGCATGGTGCGGTATTATGGGCTGACAAGAAATTATAGAAAAGGGATTGTGTAGAGACTGGACTGTTTAGTTATGGATTGGAAGCAAGGGTTGGGAGATGAGATTGTACTTGGGAAAGACTCAATGTAAGAGAACTGCAAATAACATTCAAGGATGGCTACTGAAAGGCTCAGATACACAGCTCCTTTATATCCATTAAAATACCCTTACTCTTACCAATCTTCTCCCGGCAATATGGTGTGGGGGGTTGTATAACAGTGAGAAGCTTCTCTGTCTTATGGTGGTTCCAGAAGCCAATACAGGAAGCTGACAAGAAGACAAAATGGATTTCAGACAAGATAAAGGCCAAGCCCAGCCTTTAGTAATGAGACCCACACTTCCTCTATGCCCACAAATAAACACCCTTAACTTTGTTTGTCAGAATATAATCATTTTAATATTGCGCTACCATAATATTGAAGAAAAACTATTAATTAAAATATTGAAAATTAAGTATATAACATTTAATTTAGATGACTTATTATTATTCTAACACCTACACTCCTTTAAGATGTAGATATCACTACGGTACCTATACACGGAGTAATGTTCACATGTCCTTTGTACAGGCCTTACCCTATAAAGTGCTCGCATCTCTTCGGTATTTGGACAAAAGATCAGAAACACAAATATTGTGGGACAGAATATCATGTCAAAAATATAGAGGACAAGAATATCATGTATGTCAGAAGTTTATAAACTTTTGAAATACTCAACTAGACCCTCCAGGATTTTGCATTTTGCAAAAAAGTCGCAAAATCTGCAGTTTTGTAAAAAAGTGCCCACTACATTTGGGGAATGTGATCTGATGTCTTTTTTGAGTGAAGAGGCTGACAAAAGGTTGTGAAAACATAATTGAAAGGGTCGTGAAAACATAACTTACAGGTAATTTCGTCTCTCAATTCCCAACTTTTTGGAAACTAGGACATCTTGTGGCCAGGGATGGTAATTGTTTTCAAAATATCTCCATTATAAAGTTCAAAGGTGAACAGTAGGTCGTACTTTTTTAAAGAGAAAGGAATTAAAACGAAGGGAAAGTTAAATGAGTACGCGTCTCTGGAAGAGAGTTAATGTGCTAGAAGTCAGGAAGTGGAGATTAAAGGCTCCAGGGGTGATTTGGGTGTCCTCTGGACAATTTACACTCCTCATTTAGTGGCCATAGCGAGTGAGGTTTATTTGGTTGGCCACCACTGAGCTAAGCATCATTAGTGTTGTGAGATTTGCATGAACCTCTGTGGATTAATTTCTCTAAGAGATCAGTTTTTTGTAGGTGTGGACATCATAAGTGCACTCCTACTTACATTCATTCTCAGCCACAGCCAGGGCCAAAACACAGGCCCCGACGGCCCATGCGGTGCAGGAGGCCCCAGACCTTCTGCCTTCCTCCATTCAGCCAAAGAGCAATTTTTTTAGTATCAGATAAGTCTCTATTTCGACATCATGTCATAAAAGACAACATAAAAAAACACATCATCAATACCTTAAAAGTACATTAAGCACAGCTGATTCATTGACAATTATACATAAATAAGGGCTTTTTACGTAACCTACTGGCTAAATCTGTCCTCTGATTATTCTTTATCAATAATTAAAAAGGTAGAAATTCACTTTAAAAGTAATAAATATGACATTTTATCAAAAAATCTAAAAAAAAAAATAAAAAAAATAAAGGACAATTCATTTTACATAATAATGAGGAGACATTCAAACATTTGGGACAACAACTGATTTTAGTTTGGTCCTTCGAATTGCCCACATCCAATTGAGAAATTTAGACACAGCAATAATTAGGCTTTCTGAACAGTCTGTTTTAAAAATCCGTAGGGCCTCAGTTCCTTTTTTGATACATTTTTGAAGACATACTGGCCTAAGCCACCTAAGCCGCGGCAGTTTGTACACAGGGCATATAAACAATATATGAGTTAGACTTTCCAGTTGTGAACTACAAAAGGGACACATAGCATCCCTACCAGAGGACCATTTACTTGTAAAGGTATTAATCGGCAGGGTACCCACCCTATATTGATGGAACCGTTTCCGGTCCTCAGGGATTGTAATAAAATCACAATATGGTTCATAAGCTGGTAAGAGTTTAAGCTCAAGAAACTCCCTATGTAGTGAAGAGGTGGAACGTCTTAGGAATTTTTGTGTTGTGACCATCGACCAGTATAGTTCCCTAAGAATCTTGCGTGATGGAAAAATATTGTGTGCTTGGTTATCCCATAGCTCAGCCAAGCCCATGGCATTATAAATAGCCTTGGATTCACTAAACCATTTTATTCTATTGGCTGTGTCCATGTTCCTAACTTCAAGGAGTGCTTGGGCATAGTGGGAGAGCTCTGGGGTAACTCAGATCCTCCGCCAGTATGCTATGGGTCTAAAGCGCACTACATCCTCTATTCTCTGGCAGCCCAGGTCAATATAGAGTGGCAAAAGCGGGGTAAATGGTGGGAGCCTCGCTATTCCTCTTACAAATTTATTTTGGGCATTTGTCAGTTCAGAGATGTTACATGACCCCCATAGTTCGGCCCCATACAATATAGATGCTCGTATTTTTGTGTCATAGATTTTTAGTGCCGGAGCTATGGGTTGGGTGGCCGAAGAGCGCAGTTCTCTCAAGAAAACTCCCACCAGCTGGGCATTGTCTAGTAGCTAGTTGATTAATGTGTGGTTTCCAATCCAGCCTTGAACCCAGTGTGATACCCAAGTATGAGAACGAATGGGTTTGCTCTAGCAACCCCCCATTCATTATTGCTCTTCCTTTCACTTGCTTATACCTATTCATTACCATAAATTTGGTTTTAGACACATTGATGGTAAGGCCATAGTCGCTACAGAAGGTCTCAAACTGCCCGATTGCTCTCTGGAGCCCTTGTTGGGTCTTGGATATTAAAAGAGTGTCATCTGCGAACATCGACAGGGGTGTAGACTCACTACAGAGCTTGGGTGCATACGTAGGAAAATCCCTGCAGTAGGCGATAACCCTGTTGATGTACAGAGAAAAGAGCAATTAATATTGGTGGGATAAGGGAGACTCAGGGGCCCTTCATCACATTCTGCAGGGGGGTGTACCTGCTATTTTCTTTGGGGCAGAGCCGCGGGCTGGGCACTGCGTCACTACTGCTTCTGGCCAGGCCTGACTCCGCCGAGTCCCCTGTGCATTGTATTCTGCTTGGGGATTGTGCTCTGGGCTGGGTCTCGCTCCGCTGCTTCCCTGGCCGGGCTTGGCACCGCCGAGTGACTGCATCCTGGTTGGGGGCTCTATACCAGGCCGGGCTTTGCTCCGCTCTCCAACTGGCCGGGCCTGGCTCCGCCAAACACTCTGACTACACCTCCCAGGAATCTCGCAAAACGCTAGTACCAAGAGCCAGGAGGCGTATAAAGGGGAATTTGGGGCCGAGTTCCCTGTGTACCTGCTATTTTCTTTGGGGCTGATACGCGGGCTGGACACTGCTTCACTACTGCTTCTGGCCGGGCTTGGCTCTGCCGAGTCCCCTGTGCATTGTATTCTGCTTGGGGATTGTGCTCTGGCCTGGGTCTCGCCCCGCTGCTTCCCTGGCCGGGCTTGGCTCTGCCGAGTGACTGCATCCTGGTTGGGGGCTGTATTCCGGGCCAGGCTTTGCTCCGCTCTCCAACTGGCCGGGCCTGGCTCCGCCAAACACTCTGACTGTCGAGGGTCCCCCTCGAGAGAGGAGGATGTTCGTCCACAGGAGCAAATATGAATGTCCCACACACTTCCAGACAACAACTACCAAAGCGAGAAGGTATAACTTCGCTATAAGGCAGCTGCTACCAAAAAGTGTGGGGGGAATTTTCCCAGGGAGTATACCACTCTCCCCCAGCCAGGTGACGTAGCTGCAGTCTTGATGGCAGGAGATTGGAAAATAAATATAAACAATACTAACCTCACCAGTACTTTACAGGGCTGATATACAAGTGTTCAACATACCATTCCACTTACCTCACAGGTGAGTGACAGGGCTTTAAGCTAGAAGTCCAGGCAAGAACCAGGAGATACAGCAGAGAACCTGGGGGACAACTAGCAAGGAAATCTCCAAAATAGAATGCACCAATTCCCGTCCTACTCATAATCTGAAGACAGAGCAGGACTGGGGGCCACAAGTGCAGCTGATAACACTAGTATCACTTATAGAGCTAAAGACAAAGTGATACAGAAATTCTCACTTCCAGCGCATAAACTAAAGACCGCGTGGAGCGAGTAACAAAACACATAACACAGACAATCCCCTCTTCCAGCTCATAAGCTTAAGACAGAGCGGAGGAAGGGAACAAACAACATAAAACACGGACAATAGACACACCCCGTCTGACTAGAAACTGAAGAGCAGAACGGAGTGGGCGTACCTACAACAAGGCGCGTTAGACCAGACACACTCCACTCGTAAACTCAAGACGGAGTAGAGCGCAAACACAAACATACACAAAAACCCCTTCGATCATAAGAATGACCGTGGAGTCTAAACACTGTGATAAATTTCCAGTTCGGAACTGACACCAAAGAAGAGAGAAAGGCAGGCGGGGGATCCAGGCGGAAGGGGACGCTAGGCGCCGGTGAAGGGCATGCCGAGAAGAGAAAAGGTAACGGAGCAGGGCGGGAGGAAAAACAGCAGGCAGGACACAGAACAGGAACAGAAAATACCGTGACCCAAAGGCAGAAATCTCAGGAGCTGGAAAAGAGCACAAACGGGATCAATAGGAATCAGCAGGATCTCAGAACACTACGGGAACCTCACGGAGCAGGACGCTGAGTAGAGGGGGCGTGGTCACTAACCAAACAGTAAGCCAAGCAATGATTCGCGGGTGAGCTTCCCTTTTCAGCTATCTAGGGAGCATCTCAAAATACCATGACTACTCAGTAAGAGGTTTTAAGGGAAAGGTACAAAAGTCTCACAGGGACACCAGAAGGTTAGTATAACTGAGCATTCTACACAGCCCTGTGGAATCTATATTGAACACTTATGGATGAGGTCAGATCCGACCACCCCTAACAGTTCTCCCCCTCAAAACCCCTCCCGAGGCCGGGGCCAGGTTTCCTAGGATGTAATCTATGGAACCTCCTGATCAGTCTAGGAGCATGTACATCCTCAGCAGATCCCAAGTTCTGTCTTCTGGGGGATATCCCACCCAATCTATAAGGTATTGGAGTTTGCCTCTATACCTTCTAGAGTCTAGGATCTGTTGTACCTCAAACTCTTCTTCGCCTTCGATCACCACAGAAGGAGGTGGTGATTCAGGGGTCAATGGGGGAATGTATTTCTTAAGAAGGGAACAATGAAACACAGGGTGAATTTTGATGTGTGGGGGTAACTGCAATTTGAGAGTCACTGGGGTTATGACTTTAAGAATGGGCTAGGGACCTATGAAGCGAGGCTGTAATTTCTTGGACCCAGGGAGTCTGAGATTCTTGGTGGATAACCATACTTTTTCCCCTACATTATACTGAGGTTCCTCTCTGCGATGTTTATTTGCTTGATACTTCATATTTTCTTTGGCTTTGTTCAGTTCTTGAATGGCCTTTTCCCATACAACCTTTATGTGTTGATGATGCTCCTTTAATGCAGGTATTTTGTCGAGATCAGTAGGGAAGGGAATAGGAAGGAACCCAGGATGTTGACCATGATTGAAGTAAAAAGGAGACACTCCTATGGCGGAATGTGTTGAATTGTTATAAGCAAACTCTGCCAAAGGTAATGCTTCCAACCAAGTGGATGGCAAATGGGTCAGTAGACAACGCAAATACTGTTCTAGTGTTTGATTAGTCCTTTCCGTTTGACCATCCGTTTGAGGATGGTAGGCAGTGGACAATCTATGGTCCATTTGTAACACTGAACATACTCCTTTCCAGAATTTGGAAACAAATTGAGGCCCCTATCTGAAAATATCACTGCCGGAGTACCATGGAGGCGAATTATCTGCTCTAGAAAAATGTGTACCAATTCTTGTGATGATGGTATCTTTTTAAGTGGAACAAAATGAGCCATTTTGGACAGCATGTCCACTACTGCCAGTATGGTATTATACCCTTTACTACAAGGCAGTTCGGTGATAAAATCCATACTGATGGTATGCCATGGTTTGGGAGGAGCTGGTATTATCTTCAACAACCCTGTGGGGGCACAATGCGAAGACTTTTGCCTAGCACATACTGAACAAGCTTTGACATAAGTCGTCGTGTCTTTAATGATATTATCCCACCAGAACCATCTCTGACAAAGACTAACAGTCTTGGCTACTCCTGGGTGTCCAGCAAGAACACTATTGTGACACCGTTCCAATACTTGAGTTTGTAAGGGGGAACAAGGTATGTACAATCGGTTATCATGGAAATATAATTCCTCTTTGACTGTATTCAAAGGATTCTTTATCCATTATTGTCTGTTTATCAAGGCATATTGTTCTTTTAAGATATCAAAAAAGGATTGAGAATGATGTTCTTCGGCTCCAATGATTTTATGTTCTGGGATGATAGGAGGTGTGCTATTCGTATGTGCCATGCTAGTGCTGTTAATTCTTGAGAGAGCATCAGCCTTGCCATGTTGGGCTGCAGGTCTATAAGTGATTATAAAATCATATTCACTAAAGAAGGATACTCAACGCATCTGTCTAGGTGTCAAAGCTTTTGCAGATTTAAAGAACTGTAAATTTCGATGATCCGAAAATATTGTGATAACATGTGGAGATCCTAATAAATAATGTCTCCATTCCTGAAAGGATAACTTGATGGCAAGGAGTTCTCTTTCACCGATGGTATAAATTTGTTCAGCAGGGAGCAACGTCTTAGAAAAGTAGGCCACAGGATGAAGCTGTCCATTTCCTGGATCCCTCTGCGACAAGACCGCACCAACCGCTGCTTGTGAAGCGTCAGCTTCCAGAAAAAATGGCAAAATGTTGTCAACGTGCCGAATGATGGGGGCAGACATAAATTTCTTCTTGAGCTTGCAAAAGGCCTGTTCTGCTTCTTCATTCTAAGCGAACTTGATTCCTTTCTTGAGTAACTTCGTTATAGGAAGAATGGTTTCGAAAAGTGGTCTATGAATCTCCTATAGAAATTAGCAAATCCTAGAAAGGATTGTACTTCCTTGACCGTGGTGGGACTAGGCCAATCCATCAATGCCTTTGTCTTCTTAGGATCCATAAGAATACCTTGAGGAGAAATGACATAACCCAAAAAGTCGATGGTATCAGTGTGAAAGGTGGTTTTATCCAACTTGGCAAACAAGGAATTCTCTTGCAATTTCTGTAAAACTCTTTTAACGTGTACCACATGTTCTTCTTCATTTTGAGAATATATTAAAATGTCATCAATGTACACGATGACAAAAACATCAAGGTATTCTCAGAGCACTTCATTGATAAAGTATTGAAAAGCTGCAGGCGCGTTGCATAACCCGAAGGGCATCACGCAATATTCATATAAACCGAATTTGGTGCGGAACGCCGTCTTCCATTCGTCTCCTGCTTTAATCCGGATTAGATGATAGGCTCCTCTTAAGTCTATCTTCGTGAATATCTTTGCCCCTCGTACTTGATCCAACAGCACAGGGATGAGCAGCAATGGATATTTGTTCTTTATAGTAATCTTATTTAAAGCCCTATAGTCCAGGCATGCTCTCAAGCCACCTTCTCTTTTTGGTATAAAAAACGGGCGAGGATACTGGAGACGTTGAATGTCTGATGAACCCTTTTTGTAGCATATCATCTAGATAGTTCTTTAAGTATTCGGTTTCATCAGAAGTTAGCGCGTATATCCTACTATTAGGAAGTTCAGCACCAGGTATTAAATCAATGCGGCAGTCGTAAGAACGATGTGTGGGCAATTTAGTGGCCTCTTCTTCATTAAATACTGACTGAAATTCAGCATAAATGTCGGGTATCTTTGAAGCCACAGCTAATGACTGGACTGAGCAACATAATGGATGCAAACTGTCACTGGCTTCCTGATAGCAATGGGTCATGCAATAGGGTGACTTTAACGTCACTGTTCTGTCTATCCAGTCAATCTTTGGATTATGAGTTTGGAGCCAGGGAACTCCTAATATTGCTTCAAAAGTAGGAGTATCAATCAAGTCAAAGACGATATGTTCTGAATGCCCGTTACCACAAACCAGGAGCAGAGGAGATGTTTGATGACTAATCATACCTGATGAAAGTTCAGAGCCATCTACCGACTTGACAGGTTCAGGCTTGTCCTTTTCCACGAAAGTAATGTTCATCTTACGGGCTAATTGTATGTCAAGGAAATTACCAGTTGCTCCAGAATCTAAAAGAAGAGACATATGATGTCTATCTTGATTGCTGACCACTAATGTGATATTCAATAGAAAATGTTTCACAGGTCTTATCAATGTCTTCTGATTTTGAGAGATCTGACAAAGGCATGTACTTGAAGAATCGATCTCCTCATTCTTCAAGCTCTTTAGTTTTCCTGAACACCATCGATTTTCTTGGGCGTAGTAGAAGGACGGTTGGGACAGTCTTTGGCATAATGTCCACTCTTGCCACAGTATAAACACAAAATATTCTTCCTTCTTCTAGCTTTCTCCTCATCTGAGATGGGACCTCTCATTCCTCCAATTTGCATGGGCTCAGGTACATCCTTTATCTCCTTTTTGTCTGTTTTCTGTAGGACCAACCTAGGGAATCCGATACGACTCTTTTCACCTCTTCTCTCTTGCAGTCTATGATTTAATTTGACTGTAAGTTCAATGAATGAGGGACAATCTTCAGGCGGATTAACTATTTGAGCTAGTATGTCCTTCAACTCATCAGACAATCCTCGGTAGAATAAGGATGTTCTCTTATCTTCAGGCCAATATGTTTCGGCCAGCAGCCGGTTAAACTGAGTTATATATGTGAGAAGATCTTTGGACCCCTGTTTAAGATTAAGCAGGGCATTGTCACTGGCTTGCATATAAGCGTGCTTTGCAAACAGACTTCTAAACTTGAGCTGAAAGTTGTTGTAATTATACAACAAGGGATCATCGGTTTCTACCAAAGGGACAGCCCATTCTGAAGCATTTCCTCCCAAGTAGGAAAGAATAAACGCCACTTTTGATGCATCATCTGGAAAGGCTGCCGGCTTACACTTAAATTGAAGATGACACTGAGTCATAAAACTGTTAAACTTGCCACTATCTCCTGTGAATCTCTCTGGCATGGCTAAAGGAACAGGACGAGGTGTGTGCACCGTAACTTGTACAGGAGGGCTTACGTTTGCCGCTTCAACAGGTGGACTAACAGTGGGTGATTGTACAGAGAACCTGGCGGGTTGAATATAATTTCTCTTGGGAACCGCTCCTGCATTAGTCCCACCCACAGCCCCGGTGTCTTGAGCTTGTAAATGGGCTACATCTGCCTGTAACTTCAGGTTCTCTGTTCTTAACATTGCCACTTCCTGTTGTAAACTGGTAACTTCGGCATTGATCTCTTCCATTGAAGGAGTATGTTCTGTAGAACCCGCACTCGGGTCTACATTCATCTTTGCTCGGGTGAACTAGAATACTTGGGCTTGGCTTTCTGTCAAGGGTCCCCCCCGAGAGAGGAGGATGTTCGTCCACAGGAGCAAAGATGAATGTCCCACACACTTCCAGACAACAACTACTAAAGCGAGAAGGTATAACTTCGCTATAAGGCAGCTGCTACCAAAAAGTGTGGGGGGAATTTTCCCAGGGGGTATACCACTCTCCCTCAGCCAGGTGACGTAGCTGCAGTCTTGATGGCAGGAGACTGGAAAATAAATATACAACAATACTAACCTCACCAGTACTTTACAAGGCTGACATACAAGTGTTCAACATACCATTCCACTTACCTCACAGGTGGGTGACAGGGCTTTAAGCTAGAAGTCCAGGCAAGAACCAGGAGATACAGCAGAGAACCTGGGGGACAACTAGCAAGGAAATCTCCAAAGTAGAATGCACCAATTCCCGTCCTACTCATAAACTGAAGACAGAGCAGGACTGGGGGCCACAAGTGCAGCTGATAACACTAGTATCACTTATAGAGCTAAAGACAAAGTGATACAGAAATTCTCACTTCCAGCGCATAAACTAAAGACAGCGTGGAGCGAGTAACAAAACACATAACACAGACAATCCCCTCTTCCAGCTCATAAGCTTAAGACAGAGCGGAGGAAGGGAACAAACAACATAAAACACGGACAATAGACACACCCCGTCTGACTAGAAACTGAAGAGCAGAACGGAGTGGGGGTACCTACAACAAGACGCGTTAGACCAGACACACTCCACTCGTAAACTCAAGACGGAGTAGAGCGCAAACACAAACATACACAAAAACACCTTCGGTCATAAGAATGACCGCGGAGTCTAAACACTGTGATAAATTGCCAGTTCGGAACTGACACCAAAGAGGAGAGAAAGGCAGGCGGGGGATCCAGGCGGAAGGGGACGCTAGGCACCGGTGAAGGGCGTGCCGAGAAGAGAAAAGGTAACGGAGCAGGGCGGGAGGAAAAACAGCAGGCAGGACACAGAACAGGAACAGAAAATACCGTGACCCAAAGGCAGAAATCTCAGGAGCTGGAAAAGAGCACAAACGGGATCAATAGGAATCAGCAGGATCTCAGAACACTACGGGAACCTCACGGAGCAGGACGCTGAGTAGAGGGGGCGTGGTCACTAACCAAACAGTAAGCCAAGCAATGATTCGCGGGTGAGCTTCCCTTTTCAGCTACCTAGGGAGCGTCTCAAAATACCATGACTACTCAGTAAGAGGTTTTAAGGGAAAGGTACAAAAGTCTCACCGGGACACCAGAAGGTTAGTATAACTGAGCATTCTACACAGCCCTGTGGAATCTATATTGAACACTTATGGATGAGGTCAAATCCGACCACCCCTAACACTGACTACACCTCCCAGCAATCGCGCAAAATGGCAGTACCAAGCACCAGGAGGCGTATAAAGGAGAATTTGGATCCTCGCCACGCGAGACACGCACGGGACGCGCCAGGACAAGGGCGGGGCCGTCTGCGGCCATCAGAGGCCAGAGGAGGCTGGGCTGGGCCACCCCCTTAACATCTCTACTATTTTCCCTGGAATTTATTCATACCCAGAGGTACTTTTAAAAATCACTCCATCTTGGACATTTCATTTAATTACTCTAAAACTTTTGCCGCAGGACCGTCAATGCAAATATTTTTTCTTGCTATCAGTCCTTTTTTAATATTGTGGGGCGGAAGTATTAAGTATTGTGCATTGTGGGATTTGTCCACCCGGTTGTAAGAATGAGCGACAAGGGTAAAAATACTAAGCCTGCTACCTCTCGCCCCATGACTAGGCACCAGGCTGCCACGGCACAACCTCTCCCAAGCCTCACTGCCATTGATAAGATGCTACAGAAGACGATCGGGGTAGTGGAATCTGCCATAGAGAATACTGAGAGGCGATTATGAAATGAAATGAAATGAAAAGTAGATTTATAGAGCGCGGTTGCTGCCCAGAGGCGTCCAAGCGCTAGAGACCAGAATAGAAATTGATTGACAGAGGTAACTTGCTGAAATTACTGAGGGGGGGTTAAACAAAAAAGTCTTCAGCTGTTTTCGAAATGAGGAGAGGTTAGGGTTGGATCTAAGATGAAGAGGAAGTGAGTTCCAGGTCTTGGCGGCATTATAGGTGAACGTCCTGCCGCCGCCCTTGCCTTTTTTATTCTCGGAACTATAGCCATACAGGCCTGGCTAGATCGAAGGTTTCTGCTGGGTTGGTACTGTTTTACTCCGGCCATCCCCCCTCTCCAGTCTGTAGGGGATTTTTCAGCTGTTGCTGTTAATGCCCCTGACTTCAGTTCTTCCCTTATGTGCTCTTTTGCAGAGCTGCCCTGTGCACAGATTGTTCTTGATGTAAATGATACCCCAGAGGTTGCCAATTCCCCTCCACACCCTGTAGCCAGAAAAGCCCCCAAACCCCGCCTGAGGAGTAAGAAAATTAAACTTGTAAAAAAATTAGCTAAAAGATCCACGACCCTACCTGACTGTGCACAGGTTGCTGCTGGTCCTTCTCTGTCCTCTGTGGGAACTCCTGTTTGGGTCACTCATCTATTATCTGATTTCGGAGCTCATATGGAACAGATTATTGGTTCACATTTTAAATCACTGACATCTAGGCTTGATAGATTAGTTTCCACCATCAACAATATAGGTCTAGGGAGAACCCAGCTGATTAGTCCATCTGGGAATCCTAGAACTATTAAGCCCACTTCCACTTCCAACCCTAAAATTCTACTAGCCAGTAAAAATATACCAGCTGTACCGGCTCGGGTAACTGGCAATTCTACCCCTGACACTATTCTACCTCTGCCCAGGGTTCGAAAAGTAGACACTGGAAATACAACAGTGCCCAGGGGGGGCCACTGAGCAAACTTACTGGACCAACAAGCCCAAGCTAGCAGAAATACTTCAGAGGAGGGGTCTCCAGCTGTCCTGCCCTCCCTTGATCTCCCTCCTGAGTCTCTACCATATGTTGTGGTCCTTGCTGGGGTTCCACCTTTAAGCCAGGGAAAAAGTGAGGATCATTTTGAATTAAAAAACAAATGTATACAATAGCTTAACTCCAACAGGCCTCTCCCCCCTAAAGTCTATGGAGAAATATTGAGTGTTAGAAGAGTAGACTGGATTGGGACTGGACCTAAAACTATTGCGGGAAACTGTGTTGTGATTAACTTTAGGAACACACGCTCTGTAGAATACATCTGCAGCAGGTCGCCATCCTGGTCTAACACCCACATTTTCCCCCTACACTTGTCATATTCCTATCCCACCCCCCAGCGGAGAACTTGACAGAATAGAGGTATGCGACAAGAGGGGGGCCAGAACATCTTACCACCCAGAATCCAACAGGGAATAACATCCTGGGAGGGCTATCAGACGTATATTCCCTTACTTTCACTATTCCCTCAAAGAAATGGGTTTAGCATGTTGGAACAGGTCGACTGACGCCCTGTGAAGCAGAGTCCCTTACCCCAAATACGTAGCAGTCTGGGCATCCAAACAGCGATATTGGTGGGTAATGGTGACAGTAGTATCCCTGAGAACCTATCAACATATAACAACATCACAGAGGGTTGGATGGAATCGGGGGCAGGTACTATGCATGTGGGGGTCTGTCCTTCCTCCGAGGAAATGCTAAGAGGTGAGGCAAGGGAAAAGACACCAGAGCCCAAGATCTTATTGTGTAGTACTGGGCCTGACCAATGTAAGGGGGAACTATCAATTAACATCAGGCCAGTTCATAGAGGTATATAAACACTGTCATGGAATGTGCCCGGGATGAAAAAGAAACTAGCTTTACCTGAATGGGGCTCTTTTATGGCATTGCACGACATTTGCCTGATGCATGAAACATGAGCAAAGGAGGAGAGTGTAAGGGCCGGCTTTGCCACTTTTGATATCCTGGCGACAACTGGGGGTAGGGGGAGACCCTCGGGTGGCCTGTCAATATGGATGGGCACGCATTTGGGTGTCCAGGCAGTCCAAATATCAACTAACTCGCTTGATGTCCAATGCATTCTTTTAACACCTCAAGATAGGCCCCAGGTGGCCATATTAAACATCTATTCAAGACCTCTGAAGAGTGGTCAAGAATCCGATACTATTGAAATATTAAAGCAGGTTATACATTCACTCGTACCTTTAGGATGATGAGGACCGGTTCTGGCATGTTCCCGATCCACAGATCCCTACTGTCAGAGCATGGACCCCATTGGTCCTTCAAATTAAGTCTTTCTCCCTCTCAACGTCTCTGCGGGCGTGTAATGGGAGATTGGAGCCCGACAGACCGGGATCAGACCCGTTTAACAGACTGGGGAAAACTTCTATCATCGATTATATAATGATGGAAGCCAGACATTGGGATAAATTGTTGGAATTTAGGGTCTACCCACGACGAGATAGTGACCACAATGTCCTTGTCTTAACACTCAAAGCTGGGAGTTTTGGGCTAACAAACCATGCTCCTGATTGTAACGGTCCGCTGTTGTCACTTTTGATTTCTAACAACAGGCGGAGGGTTAAATGGCCCTACCTCCAGGACTCCCCCATGAAACTCGCTGAAATATACCAGATAGCAATACCGCTGCTAACAGATATGGGGGATATAGGCATTGACAATTTGGATCTAGACTCCCAGGGTAGAGCTGTGGAAATTCACAAACAGCTGGCTGCCAGGCTTGTGGATGTGTTTAGCCTTGTGGGAACGGAAAAATCCCACCAATCCAGGACACATCCCTGGTGTGACGCCACCTGTAGGAAAGCAAAAAAAGATTTGCTTTCTGCAATAAATAATAAAGATAGAATTAACATTAAAACATTCTGCCTGGACTATAAAAAGGCCATTATCAGGGGAAAGAAGCAATGGGAGGAGAACAAATGGGAGGAGCTTAGATCTGCACTCTCACGAAAGGACTCCAAGTCGTTTTGGACTATTGTGAGTTCTGGTGTGAGCGGGGGAGGAATGGCTACAACCCCGAATATAGCACCTGCAGTGTGGGAAGCACACTTCGGTGCGCTATATGCCAATTCGGGCGAAGAGACCATACTCCCTCCCAAGTGAAGTGTGGCTCACTGGTTAGAGCAGGCAGACCCTGAAGCAGAGGTCAGACCCAGACCAGGGTTCAATTCCTGACGCGGCAGGGTCTTGAGCCTAAATGTCCACGGACTCGATAATTCTCGCTTCGGTGCCTGACCTAATCATGGGTTCACACTCTGCAACTCTGGGCATTAAGCTTGCTTAACCTCCACAACGGCCCCCCGCGGCGGGATGCCTGGCTTTCACCTTGGGGATGCCCTGTAGAGGCTATCTCACAGGGAAAAGCTAGACGGGTTCCCAAGGCAAGCGCTTAGAGACCCCTGGGTGATAAGCGCTACATAAATCCAATATACAATACAATACAATACAATCCCGATCCTCTCCGGGAGCATACACCGGTGGGGACGGAAGATTTGGTCTTAAGGGAAACGGTGGCATGTCCCCTGTTGGCCGTCCCGACTTGTGGGGTCCTTGGATGGTGATCGGAGGCAAGATTCCCGGCTTGTTGGGGACGTGTATCATCTAGAACGGCCTGAAGAAATTACTCTGAAGGAGGTTGAGTCTTCAATAGCAAGACTATTACCTAACAAGGCCCCCGGCCTAGATAAAATCCCCGGGGATTTATTCCGATCCCAACCCAAAATATGGGCACCGTATCTGGTGGTTTTGTTTAATGCAATTCTTAGGGGGATTAACCCGCCAGATATTTGGCTTGGAGCCGAGATCGTCCCTATCTTTAAGAAAGGCTGCCCATTAACCCCAGCAATCTATAGGCCTATTAGTCTCATAGACACCGCACAGAAACTAATGGGCAGGATCATCCATATAGGATCCAGGGGTGGATGGAAGAAAATGAGATACTGACCACACTCCAGGCTGGGTTTAGGATGGGTATTTCAACTTTGGATCAAATATTTCAGCTGCAGGTCTTATTTTGGAAAACGGTGAGAGTGGAGGGTGGCAGCCTCTATCTCATCTTTGTTGACCTGCGGGCCGCTTTCGACCTAGTTCCAAGGGAAAAATTATGGAAAGTCTTAGCAGAACTGGGTCTCCCATCCTATCTATTGAACATCCTAATTAGGCTTCACACTAGAAACTATGCCCAAGTTAGGTGTGGGAGGCACGGGGATCTCTTGGCATGTTTCCCTGTTTCGAAGGGTGTACGCCAGGGGTGCGTCTTGGCGCCAACGTTATTTTGTCTTTACACCAATGGCCTTGTGGAACATTTAATTGGTGTAATTCACAATGACGCCCCTAGGCTGGCCACCGGGCGGGTGCCCGCTCTGATGTTTGCAGATGACACCTTGTTGCTATCTAAAACATCACGGGGCATCCAGCACACCCTGGACGGCTTTGCAGCATTCTGTGCTTCACGAGGATTGGAGATAAACTTGGACAAGACCAAGTTTATGATTTTTAATCCCCCAAAGCAAACCCGTCCGAACCCCATTCCCAATGGTTCTGCCTTAGAAAGAGTTAAGACTTTTGTCTATCTGGGCATTACCTTGACATAAAATTTTGACAGGGGTTCCCAAATTTCCAAATCAGCTCTTAGGTTATCCCAAGTAATGGGGGGCATTAGCAAAGTCCACAGATTTTCGGATTTCAAGCCGGCAGCCCCGGTCATTTAAATATATCGACTCCAGGCTAGAATGGCCTCGACGTATGGTGCAGAACTTTGGGGCCATAAAAATACATGTAATCTCCTGAGGGTCGAGCAGGGCTTTATGAGGAGCCTTTTGGGCTTGCCACCGAGCAAACCAATCATTCCTCTAAGACTTGACCTGGGGCTGGAATCAATAGAAGAACTAGTAGCAGCACGGCCCATGCTCTACTAGAAGAGACTTTGGTCAGTGCCTGAACTGGCTCCATATAGAGGAATTTTTAGAGGTCTGGGCTCTTCTAAAAGGCAAGAACATTCCGTGGCTGCACCACATCAAGACTCTTAGCATCCGGATTGGCCTGTCTGAGCTCTGGGAGACCCCGGAGGTGTGTTGCCCGGGGACATCCAAATTGAAACTCAAAAGTCAGCTGAGGCAGCAGAACTCATTAGCCTTACAGAGATCAGGTTCCCTAGGAAGACTGTCAGCAGAGTTCCTCCTGGTGAAAACTGAATTGTGAACGAAGGAATTCTTACATATAATCTATCCACCCCTTGTGAGGAAGCTTTACATCCAGTTAAGGCATGGCAGTCTACCACTCAGAGCATTCACCTGTAAATGGGCAAAATCAGAAAATATAGCCTGCCCGGCATGTAACTATAAGTGCGAAGATATTTGCCATGTTATGTTTCTTTGCCCTGCATATGAAACTATAAGGAAATGCTGGCTGATTCCGTTATGTAGGAATCCAGAGTTCAGATATTGTATTCAGGCATGTAGGGTCTTAACGTATGATACTCACCCCCCCCCCCCCCCCATTGTTTTTGCTGTATCTCGTTTTCTACTTGGCATGTGGCATAGAAGGAAAAGTTTTGGATACATTCTTGTGTTTAATTGTGTTCAATTAGGAATTTTAATCTTTCAGGTATTGATAAGTATCTAGTTTAATCAATTTTTAATGTTGACCTGTCTTCTATTTATTGTTTTACTGACTTGTGCTCTTTTGTATGTATTTTACTTGCACTTTTATGGTCTTTGACCGAAATAAAGTTATCTAAAAAAAAAAAGATTAAATGTAAGAGAACTTAAAATAACATTCAAGGATGGCTACTGAAAGGCTAAGATACACAGCTCCTTTATATTCATTAAAACACCCTTACTCTTACCAATCTTCTCCCAGCAATATGGTGTGTGGGGTTGTATAACAGTGAGAAGCTTCTCTGTCTCATAGTGGTTCCAGAAGGCAATACAGGAAGGTGACAAGAAGACAAAAAGGATTTCAGACAAGATCAAGGCCAAGCCCAGCCTTTAGTAATGAGACCCACACTTCCTCTATACCCACAAATAAACACCCTTAACTTTGTTTGTCAGAATATAACAATTTTAATATTGCGCTACCATATCATTGTAGAAAAACTATTAACTAAAATATTGATAATTAAGTATATAAAATTTAATTTAGATCACTTATTATTATTCTAACACCTACACTCCTTTAAGATGTAGATATAACTATGGTACCTATACACGGAGTTATGTTCATATGGCACTTCTTTGTACAGGCCTGACCCTAGAAAGTGCTCACATCTCTTCGGTATTTGGACAAAATATCGGAAACACAAAAATTGTGGGACAGAATATAATGTAAAAAATATAGAGGACAAGAATATCATGTATGTCAGTTTCTAGGGGTAAGTAAAGTTTTGCTACATATAACTCCTCATATATGTACCTTGACGATATATCTATAAATCTTCAAGGTACGTAGATCTGGAGTTAAGAATAGTAAATTTACATTTACCTACTTGCACTTACCCACTCGATATTCTTGTCCTCGATATTTTTGACAAAATAGTCTGTCCACACTCTATTTGTGTTTCTGATTTTGTCACTAATCAATCACTTCAAATGTTCTTCCTGAAGTGACCTCTAATAGGAAGACTATCTTGTAAAATATGCATTGTAAATATTCCTCTATGTAAAGGATGGAGCAGTGGCTTATGCTACCTTGCTGAAAGAATATTTGAAGTTTATAAACTTTTGAAATACTTAACAAGACCCTCCAGGAATTTGCGTTTTGCAAAAAAGTCGCAAAATCTGCAGTTTTGTAAAAAGGCTGTTCTTTTTACCAAACTGCCCACTACATTTGGGGAATGTGATCTGATGTTTTTTTTGAGTGAAGAGGCTGACAAAAGGTTGTGAAAACATAATTGAAAGGGTCGTGAAAACATAACTTGCAGATATTTTCGTCTCTCCATTCCCAACTTTTTGGAAACTAGGACATCTTGTGGCCTGGAATGGTAATTGTTTTCAAAATATCACCATTATAAAGTTCAAAGGTGAACAGTAGGTCGTACTTTTTTAAAGAGAAAAGAATCTGGAAGAGATGTGCTAGAAGGCAGGAAGTGGAGATTAAAGGCTCCAGGGGTGATTTGGGTGTCCTCTGGACAATTTACACTCCTCATTTAGTGGCCATAGCGAGCAAAGTTTATATGGTTGAGCATCACTGAGCTAAGCATCATTAGTGTTGTGAGATTTGCATGAACCTGTGGGGAGTAATTTCTCGAAGAGATCAGTTTTTTGTAGTGTGGACATCATAAGTGTACTCCTACTTTAATTAATTCTCAGCCACAGCCAGGGCCAAAACACAGGCCTGACGGCCCATGCGGTGCAGGAGGCCCCAGGCCTCTGCCTTCCTCCATTCAGCCAAAGAGCAATTAATATTGGTGGGATAAGGGAGACTTAGGGGCCCTTCATCACATTCTGCAGGGGGGTGTACCTGCTATTTTCTTTGGGGCTGGCCGCAGGCTGGACACTGCTTCACTACTGCTTCTGGCCGGGCCTGGCTCCGCCGAGTGACTGCATCCTGCTTGGGGGCTGTATTCCAGGCCGGGCTTTGCTCCGCTCTCCAACTGGCCGGGCCTTGCTCCGCCAAACACTCTGACTACACCTCCCAGCAATCTCGCAAAACGCCAGTACCAAGCACCAGGAGGTGTATAAAGGAGAATTTGGAGCCGAGTTCCCTGTGTACCTGCTATTTTCTTTGGGGCTGAGCAGCGGGCTGGACACTGCTTCACTACTGCTTCTGGCCGGGCCTGGCTCCGCCGAGTCTCCTGTGCATTGTATTCTGCTTGGGGATTGTGCTCTGGGCTGGGTCTCGCTCCGCTGCTTCCCAGGCCGGGCTTGGCTCCGCCGAGTGACTGCATCCTGGTTGGGGGCCGTATTCCAGGCCGGGCTTTGCTCCGCTCTCCAACTGGCCGGGCCTGGCTCCGCCAAACACTCTGACTACACCTCCCAGCAATCTCGCAAAATGCTAGTACCAAGAGCCAGGAGGCGTATAAAGGGGAATTTGGGGCCGAGTTCCCTGTGTACATGCTATTTTCGTTGGGGCTGATCCGCGGGCTGGACACTGCTTCACTACTGCTTCTGGCCGGGCCTGGCTCTGCCAAGTCCCCTGTGCATTGTATTCTGCTTGGGGATTGTGCTCTGGGCTAAGTCTCGCTCCGCTGCTTCCCTGGCCGGGCTTGGCTCCGCTGAGTGACTGCATCCTGGTTGGGGGCTGTATTCCGGGCCGGGCTTTGCTCCGCTCTCCAACTGGCCGGACCTGGCTCCGCCAAACACTCTGACTACATCCCCCAGCAATCTCGCAAAACGCCAGTACCGAGCGCCAGGAGGCGTATAAAGGAGAATTTGGGGCCGAGTTCCCTGTGTACCTGCTATTTTCTTTGGGGCTGAGCCGCGGGCTGGACACTGCTTCACTACTGCTTCTGGCCGGGCCTGGCTCCGCCGAGTCCCCTGTGCATTGTATTCTGCTTGGGGATTGTGCTCTGGGCTGGGTCTCGCCCCGCTGCTTCCCTGGTCGGGCTTGGCTCCGCTGAGTGACTGCATCCTGGTTGGGGGGTATATTCCGGGCCGGGCTTTGCTCCGCTCTCCAACTGGCCGGGCCTGGCTCCGCCAAACACTCTGACTACACCTCCCAGCAATCTCGCAAAAGGCAGTACCAAGCGCCAGGAGGCGTATAAAGGAGAATTTGGATCCTCGCCATGGGAGACGCGCGCGGGACGTGCCGGGAGAAGCCCGGGATAATGGGGGGGGCCGTCTGCGGAGGCCAGAGGAGGCTGGGCTGGGCCACCCCCTTAACATCTTTACTATTTTCCCTGGAATTGATTCATACCCAAAGGTACTTTTAAAAATCACTCCATCTTGGACATTTCATTTAATTACTCTAAAACTTTTCGCCGCAGGACCGTCAATGCAAATATTTTTTCTTGCTATCAGTCCTTTTTGAATATTGTGGGGCGGAAGTATTAAGTATTGTGCATTGTGGGATTTGTCCACCCGATTGTAAGAATGAGCGCCAAGGGTAAAAATACTAAGCCTGCCCCATGACTAGGCACCAGGCTGCCACGGCACAACCTCTCCCAAGCCTCACTGCCATTGATAAGATGCTACAGAAGACGATTGGGGTAGTGGCATCTGCCATAGAGAATACTGAGAGGCGGTTATCAATTACTCCGGCCATCCCCCCTCTCCAGTCTGTAGGGAATTTTTCATCTGTTACTGTTAATCCCCCTGACTACAGTTCTTCCCTTATGTGCTCTTTTGCAGAGCTGCCCTGTACACAGATTGTTCTTGATGTAAATGATACCCCAGAGGTTGCCAATTCCCCTCCACACCCTGTAGCCAGAAAGGCCCCCAAACCGCGCCCTAGAAGTAAGAAAATTAAACTTGTAAAAAACCTTAGCTAAAAGATCCACGACCCTACCTGACTGTGCACAGGTTGCTGCTGGTCCTTCTCTGTCCTTTGTGGGAACTCCTGTTTGGGTCACTCATCTATTATCTGATTTCGAAGCTCATATGGAACAGATTGTTGGTTCACATTTTAAATCACTGACATCTAGGCTTGATAGATTAGTTTCCACCATCAACAGAATAGGTCTAGGGAGAACCCAGCCGATTAGTCCATCGGAGAATCCTAGAACTATTAAGCCCACTTCCACTTCCAACCCTAAAATTCTACCAGCCAGTAAAAATATACCAGCTGTACTAGCTCGGGTAACTGTCAATTCTACCCCTGACACTATTCTACCTCTGCCCAGGGTTGGAAAAGTAGACACTGGAAATACAACAGTGCCGAGGGAGGGCCACTGAAGTCAGAGCAAACTTATTGGACCAACAAGCCCAAGCTAGCAGAAATACTTCAGAGGAGGGGTCTCCAGCTGTCCTGCCCTCCCTTGATCTCCCTCCTGAGTCTCTACCATATGTTGTGGTCCTTGCTGGGGTTCCTCCTTTAAGCCAGGGGAAAAGTGAGGATCATTTTGAATTAAAAAATAAATGTATATGTGAGAAGTTGGCCTGATACATGTTGTCTTCAATTCTGGGGGCACCTTGTATCAGTCCAAACAATCCCTTATGGTGGTGGTTGTAAGTCAACCTTATAGACAAGCTATCCTAGGGGTAGCATGGTCTAAGCAGCCTTATAGGCTTAGCTCAAGAGGGCATGTGAAGCCAGCTGTTTTACCATATGCAATCCTGTAATATCAAATGAAAGGACACCACACAAGTTATATATTTTAAAAATATATGTATTTATTCTCAGAATAATCCTCAGTACTCTTTATGAGTAAAGAAGCACAAGCGTTTAAACAAAAGCACAGTAAAACATATGAAAGTTGCACAATTATGGATGAGGCCGGGTGGCAACTCAAACCATATATCATAAAAGTGGTAAAAGTACCCCTTTACGAACAGTGGTCAGGCCTAGGGCCTGGGGAGTCGCTGGGACTACTCGGGACTAGCAGTGATGAAGTCGGGAGAAGCCCGCGGGACTCGGGTGCAGCGCTAAAAGCACACGCATGCACCAATGCAAAGTCAATGGTGCGTAAAAGTTATAAAGTTACTGTTTTAGGTGTCTTCCGACTGGACTAGGATTACCAAACTTTAGACTTAGACACTAGAGGTGTGTACCAGCGTAAGAACACCAGCGTTCATAAGTTACCTCACCCACAGGAAGCATAGGTGCCAAAGTGTGTCGGGTTTCGTCACGCAGTTCGATGGTGCCTGGAGATGAAGATGCTGCAGGCGTCCAGGAGGGAAGTGTCCGGTGTGATCCAAGGGTTGATCGAAGATGTAGAGTACCTGAAAGCAGAGGGGACAGAGTCTGGGTCACTAGCCAGTGACCAGGAAGGAATCAGGAAGGAACCAGGCGATGTCGGGCGCAATCAGGTGGTTGTTGAGAAGCTTGTCTCCACTGCCACGTGGACTCTGGGGCACCGAGGATGTCCTAGAGTGGATCACGAGCTGTCCGACTAAGTCTCTCACTGTTGGCGGTGTCGGCTTCCGGATTGGAGCTAACAAGCCTTGGCAAAGGCAACCCATGCTGGATTCAAAGATCGCTTCTTACTCGGACCAGCAAGGTCTGAGCGGGTGCTCCTTTTCAGGGGAGCGAGGGCGAGTCTGGAGCAACCAGACTAGCAGTGTAAATTCAAAGGTTCGTCCGTACTGGGGCCACAAGCCAACGGGCAAGTGACCGGACCAACTCGTCGAGCAGGAAAATGCAGAAGGGCCCCACACAGCACTCGGAGAGTGTGGAGGTGTGAGCTTTGATACAAGAGCTGCTCGGGCTGGGGCTTCTCAAACCTTAATGCACATCTTCGAGGGAGCCTCGGGAGCTGCACGGTCAGCGCTTTGTTGTTTTTCCAAGATGGCCGGCCCCACTCTTCAGGTTGCCTCCACGGGTCTCAGCTCTGCAGGGACTGTGGATCGGGCTGTTAGAAGGCAGGCAAGCTGGGTCTTGTCGATCTCTGTTGCTTGAGTTCAGCGGGAACTGCTACAAAGCAAACGTTGAGGTGCTGGATGGTGCCTGTTTGCACAGGGTGGTTACTCCTTGACCACAAGGGAGATTCTTCAGTCTTCTACGTAGAGTAGGATGTCGAAGGGTCCAGAGTTTCATTTCATAAGTTTCAGTCAGGATAATCTGAGTGCTTGGGCACTGCTCCCACCTTTATTCCAAACTGGGGGGCTGGATTACCTGCTAGGTCCCTCCTATGGGTGGGACCCAGGAAGGGGGTGGTTACACCCCTTTCCTTTTGTCCAGAGTCGCGCTGGGACTGGGGCTGGTGTGACCGGATTATGCAAGGGGAAGCCTTGTGCTCCCCAGGCAGTGTCTAGTTTCTTTCAACCCTCCCTGCTACAATCCACTATCTCCTGTCTGGGGTGGTGTGACACATCCCTGTGACAGGAAACCCTTTGTCCAGGCTTCCTCTGCCAAGTTTCGGTCAGCAGCAGGAGGTCAGACTCGTGTCTGTATGTATAGGCATTTATATAGCGCACTACTTACCCGTAGGGTCCCAAGGCGCTTCGACCGCTGCGAAACCCTTCCTGGCTTCCGTGAGAGATGGTCCCTTAATGGGTATCTCCAGGGTGAGACCAGGCATCCCCGGCGGTCTGGTGGGGCCGTTAGTGAAGATGAGGCAAGCTAATGCCCAGAGTTGCCGAGTGTGATCGCTGATCAGAGTGGGCACCGAGGCGAGAGAATTATCGAGTCCGCTGACCCTGGTCCAGAAACCTGCCGCGCCGGGAATCGAACCCTGGTCCCGGGCCGTCCTCTGCTCTCGGGTCTGCCGCCTCTAACCAGTGAGCCACACTACTTCACTATCTGTCTGTCTGTGGCAGCAGCATCCATTTTGTGATGCTGGGGCTCTGGTTAGGATTAACCGCGTTTTTAGTAAAGTAACATGTCTTCTCCCTCTAGAAGGGTGGAATGCTACCCCCGTCGCCAGGACTGACGAGGGGGTAGTATTCCAAGTTGTATGACACCAAACACAACATGTTTTGATAAAGCCAAACCAAAGTTAGCACATAACCGCAAGGATTATAATGCACTTAAGAGTATATGGTATGGCATTATCCCGAAACAGCTAAGGGAGTTGGTCCCGACAGCTGCAGACAGGCTCAGCTCATGCTAGAGCACCATCTCACATAAAACCAAGCACTCTGCCTCCAGGATTGTTAAGGCCTGCCATAGGAGTGACTGATAGGTATATAAGTGTCCAGTTTTAGGTTTAGATATAGGTATACTATATCTAAGCAAGGGGTGATTACACTACCTTGCCCCAGCTGAGTGATCAGCCAGTTGTGTCGATTTAAGTACCAGCCAGGGGTGGCAAAAGATATGCTGAAGCCCTGGTAGGCCTTGGTGGCACCTATGCCCTGAGCACCTATAGTGCATGGTACAGGGGCTGACAAGGTGTCAGTTCCAATTGGGTTATGTACCTATAGTCAATGTATGTGAATTTAGAGAGAGAACACCAGGCTGTGGGTCTGATTAGCAGGCCCACAGCCACATTAAGTCGAAAACCAGTGAAGCAAAAAGCAAAAATTTGGGGTGACCATAGGATAGCAGACCCTACTCTCCTACACAACCCCCCGCCCCCCCAAACGCAGGGACATTAAACTTAACCTTGACCAGATAAGTCTTCATGTTCTAAGTGGAAATACCTGGAGAGACCATCTGCATTGCCATGGTCAGTCCCTGGTCAGTGCTCCACTGTAAAGTCCATCCCCTGTAGGGAAATGGACCACCTGAGCAGTTTGGGATTTTCACCCTTCATCTGATTTAGCCACAAGAGAGGCCTAGGGTCTGTCTGAATTAGGAAGTGAGTGGCAAACAAGTATGGTCTCAACTTCTTCAGGGCCCAAACCACAGCAAAGGCCTCCCTCTCAATAGCTGACCAACGTTTCTCCCTGGGTGTCAGCCTTCTGCTAATAAAAGCAATGGGCTGGTCTTGACCATCTACATTAAGTTGTGAAAGCACAGCTCCCACCCCCAACTCAGAAGCATCTGTTTGAACAATGAACTGTTTGGAGTAGTCAGGACTCTTCGGGATAGGTGCAGAGCACATGGCCTTCTTCAGGTCATCAAATGCCTTTTGACAGCTAACTGTCCACTGAACCTTTTTTGGCATCTTCTTGGATGTCAAGTCATTTAATGGTGTCACAATGGACCCATAGTTCTTTACAAATTTCCTGTAATACCCAGTCAGGCCCAAGAAGGCTCTGACTTGTGTCTGGGTAGTTGGAGTAGCCCAGTCCTGTATGGTCTGGATCTGGCTCTCCAGTGGTTGAACCTGACCCCCACCTACTAGGTGGCCCAGGTGCACAGCCGTGCTCTGCCCTATCTAGCACTTGGTAGCCTTGATAGTCAGGCCTGCCTTTTGCAGGGCCTCCAGAACTTTCTTCAGGCGGATCAGGTGATCCTCCCAGGTGGAGCTGAAGACAGCAATATCATCTAGATATGCTGCACAAAAGTCATCCAACCCAGCAAGGACTTGATTCACCAACCTTTGGAAAGTGGCAGGTGCATTCTTCAACCCAAAGGGCATCACCACAAACTGATAATGCCCACTGGGGGTAGAGAATGCTGTTTTGGCTTTATACTCCTCAGCTAACCTGATTTGCCAATAGCCAGCTGTCAAATTAAATGTGCCAGGAAACTTGGCAGAAGCCAATTTATCTATGAGCTCATCTGCCCTTGGAATGGGATGAGCATCTGTCCTAGTGACAGCATTGAGACCTCTGTGGTCCACACAAAACCTCATTTCTCTATTTCCATCGTGGGTATGAAGTTTTGGCACAAGGACTACTGGGCTGGCCCATGGGCTCTCTGATGGCTCAATCACTCCAAGTTCAAGCATTTTCTGCACCTCAGCCTTTATACAATCCCTGACATGGTCAGGTTGCCTGTAGATTTCATTCTTCACAGGCAGACTGTCACCGGCGTCCACCTCATGGGTGCACCAGTTAGTTTGACTGGGTGTGAGTGAAAACATGTGTCTATGGGACTGCAACACCTGTCTGCAGTCCATCTGTTGCTGGTCAGTGAGGCTGCCTGCCAAGGCTACTCCATCAACTGAGCCATCATCAGGGTTTTGGGAAAGCAGGTCTGGGAGAGGGTCACTCTCTTCCTCCTGTTCCCCGTCTGTAGCCATGAGTAAACCCATGTCTTCCCTGTCAAAAAATGCTTTCAATCTGTTTACATGGAGCACCCTGTGGGGGCTCCTAGGGGTTCCAAAGTCAACCACATAGGTGACTTCTCCCTTTTTCTCAACAATAGGGTAGGGTCCTGCCCATTTGTCATGGAGAGCTGCTGGGGCCACTGGCTCCAACACCCACACCTTCTGCCCTGGCTGGTACTCAACCAGAACAGCCTTTTGGTCATGCCAAGCTTTCTGTAATTCTTGGCTGGCCTCCAGGTTTTTGGATGCTCTCTCCATGTACTCTGCCATCCTGGAGCGGAGACCAAGTACATAGTCCACAATATCAAGCGTAGGCTTTTTGAGAGGTAACTCCCATCCTTCCTTCACAAGACACAATGGACCCCTTACAGGGTGGCCAAACAAAAGTTCAAAACGGCTGTAGCCAACCCCCTTCTGTGGGACCTCTCTGTAGGCAAAGAGCAAGCAGGGTAAAAGGATGTCCCATCTTCGCCTAAGCTTTTCTGGTAACCCTTTTATCATTCCCTTTAGGGTCTTGTTGAACCTTACAACAAGCCCATTGCACTGTGGATGATAGGGTGTGGTAAACTTGTAGTTTACTCCTCACTCCTTCCACATTGCTTTTAAGTATCCAGACATGAAGTTGATACCTCTGTCTGAAAGAACCTCCTTTGGAAAGCCCACTCTTGAGAATACTACAAGAAGGGCCCTTGCCACAACGGGAGCTGTTGTGGTCCTCAGGGGAATTGCCTCTGGATACCTGGTGGCATGGTCCACTACCACCAGTATTAATCTGTGCCCAGATGCTGTTTGTGGATCCATGGGACCCACAATGTCGATTTCAACTCTCTCAAAGGGTACCCCCACCACAGGTAGTGGTATCAGGGGGGCCTTTGTTGTGCCACCTGACTTACCACTGGCTTGGCAAGTGACACAGGACCGACAAAACTCCTTGGTATCTTCTGACATATGAGGCCAGTGAAAGTGAGGGACAAGCCTGTCCCAAGTCTTGTTCTGGCCTAAGTGTCCTGCAAGGGGAATATCATGGGCCAAGGTAAGAAGGAAGTCCCTAAATTGCAGAGGTATGACCAACCTCCTGGTAGCACCAGGCTTGGGGTCTCTAGCCTCTGAATAAAGGAGCCCATCATCCCAATACACTCTATGGGTACCTTGAGCATTCCCAGCAGCCTGCTGTCTGAGGGGTTCAAGAGAAGGGCAAGTTAACTGAGCCTGCCCCAGGTCTGCCCTTGAGGGTCCCCTTGTCCCCAGAAACTCAACCTGATCAGGTTCAAGCTCTTCAGTGACAGTCTCCTCTTGGATCTCAGAATCAGCCTCCTGTGAGATCTGATCCTCAACCTGGGGCAAGTGGGAAGGCACTGCCTTAACCCTCTTGCTCTTCTTCTTGGGTTGTGGTTGGTCTATTGTTTCAAGATCCACCACAGGTTCAGGTAGGCACTTCTTGGCCTGTGTCCTGGTTACAGCAAGGACATGTGCTGATATCCCAAGCATTTCTGCATGAGTCCTGTACTCCACTTCTGACCATAAGGATTCCTCAAGATCATTGCCCAAAAGACAGTCAACTGGGAGGTCTACACTCACAACAACTCTTTTGAGGCCAGTTACCCCTCCCCAGGAGAATTTAACAACAGCCACACTATGTGTAGTAGTGGCATTGCTAGCATTGGTCACTAGGTAGTTCTCACCTAGTATGATTTGTCCAGGGTCCACAAAGTTAGGTGTCACCATAGTGGCACTGGCACATGTGTCCCGGTAGGCCTGAGCCACTTTCTCATTAAATAAAGGCGTCTGCCTATACTTGCCCAAAGTATTGGGACTTTTAGTAGTGGCCATGGCTATGTCCACATCATAGAGCAGAACTGCCTGAGTAGGGATTCTGACTAAGCCAGACTCCATCTCATTACCCAGGGTCCACCCTACTAAACCCTTTGGCTGTGTACCACCACTGCTGACTGTACTAGGGGGTGCAGGTGCTTTAGGAGCTGCAGTGGTAGGGACTGGATTTTTCTTCGTGCATTCATTGCCCCAGTGTGAAACTGATTTGCAGGTATTACACCAAGGTTTCTTTGGGCCATCATTCTTCTTTTTCTTGTTTCCATTTTGGGAACCACCCTCCTTATTAGAATTATTTTGGGGGCCTGAAGACTTCTGGTCTTTTTCTTTTTCGTTCTTATCCCCACACTTCTGGTCTGCTTACTTCTGATCACCTCCATGGTTCTGGGGTTTCTGCTTAATCCTTGTTCTGACCCACTTGTCTGCCTTCTTTCCCAATTATTGGGGAGAGGTCAGATCTGAGTCAATAAGGTATTGATGCAATAGCTGGTTCAGACAGTTATTAAGGATCTGTTCTCTCATTATAAGATTGTACAATCCTGTATAGTCTGAGACTTTACTTCCCTGCAGCCAACCCTCCAGAGCCTTAGTGGCACAATCAACAAAATCAGTCCAGTCCTGAGTCTGAGCTTTTTGGGTATCTCTGAACAACAACCTGTATTGCTCAGTGGTTAGGCCAAACCCCTCAATAAGAGCACTCTTCAGGACAAAGTAGTTTTTGGCATCCTCAGGTTTAACTGTGAGGAGCCTATCCCTCCCTTTCTCAGAAAAGGAGTACCATAAAATTGCAGCCCACTGTTCTTGAGGAACCTGCTGTACCATGCATGCTCTCTCCAGAGCAGTCATCCATTTGTGGATGTCGTCTCCTTCCTTGTAGGGGGCTACAATCTTTGTCAGGTTTCCAGTATCATAGGACCTGTCTTTCTCTCTAGGAATATTGCTGCCACCAGTAGAATCTAATCCACACAACTTTTGTTCTCTTGCTAAAGCAAGTTTAGCTTGAGCCAGGGCTCCCTCCTCCCTCTCTATCTGGAGTTGGACAGCCCTCATTCTGGCCCTATGCTCTTTTCTCTGGGGGGAAGTCATTCCCCTTTGAGATTCCCTTGAGGCACTAGAAATGTGAGAGTCCCTGGAGGGAGATCTCACTCTTCTATTACCTGGGGAAATTATGTTATAGGATCTGGGGAGGTGCTGGCCCTCTCCATTCCCATGTAGGTCCAAGTTGGCCTGGTTAAGCCTACCAATTTGTACCTGGTTGGTCCCTTGATCCTGATCTGAATCTTCATTAGCATCTGATTCAGGTTCCTCCTCTATCTCTGGGGTGTTCTCAGTATCTGGGGGGTTCACTCCATCTCCTGTATCTAAGGGAGCTGCACTCGCCTTCTCTAGATCATCCTTCTCCAGGGTGGCTATCAGGATGGGAATGGTAGGGTTGTGACCCTTTCTCAGCCCCCTTGAAGTGCACAAGGCACTCACGTCCTTATGGCTGAGGTTGTCATAGCTGGAAGGTGCCTTGGTAAGGTCAACCAACACAGGCAGAGAGCTGGAAGCTTCACCTGTGCCAGACATGACTGCTAGTGAGGTGTAAGTGGTGCACTTACCTACACTAAGTGTTTTCCTACTGTACCTTGCTAGTGAGTTGTAGGCAGGGTGTGCTAAGCTCTTTGATCTACAACTACTAAGTTCAGTAGAACTTAAATATATAAGCTTTGTTTATATGTACCTAGGTACTTAATGTGATCTTTCAATTTGATAAAAAGATTGCAATGGTAAAACAACAGCAAGCTCAAATCTGCACCGCTGCACACCAATGTGAGCAGTTGGCCTGATGTATGATGTCTCCAATTCTGGGGGCACCTTGTATTAGTCCAAACAATCCCTTATGGTGGTGGTTGTAAGTCAACCTTATAGACAAGCTATCCTAGGGGTAGCATGGACTAAGCAGCCTTATAGGCTTAACTCAAGAGGGCATGTGAAGCCAGCTGTTTTACCATATGCAATCCTGTAATATCAAATGAAAGGACACCACACAAGTTATATATTATAAAAATATATGTATTTATTCTCAGAATATTCCTCAGTACTCTTTATGAGTAAAGAAGCACAAGCGTTTAAACAAAAGCACAGTAAAACATATGAAAGTTGCGCAATTAAGGATGAGGCCGGGTGGCCACTCAAACCATATATCAAAATAGTGGTATAAGTACCCCTTTACGAACAGTGGTCAGGCCTAGGGCCTGGGGAATCGCTGGGACTACTCAGGACTAGCAGTGATGAAGTCGGGAGAAGCCCGCGGGACTCGGGTGCAGCGCTAAAAGCACACGCATGCACCACCAATGCACAGTCAATGGTGCGTAAAAGTTATAAAGTTACTGTTTTAGGAGTCTTCCGACTGGACTAGGATTACCAAACTTTAGACTAAGACACTAGAGGTGTGTACCAGTGTAAGAACACCGGCGTTCATAAGTTACCTCACCCACAGGAAGTGGGTGCATAGGTGCCAAAGAGTGTCGAGTTTCGTCACGCAGTTCGATGGTGCCTGGAGATGAAGATGCTGCAGGCGTCCAGGAGGGAAGTGTCTGGTGTGATCCAAGGGTGGATCGAAGATGTAGAGTACCTGAAAGCAGAGGGGACAGAGTCTGGGTCACTAGCCAGTGACCAGGAAGGAACCAGGAAGGAACCAGGCGATGTTGGGCGCAATCAGGTGGTTGTTGAGAAGCTTGTCTCCGCTGCCACGTGGACTCTGGGGCACCGAGGATGTCCTGGAGTGGATCACGAGCTGGGCCACAAAGGCTCTCGCTGTCGGCGGTGTCGGCTTCCAGATTGGAGCTAACAAGCCTTGGCAAAGGTAACCCACGCAGGATTCAAAGATCGCTTCTTACTCTGACCAGCAAGGTCTGAGCAGGCGCTCCTTTTCAGGAGAGCGAGGGAGAGTCTGGAGCAACCAGACTAGCAGTGTAAATTCAAAGATTCGTTGGTACTGGGGCCACAAGCCAACGGGCAAGCGACCTGACCAACGCGTTGAGCAGGAAAATGCAGAAGGGCCCCACGCAGCACTCAGAGAGTGTGGAGGGGTCAGCTTTGATGCAAGAGCTGCTCGGGGCTGGGGCTTTTTAAACCCCAATGCACAGCTTCAAGGGAGCTTCAGGAGCTGCACGGTCAGCGCTTTGTAGTTTTTCTAAGATGGCCGGCCCCACGCTTCAGGTCGCCTCCGCGGGTCTCAGCTCTGCAGGGATTGTGGATCCGGCTGTCAAAAGGCAGGCACGCTGGGTTTTGTTGATCTTTGTTGCTCGAGTTCTGGCAGGAACTGCAACAAAGCAAACGTTGAGGTGCTGGATGGTGCCTGTTTGCACAGGGTGGTCACTCCTTGACCACAAGGGAGATTCCTCAGTCTTCTACGACGAGTAGGATGTCGAAGGGTCCAGAGTTTCATTTCATAGGTTTCAGTCAGGATAATCTGAGTGCCTGGGCACTGCTCCCACCTTTATTCCAAACTGGGGGGCTGGATTACCTGCTAGGTCCCTCCTATGGGTGGGACCCAGGAAGGGGGGGGGGTTACACCCCTTTCCCTTTGTCCAGAGTCGCGCTGGGACTGGGGCTGGTGTGCCCCAGAACCGGTTTGACCGGATTATGCAAGGGGAAGCCTTGTGCTCCCCAGGCAGTGTCTAGTTTCTTTTAACCCTCCCTGCTACAATCCACGATCTCCTGTCTGGGGTGGTGTGACACCTCCCTGTGACAGGAAACCCTTTGTCCAGGCTTCCTCTGCCAAGTTCGGTCAGCAGCAGGAGGTCAGACTCATGTCTGTGGCAGCAGCATCCATTTTGTGATGCTGGGGCTCTGGTAAGGAGTAACCGGGTTTTAGTAAAGTAACATGTCTTTTCCCTCTAGAAGGGTAGAATGCTACCCCCGTCGCCAGGACTGGTGAGGGGGTAGTATTCCAAGTTGTATGAGACCAAACATGACATGTTTTTATAAAGCCAAACCAAAGTTAGCACATAACCGCGAGGATTATAATGCACTTAAGAGTATTTGGAATGGCATTATCCCGGAACAGCTAAGGGAGTTGGTCCCGACAGCTGCAGACAGGCTCAGCTCATGCTAGAGCACCATCTCACATAAAACCAAGCACTCTGCCTCCAGGATTGTTAAGGCCTGCCATAGGAGTGCCTGATAGGTATATATGTGTCCAGTTTTAGGTTTAGATATAGGTATACTATATCTAAGCAAGGGGTGATTACACCACCTTGCCCCAGCTGAGTGATCAGCCAGTTGTGTTGATTTAAGTACCAGCCAGGGGTGGCAAAGATATGCTGCAGCCCCTGATAGGCCTTGGTGGCACCTATGCCCTGAGCACCTATAGTGCATGGTACAGGGGCTGACAAGGTGTCCAGTTCCAATTGGGTTATGTACCTATAGTACATGTATGTGAATTTAGAGAGAGAACAGCAGGCTGTGGGTCTGATTAGCAGGCCCACAGCCACATTAGGTCGAAAACCAGTGAAGCAAAAAGCAAAAATTTGGGGTGACCATAGGATAGCAGACCCTACTCTCCTACAGTATACAATGGCTTAACTCCAACAGGCCTCTCCCCCCTAATGTCTCTGGAGAAATCCACAACCCTACCTGACTGTGCACAGGATGCTCTGGTCCTTCTCTGTCCTCTGTGGGAACTCCTGTTTGGGTCACTCATCTATTATCTGATTTCGAAGCTCATATGGAACAGATTATTGGTTCACATTTTAAATCACTGACATCTAGGTTTGATAGATTAGTTTCCACCATCAACACTTTAATTAATAAAACGAATTTCGTAGTGCGCCTTGCATCGCAAAATGCAATGCAGTGCGAGCTACGAAATTCGTTTTATTAATTAAATTGTTTACTCACCTGCAATTATCCATATGCCGGTTTTTAGCAACCTCCACCCTGCCCCTCCCCCTCCCCACCCTCCTGCCCCACCGTAACTCCCTCCACGAGCCGTCGCTGACCTCAAGGTCTTATTGTGTAGTTCTGGGCCTGACCAAAGTAAGGGTGAACCATCAATTAACATCAGGCCAGTTGATAGAGGTATACAAATATTGTCCTGGAGTGTGGCCGGGATGAAAAAGAAACTGGCTTTACCTGAATATGGCAATGCATGACATTTGCCTGATGCATGAAACATGGGCACTGGAGGAGAGTGTAAGGGCCGGCTTTGCCACTTTTGATATCCTGGCGACAACTAGGGGTAGGGGAGACCCTCGGGTGGCCTGTCAATATGGGTGGGTACGCATTTGGGTGTCCAGGCAGTTCAAATATCAACTAACTCGCATGATGTCCAATGCGTTCTTTTAACACCTCAAGATAGGCCCCAGGTGGCCATATTAAACATCTATTCAAGACCTCTTAAGAGTGGTCAAGAATCCGATACTATTGAAACATTAAAGCAAGTTATACATTCACTCAACCCTTTAGTCGCCCTAATAGTTGGAGGCGACTTCAACTGCCAGTTTGAGCCCCTCGTGATTTCAGATATGGGAGAGCTGGATGATGAGGACCGGTTCTGGCATGTTCCCGATCCGCAGATCCCTACTGTCAGAGCATGGACCCCATTGGTCCTTCAAATTAAGTCTTTCTCCCTCTCAACGTCTCTGCGGGCGTGTAATGGGAGATTGGAGCCCGACAGACCGGGATCAGTCTCTTTTAACAGACTGGGGCAAACTTCTATCATCGACTATATAATGATGGAAGCCAGACATTGGGATAAATTGTTGGAATTTAGGGTCTACCCACGACAAGATAGTGACCACAATGCCCTTGTCTTAACACTCAAACCTGGGAGTTTTGGGCTAACAAACCCTGCTCCTGATTCTAACGGTCCGCTGTTGCCACAGGCGGAGGGTAAATGGCCCTACCTCCAGGACTCCCCCATGAAACTCGCTGAAATATACCAGATAGCAATACCGCTGCTAACAGATATGGGGGATATAGGCATTGACAATTTGGATCTAGACTCCCAGGGTAGAGCTGTGGAAATTCACAAACGGCTGGCTGTCAGGCTTGTGGATGTGTTTAGTCCTGTGGGAAGGGAAAAATCCTACCAGGCCTGGACACATCCCAGGTATGACGCCTGTAGGAAAGCAAAAAACGATTTGCTTTCTGCAATAAATAATAAAGATAGAATTAACATTAAGAAATTCCGCCTAGACTATAAAAAGGCCATTATCAGGGGAAAGAAGCAATGGGAGGAGAACAGATAGGAGGAGCTTAGATCTGCACTCTCACGAAAGGACTCCAAGTCGCTTTGGACTATTGTGAGTTCTGGTGTGAGCGGGGGAGGAATGGCTACAACCCCGAATATAGCACCCGCAGTGTGGGAAGCGCACTTCGGTGCGCTATATGCCAATTCGGGCGAAGAGACCATACTCCCTCCCAATCCCGATCCTCTCCAGGAGCATACACCGGTGGGGACGGAAGATTTGGTCTTAAGGGAAACTGTGGCATGTCCCCTGTTGGCCGTCCCGGGGCCCAGCCACGAGTATCGATTGGTGGGGTCCTTGGATGGTGATCGGAGGCAGGATTCCCAGCTTGTTGGGGACGTGTATCATCTAGAACGACCTGAAGAAATTACTCTGAAGGAGGTTGAGTGTGCAATAGCAAGACTATTACCTAACAAGGCCCCCGGCCTACATAAAATCCCCGGGGATTTATTCCTATCCCAACCTAAAATATGAGCACCGTATCTGGTGGATTTGTATAATGCAATTCTTAGGGGTATTGACCCGCCAGATACTTGGCTTGGAGCAGAGATCGTCCCTATCTTTAAGAAAGGCTGCCCATTAACCCCATCAAACTATAGGCCTATTAGTCTCATAGACAACACACAGAAAGTAATGGGCAGGATCATCCTAGATAGATCCAGGGGTGGATGAAAGAAAATTAGATACTGACCACACTCCAGGCCAGGTTTAGGACGGGTATTTCAACTTTGGATCAAATATTTCGGCTGCAGGTCTTATTTCGGAAAACGGTGAAAGTGGAAGGTGGCAGCCTCTATCTCATCTTTGTTGACCTGCGGGCCGCTTTCGACCTAGTTCCAAGGGAAAAATTATGGAAAGTCTTAGCAGAACTGGGTCTCCCATCCTATCTATTGAACATCCTAATTAGGCTTCACACTAGAAACTATGCCCAAGTTAGGTGTGGGAGGCACGGAGATCTCTCGGCACGTTTCCCTGTTTCGAAGGGTGTACGCCAGGGGTGCGTCTTGGCGCCAACGTTATTTTGTCTTTACATCAATGGCCTTGTGGACCATTTAATTGGTGTAATTCACAATGACGCCCCTAGGCTGGCCACCGGGCGGGTGCCCGCTCTGATGTTAGCAGATGACACCTTGTTGCTATCTAAAACATCATCAGGCATCCAGCGCACCCTGGACGGCTTTGCAGCATTCTGTGCTTCACGGGGATTGGAGATAAACTTGGACAAAACCAAGTTTATGATTTTCAATCCCCCAAAGCAGACCCGGCCAAACCCCATTCTCAATGGTTCTGCCTCAGAAAGAGTTAAGACTTTTGTCTATCTGGGCATTACCTTGAAAGAAAATGTTAACTGGGGTTCCCAAATTTCCAAATCAGCTCTTAAGTTATCCCAAGTAATGAGGGGCATTAGCAAAGTCCACAGATTTTCGGATTTCAAGCCGGCAGCCCCGGTCATTGAAATATATCGACTCCAGGCTAGAATGGCCTCGACGTATGGTGCAGAACTTTGGGGCCATAAACATACATCTAATCTCCTGAGGATCGAGCAGGGCTTTATGAGGAGCCTTTTGGGCTAGCCACCAAGCACACCACTCATTCCTCTACAACTTGACCTGGGGCTGGAATCAATAGAAGAACTAGTAGCGGCACGGTCCATGCTCTACTGGAAGAGACTTTGGTCAGTGCCTGAACTGGCTCCATACAGAGGAATTTTTAGAGGTCTGGGCTCTTCTAAAAGGCAAGAACATTCCGTGGCTGCACCACATTGTAGTGTAGTTCCTATATTCCCAATAGGCTCTGCGCATTGGAATAACATAAACAGCAGTGTAGACGTAGGACTGAGGTCATCTAGGTCTCTACTGACTATGTTAGACTTAATTAGTTTTGCCAGCTAGCTCAGAGGTCACTAGAAACCTTCTCAAATGAATATGGAGGGGTTAACTTCCCTGATTTAGACAAGAAGGGATTAGCTTCTGACAACCATATAACATGACAACTTTGCTCCCTCAGAATAAAGAGTATATCTCCAGAGTCATGTGAAAACAATAGACCACTATTTCACTCAGTCAATCGTGCATGCTTAATTTCACCAGAGTGCAGAGAAATAGAGAGACGGGCATTTTCAATAAAAGGTGTTATTTTATTGAGCAGTCTTCTTTCTCATGCAAGAAAAATGAATTGCCACAATTGCAATACTTATCATAAAGTAAAGTACGTACAGTAAAAGTAGTATTATGAAATAATACTGTAAAAACATTGATATGGTTTCTTAGTCATATGATACTTTAAAATGGATAAAATATATACATACATAAAAACATTGACTAACAAACTCAACTGGTGCTTTTAAGATACGCCTACCCCGGTGTACCTGACCTAAGCCTAATACGTGGGAAGGAGTAAGTAAGTTGCAGTTTTGAGTTGTTAGGTTTTTTGCCAAGAATCTGAATCAAGAATTCTCTCTAAGGTTTTAATCAGCTCCGTACCTTGGTTATAGAATGAAGAAGGTCTTGTATCTCGTTTCTCAGGACTCGATCTCCCAGCAACCCGCGAGGGTGACTTGGGAACACCGGAGCTGGATTTTCTCGGCTAGAGAAAAACACAGCGTCTCTCTCAGTGCGTCAAAGGGAGGGGCGGTTTCCTTCGGCTCTCGCAACAGCTGGGCTCCCGGGCAAGTAGAACGTCGCTCTGCTCCCAACCACTGTGTGTTTGCTTAAGGCAACGTTGGTATATTTATACCTGAAAGGTCCCTGGTTTGACGTAAGGTTGGACATAAGACGTCACTAAGAACTAACAGTTCTTTCTTGACTCCAGGAGTTCTTGTGCAAATCAAAACAAAAGCAGGGGGTTTTCCCGGGCTGCTGGAGGCTTGGTTTGTTTAAAGAACGCGTTGCACTTTCTAGGAGTCTATGGGAGTAGCCTTGCCGTATTTGGACTGCATAGGCTATTTTACTGATTCTTATGCCTTTATAAGGATATTATTTGTTATAACCACATAAGGTCATGAATCGGGAATATCAAATTAGGGTCCTAGATAGAAACACAACAACATCAAGACTCTTAGCATCCAGATTGGTCTGTCTGAGCTCTGGGAGACCCCGGAGGTGTGTTGCCAGGGGATATCCAAATTGGAACTTAAAAGTCAGCTGAGGCAGCAGAACTCATTAGCCTTACAGAGATTAGGTTCCCTAGGAAGACTGTCAGCAGAGTTCCTCCTGGTGAAAACTGAATTGCGAGTGGAGGAATTCATAGATGTAATCTATCCACCCCTTGCGAGGAAGCTTTACATCCAGTTAAGGCATGGCAGTCTACCACTCAGAGCATTCACCTGTAAATGGGCAAAATCAGAAAATATAGCCTGCCCGGCATGTAACTATAAGTGCGAAGATGTTTGCCATGTTATGTTTTTTTGCCCTGCATATGAAACTATAAGGAAATGCTGGCTGATTCCGTTATGTAGGAATCCAGGGTTCAGGTATTGTATTCAGGCATGTAGGGTCTTAACGTATGATATTCACCCCCCTCCCCCCATTGTTTTTGCTGTATCTCGTTTTCTGTTTGGCATGTGGCGTAGAAGTGTTTAATTGTGTCCAATTATGAATTTTAAACTTTCAGGTCTTGATAACTATCTAGTTTAATCTATTTTTAATATTGACCTGTCTTCTATTTATTGTTTTATTGACTTGTGGTCTTTTGTATGTATTTTACTTGCACGTTTATGGTCTTTGACCGAAATAAAGTTATCTACAAAAAAAAAAAAGACTCAATGTAAGAGAACTGCAAATAACATTCAAGGATGGCTACTGAAAGGCTGAGATACACAGCTCCTTTATATCCATTAAAATACCCTTACTCTTACCAATCTTCTCCCAGTAATATGGTGTGTGGGGTTGTATAACAGTGAGAAGCTTCTCTGTCTCATGGTGGTTCCAGAAGGCAATACAGGAAGCTGACAAGAAGACAAAAAGGATTTCAGACAAGATCAAGGCCAAGCCCAGCCTTTAGTAATGAGACCCACACTTCCTTTATGCCCACAAATAAACACCCTTAACTTTAATTGTCAGAATATAACAATTTTAATATTGCGTTACCATAATATTGTAGAAAAACTAATAACTAAAATATTGATAATTAAGTATATAACATTTAATTTGATGACTTATTATTATTCTAACACCTACACTCCTTTAAGATGTAGATATCACTACGGTACCTATGCACAGAGTTATGTTCATATGGCACTTCTTTGTACAGGCCTGACCCTAGAAAGTGCTCGCATCTCTTTGATATTTGGACAAAATATCAGAAACACAAATATTGTGGGACAGAATATCATGTCAAAAATATAGAGGACAAGAATATCATGTATATCAGTTTCTAAGGGTAAGTAAAGTTTTGCTACATATAACTCCTCACATATGTACCTTGACGATATATCTATAAATCTTCAAGGTACGTAGATCTGGAGTTAAGAACAGTAAATTTACATTTACCTAGTTGCACTTACCTACTCGATATTCTTGTCCTCGATATTTTTGACAAAATAGTCTATCCACACTCGATTTGTGTTTCTGATTTTGTCACTAATCAATCTCTTCAAATGTTCTTCCTGAAGTGACCTCTAATAGGAAGACTATCTTGTAAAATATGCATTGTAAATATTCCTCTATGTAAAGGATGGAGCAGTGGCTTTTGCTTCCTTGCTGAAAGAATATTTGAAGTTTATAAACTTTTGAAATACTCAACAAGACCCTCCAGGATTTTGCGTTTCGCAAAAAAGACGCAAAATCTGCAGTTTTGTTAAAAGGCTGTTCTTTTTACAAAAGTGCCCACTACATTTGGGGAATGTGATCTGATGTTTTTTTTGAGTGAAGAGGCTGACAAAAGGTTGTGAAAACATAATTGAAAGGGTCGTGAAAACATAACTTACAGATATTTTCGTCTCTCAATTCCCAACTTTTTGGAAACTAGGACATCTTGTGGCCAGGGATGGTAATTGTTTTCAAAATATCTCCATTATAAAGTTCATAGGTGAACAGTAGGTCGTACTTTTTTAAAGAGAAAGAAATTAAAACGAAGGGAAAGTGAAATGAGCAGCATCTCGGGAAGAGAGTTAATGTGCTAGAAGTCAGGAAGTGGAGATTAAAGGCTCCAGGAGTGATTTGGGTGTCCTCTGGACAATTTACACTCCTCATTTAGTGGCCATAGCGAGTGAGGTTTATTTGGTTGGCCACCACTGAGCTAAGCATCATAAGTGTTGTGAGATTTGCATGAACCTGTGAGGAGTAATTTCTCGAAGAGATCAGTTTTTTGTAGGTGTGGACATCATAAGTGCACTCCTACTTACATTCATTCTCAGCCACAGCCAGGGCCAAAACTCAGGCCCCGACGGCCCATGCGGTGCAGGAGGCCCCAGTCCTTCTGCCTTCCTCCATTCAGCCAAAGAGCAATTAATATCGGTGGGATAAAGGAGACTCAGGGGCCCTTCATCACATTCTGTAGGGGGCCCTTCATTTTGCGTTATGTCACTGACAGGTTATAACAAGGTGCAGTTAGTTGAATCTTTCTCATAAGTTTGTTTCAAGGATATTCTATTCCTCCAAAAGCATGGAACCAGTATGGGGAGATCTTCGTCCCCAGTATAGCGGGCCTCTTTGTACATCATCTCGAAACTCATAGAAACCTCAATCAAGCAACCCCTTTCTTCAACATATCAAACTTTGGAAGAGCTTTATTGATGACATTTTACTAATTTGGGAAGGCAACCCGACTACAGCCAAGGCTTTCCTATTATGGCTAAATGATCAAAATACTTTTCTGAAGTTCACACACACCATGGGAAAAAAAGGAGTTGGTATTTTTGGAGCTGAATATTTGAATACCAATGCACATTTGAAAACCACAACAAAAAACTGCTTCCTTTGATTGGATAGCTTTCACCCCATGCATTTAAAAGAGAATCTACCATTCGGACAGTTCCTGAGGATCAGGTATTGTACCGAACAAAAAGACTGCAGGAAACAAGCAGAACAACTAACTGAAAAATTGATAGCCAGGAACTACTCAGATGAATTGTGGCCCAAGCTAAAAAATTAGCATTAAACAACCATAGAGATGCGCTGCTGGAAACACACTCTATACAGAAAAATCAAGAATCACAACCTATCTGTAAATAGATATAACCAAACTTTGAATAATTAACAAGGTTAATGTCCGTGTTTTGTCACATATTTTCATGATACTGTTCGTTTTGGGTGCTCGGACAGAGCATCTATTTACAACAAGTGTATGTTTTTACACTGGTTTATATATTTTAACTATTGACATGTTTCATAAGGTGTTGTGTAAATGACGCATATTTAATACAATCTAGGGAAGGGCGGGGTATTCTGAGTTACCAAGGGAGGCACGTCAGTGGAAACAGGGGAACAGTCAGGCAACATGACGGAGTTTAATAGTCAGAAAATGGAGATTTATGGGAGTTGAAGTTCAAACATGATTGTTTAAACAATTGAATAATGACGTGGGAGTGGTCATGTTGTTATAAAGGCCCCTAGCACATGGGAGGGTGAAAAACCAGCATTAGAGGAGAAACGCGAGAAGCACTATGCACACATTTGAACGGAAAACAGAGGTATGAAAGTTCCTGTTTTTTTGCCTTAGTGCAATGGCAGTGTTTATAGTGGAATATCTTATTGGGCAGAGGATTATCTAAAAAAATCCCAAGAGTGTCATTGTAGATCAGGTTACTTAGTAGCACATTTCGAAAGCGTTCTTTTACGCTTTTAGAGGGAAAGCGTTGTTTATGGGACATTTAACATGACAGATATAGAAGGTGTTTAACATTGTCTGGTGAAATAACTTCACAGCATACTAATGACAATTCTTTTGATGTTTAACATTTTTAGAAAAGAACCCATGACGAAGGGCCGGTCAGGCCCGAAATGCATTGGGTCAAGCTTTTTCACAGTTGCTAAATGTACTGGGAATTTCGACATGCTGTATTCAAGGCGCTTGAGCACAACTCACGCATTTGAAAATTGAAATTACCTCGTTCTGCAACTGAACTCACGAACAATAAAAATCATGGAACATTGATTAAATTGGCTTACGATGATTCTTTCATCTTACATGGCGAGATGCATCCTGGGACTGATATTACCCATATCAGCGATGGCGATGTTGTTTACCCAGCGCTTCAGGACGTAGCGCAAAGCAGGATTGCTCCCCCAAAGAGATTACCATTGATAAAAAGGAATAGAAACAAGGAGTGCGGGCCAAAGACTTTCTCTATAAATGTACAGTAAATAACATCCCTTCGATGTTACCCATGGGCCATTACCCATGGGAATTGCATTGTTTGCTGTTTCACTGAGGCAACTAAAACAGTACCTTTTAACAATATAATGATTGGGCAACTCTGAAACTTAACAAATTGCCATACTTCTAGGGTGGTCTACCTGATTACTTGCCCTTGCAATTTGTACTACGTGGGCATGACCACTCAAAAAGTCAGAAAAAGGATCTGCGAACACTGCAGCAACTTACGATGCCAACGGATTACTACCAAAATCTAATCACACTATCTCGAACTAAAACACACACCCAGTGATTTGAAATGGATAGTGACGGAATGTATAAAAGACACAGACATTCTGGAAAGGAGACTCCCCCAAAAGGAACAGAGATGGATGTTCAAACTCAATACAGACACCCGGCACCTCAACGATAACATCTCATGGGGCCAATTCCTCTAGAAGTGTAGCTCAACTTTTACCTTCCCTAAGCTATTGGTGTACAATGAAGATACATAGAACCAAAGTAGAATTTTTTTTTAAACACCTTACCCATAAGCTCATTTCTTCTTTGAGACCGTTGATGAAATATCCTCTATTTAGATCAATAAAGACCTTTTTTGTAACCTGGTAATAAGACTTTCACAAGGTTTTTTTTTATTCAATTCTCTCCCCCCCCCCCCCCCCCCCCATGGACTGTCTCCCCAACCTTCCGCCCCCCTTTTTGTTTTGAAGATTTCTTTAATGCACAAAATCTCACTCTTTGACTATTTGTCCACTGAATCTTTTTCATGTTTTCGCAATGCTGGTAGCCAATTATTTATCCCAAGATGGCCTGTTTTGTAGCTTTTGAGAATATAGAAAAGTGTATGAGCACTTAAGTTTTCCAACATGGCTCTGATTCTGATCCAAAGTTGACGTGCAGTTTTAAAGTAACACAAGCGGTATAGTGTTCCGCAATTCAAACATGTATGTGGAAGTCCTCAGCTACCTGCCGGCACAAAACACCCTTTCTGGAATGCACACCGGCAGGATGCGGTCCCCGGTGAGCCGATTCAGATGCAGTGGCAAAGGGCAGCCTTGATGAAGTGTAGCAGGTTAGCTCCCAGTTAGGACACTGCACAACAGGGTCAACAGCTCAAACAGACCCAGCCTCCTTTGTTTGGAAATACACGTTAAATGTTTCAATGCCATTTTACCTCCTGTCTTGCAGGGTTTGACTACAGGCATCGTCCTCCCCAGTGGGATCATGACGCCAGAGAACGGCGTTTAAAATGTATGTTTTTTTCATATGTTTTTTCAGTGTGTTCATCTTAATGTTAAGTATTTTCGTTAGTCATTTAGGCTAAAGGTTGTTCCGCACTACCTACACTATAACCACTGATTTTTGTGCATTTTGGACGCACAAATACACCTGGGTGTTTCGTATATTCACTGCTTTGAACTTTATTTTGTGTCAGCCACAGCTAATGTTTTGAAACTCTACCCTCTTTCTCGTTTTTATGGTAATGCAGTGACATTATCCTGGGAATAAAATCATATGTAGGTTGTGTGATTTGCCGGTTTTGTAACTTGATACGTTCCTATTAAGAAACTTTTAGAGCTGTGGTACCGATAATAACTAGGTTCCTTAGGTCCTGATGAAGAGCCAATAGGGGCAAGGCTCGAAACATGTTGACCAGAGAAGCAAGAAATAGATTCATTGATATCCGTTTCCTTCTTTTTCTTTTCCCTTGATTTTAAATCTTACCGACTAGAGGTGGGAATAAAATAATGGTGCCCTACTAGTCAGGTGTTTTTAAATTTGTTTAGCACCTGCACTCTACTCCCCTCCCACAACATTGTTTTCATCATGAACAAAAACCAAAAAAGTGCTTCCTACGTATTCCGTCTGGTTGAAGCACGCCTCGATCCGCAGCGGATCGGGAAGATCCCCAAGGACGAAGCATGCCACCAAGGAGCAACCCTGGTGGGTGAGGGGTCTTTAAGAAAAACTTATCTCTTATTGTGGAGGGTATGTCCATCGCTATCCTTTCTGAATTTACTGGGTTCTTTGTTTTGCTAAAATTGTATAATTAAGGACGGCGAATCTAGTTATTCCTCGTCCTCCCTCTCTACTTTTGATAGATTCCTTATTATCACATCTAAAATGGAGCAGAATTCAGTACTTACCGATTGCAATCTAGGGCCCACCACCCAAGGGGCAAACAACAGGCCAAGGGGGGTATTATTATATGCAGAATAACAAAATAAGATGCTGCAAAATGTGCCAAACAATTTCCATGATTGTGCCACAAAATTTGCCAATCCATGCCCGAATATCTTGGAAGGGTTTGCTCACCTAAGGCATATGATGGATGACTAACCAAGGAACAATGTCCAGGTTTTAATCCCATAGGTTTCTAGTCTGTTTAGAGCACTATCTTATTTGCATGCAATAATAACAATTCTCCATTTCAATCATGCCTAATATTGCTCTTGTTTTACTTGTCTTATACTTTTCACACTCTTCATGCCAGACAACTATAGTTCAAAGGACCGTGCCCCTGCGATGAGAGACAATAGAGTTAGAGACAACTTTTCCCCTTGTGTTTCATCAGCATGTTTTGATTATAGGGAGCAAAAAATGCATGTGGAACTGCTAGGATGGAAAATGTATGGCCAATATAGGAGCAATTTACTCCATTGAACATTTTGCTCTCTTGATCTCTGCCACAATCCTTAACATATCACAGCTTACTGGCACCGGTCGCATGATTGGATTGGAAATTAAAAGCTGCACAGGCAAATATTTTCAGACTAGCCCGGTTCCTCTCCTCTTCCTCTCTTTTCTTCCATCTCCATTTTTTTGTCTTCTCTGTACCCACCCACTCTAATTTCTCTCCAAAGTCTTTCCGTCTGTGCTCTTTCCATAACCTTTATCTCTTTTCCTTTTCCCTTTCTCTGCTTATGACCCTTCAATAAATGCTGAAATAGACCCTGAGGAGCTAGAGAGGGAAAGGCAACGTGACCTTTCTAAGACTGGTCTCCAGTGGCTCTAGCTCATGTGTCAATCATGTGATCAATGCTATCTCTAGCCGAAACGCGTCATGGCGGACTGGTGCTGGGCTACAAACTAAAATAAAAACATTTGCACCAAACTACGGGTCTTGCTGGTTCCTGTGTGTACTAATCGGCTGATTTGCTGCGTGTTGCCTAAGGAGCGCCACGTACCTCATAAATATATATATATATATATATATATATATATATATATATATATATATATATATATATATATATATATATATATATATATATATTTATATATATGTGTGTGTGTGTGTGTGTGTGTGTGTGTGTGGGTGTGTGTGTGTGTATATATATAGGTACCTATACCTATACATATATCCACATATATAACGTGCTGTGGCATCTGGTGGCGTTAAATACGTCGGAATGATCGTTTTATTTACTGTTGGAGGAATATATATATATATTTCTGTAGTGTAATTTCCTTTTGTTGGTCCTACTTGAAAATGAAAGTTCCTTGAAATTGTTGATTGTTAGGCGCACACATTCTGCTACGAATTGGTAGGTCGAATAATTTTGTGTCTCAGCCGCCTAAGTCACTTTTTTTTATAGTTAATTATTTTTTCACCCATTAGACACTAGCACTTTAATTGAAGTGGCATGTAGCAGCTTCTGTGCATTGTTCTCTATCTGGCAATTCAGATTTGAAGTTTGGTGGCCATATTGAATGCATTTGCACTTTACCTTTTTATGAACTCTGTTTTTAGCGTATCCTCTGTACATTTTTTCATTGAATGATGCACTTGCACTGTATTCTGGTGATAATTTGTTTGTACTGCTATTAACCTGTTATTGATAATTCCGCTTTTGTTAATCTCTGCGATCGTGCACTTGCCATCATGCGAGAATTCTTTTTGGCCACACTATCAAACTGAGATAGGAGCACTTCGCTCTCACTGCTGTTTTGCACTTTATCTTGTCTGTATTTTATACAACTTGTCATGATTGTTTGTACAGCGGCTACTATGACATTATGTTTATTTTTGCATTTCATCCTTTTTTATGGGTGATTGTGCTTTTAAAACACTTTATAATGCAACACCTACTTTTGGCGCGTCATGTGACCAAGCTCCGCCTGTGGAGCGAAACGCGTCGAGGAGAGCACTGGCTCTGTGATTGCTAACATTAAAATCACCACAGCTAACACCACTGCTAACACGACTGATATATATATATATATATATATATATATATATATATATATATATATATATATATATATATATATATATATATATATATATATATATATATATATATATATATATATAGATAGATAGATAGATATATAGATATATAGATATATAGATATATAGATATATATATATATATACATATATATAGTGAGAGAGAGATTTCACTTGATAGTGTTGGACTCAGGTGTGCTCTGTTTTCTGAGATCTGCTGCTCATCTTCAGTTAATAATTTTCTTTTGAATTCTGTGTGAATTCTTGTGGTAGGCTCGCCGATAATGCTTTACATGTTGTATAATATTCCTTAGGAGTTTCCTCCTAATCTGATGTGTCCAAGATTTCCACTGTAGGATAATACATCCTTGCGCTGGTTGCCCACAGACTCTAGTGAGATGCATGTGCTACCACAAGATCTTGCCACCCATTCGCATCCCCACCGCCTGGCCTTCCTACATCACTCCTCCCACCCTCCTTCACACCCAGGACTTTAAGTGGGCTGGGTCCTGCTAGTGCTCAGCACTGACAGTTCTTAATAGCAAGTGCCAAGACAGGTCCCTATCGGGCTCTCCATTTTTACCCTCAGGGTGAAAAAAAATAACTTAACTCTGCAATATTACTAGCCATCTCTGCTTTTGATGTAACTTCAAGGAAACTAAGTTTTCAGTTGCACACAGCACAAACGTGGGGCGCTTTACATGAGTACCAGTTACATTACACAAGGACATATTCATTTGTTGAATCAAAGGATATTGTGCCAATGTCAGGCTCGAACCCACTTTCTCAGCTCTAAAGTCGGCAGCTCTAGACTTACGCCACAACCTCACACACAAGATCAGTAGCATTTTCAATATTATATACAACAAAGTCATAGTTGTTGGTGATTTATCTTATGCAATTTACAACCATTGACAATGTCAATAGTCCTGGCTTGTTGTAGGTGTAATGCTACTTGTTGTGTTATATATCTAGATGAATGGACAGAAGCAGCAAAATACCAGTGGGGCAGCACACTATGCTGAGCACAGATTTTTAGGTTAAGTGTTTTAAGCCACGCCCTTAATTACGGCAATCACGCCCCTATGAGAGACCCCCCAGCTTTTTCGTCCCACTTGAAGCCCTGTTCACACCTATTCTATCCTTTTCTTTCCTTCCCTCCTGTCCCCCTCAATAGTCCTCCCATATACCTCCTACCCACATTTTACCTCAGTTTTGGGCAAAGATACAGTTCTTTCTCCTCCACAATTGTTAATACTTTACTTACATATGCTCAATCAGAATTTTTCATTGTTAAACACTTTGGGGCCTTTGCAATAAATACTTATATTTCGTTTGTGCTGTTCTGTCAACCTCAGGTCTTTGCCGTGTTCCACGCTCTCTGAATTTGACTACTCTGTGTTTTTTAACTTAATTTAGCAGCTTAATTCAATTGTGGGAAACTAAATGCTTATCTGCATATATATTTATCGGTTTTGGATTATTACTACCATGAGCCGTGTTACATAAAGCAGCCCCTTGGTGCAACGGGCTTGCTCACACACTTTGTGCACCCCCAGGGCAATTTGGTATTTCATAAGGGGGTGCAGATGCTTGTTCGGCTCCTTCCATAATACTGATAGTGCCTGCGTACATGTAGCGGCAGTGCTATCTCTAGAGGGCGATCCCTCATGTGTTTTGGGGTGTGGACCCCATGCAAATGAGGGAATCTCTTTATCTTTGCACCGATGCCGCATTATGTACACAGACGCAAAGGCAAAGAAGCTGTCAGGAGGCACACTGAAAGTACGCCACAAAACAGTGGCGCACTCTCCTATGGGCCCCTCCCAGTCAACCCCTCACGGCACCCGCCTTTAAGGGGCTCTCTACAAAGGGATATATAATCCCTCTTAAAAGTGCAGGTGGGTTGCCACCTGCATAGTGAAACAGGGAGCAACATTTAAACAGCTACTCTGTATTTCACTTGAATGTGCTACCCCCACTGCACCACAAGTTCACCGTTGTCCCTTCATAAAAGGGCACACTTTTCCTGTTTGCGCACGGCACACCTATTGAAAGGAAAAGAGTGCCCTCTCTCTAATAGGGTCCTACGAGGGTTATTATATCTATGGCACTATGCTTCATTATCTTTTAAACTGTTGATTCATATGCAATTGTAATGTTTTCAAAATTAACATCTTTAACAGCGCTTCAAATGGTGGTGGTATTGTTAGAAATCACAAGTCAATGACAACCCAGGCACATTAGGGTGCACTAGAACGTTTTGCTTGATCTTTCTCAAAATAGACAGCCATTTTGACATTGTAGATAAGGTATCCCTTCACAAGTACATGCACTGTCTCTATCAAGAGGACTGTAAGCATCAATCACAGGCCAAAAGAGAGAACTTTCAATTAATGCTCTATGACCAATCTAGATCTGAGAAATCCTCTTGAGTGCTCAGGAGCCTAGTTTTCCAAATATACATTCTGTAGATTTATGGTACAAATATCCTCTCTTGATGGTAAAATGGACCTCAGAGTCACCATCACCAATAGTTGCTGTTTGATTAATCTGTTCTATTCTATATCTATTTCGGTGAAGATGTGAGGAATAAGGCCCGGTAGATGAGAGAGGATTTGGAGAGGGATAACTGTACCTTACATTCAGAAATGACGAGAAAAAACAGGAAAAGGTAGTAGTTGGCTAACAAGGAGCAGTGGGAGGCATGGCCTAAGTATGAAGCACGCCTATATGGTTAGGAAGGATCAATGTGACATCTGCAGGGAATGTGCTAGTAGATAGGAGGATGATCTTGGAAAAATAATGTTTTTTAAATTTGAATTTGATTTGATAATAAAAAGGCATTGAAGCCATGTTGACGATGCATGCAAATGATAACTTTGGAAACTAGGGTCTTTTGTTATGAAGCATGACCCAGGGACTAAGGATGACATTGAGCTTATAGTGTGTCTACTAGCAGAGGACAATAGTGACAGTTTGTTAATTACTCGCATCCCCCATTCACTCACACCCCCTTCCACTTACCCTTTCAGGTTGGCCACCATAAGGTACAAGACATCTATTTTGGATTTTATCCTGTGCAGATCCCAGCGGCTTCTGTGAGGATACCAAAAGAGGGCATCAGTCAATCATTCAACACTGGCGGATCCAATCGAGGGACCACCATATACCACACTCCCTTCCGGAAGACAGAAAATTAATCTCTTATACTTGTTCTAGAGTCCCATGGATACTCTACCCGAGGATTAAGTTGATCACAGACTATGGATATTCATCATAGTCATTAGGAATGATACATTTAATAGCTATGTTTATTTTTCCAGCCCATTTGAATATAGTTTTGTTACGGAAACTAAACGAACAATGATATAGCCATTAGGTTTGGCTTGCATTTTGAATCCTGACTAAAATATTTTTTAAAGGCCTGCTTTGATATACAATGGATTTATGTGATAAAGAATTCAATGTATCATGAGTTCAGTGGGAGCTGCTGTGCCAAGGCAGAGGAGTTCCACCCCACTGCTTTTAAAAGCATTACAGCCTGGACGGAGAACATGCCCAGGCCACCAGTCCCTGTCTGAGTGCCGAACCACGGCACTCAGACCAATCGCAACTCTGCATTGCAGCGTTGTGATTGGTCAGGGGAGCCTGGGTGCTTACCAATCACAATGCTGCAATGCTGCATTTTGATTGGTCAGGAAAGCCTGGGTGTGCTTCCTGGTTCCTGTTCCAACAGACAGATACAGAGCAGAGAGGTGGGATGCGGCGATAAGGTTACTGGTTTTTATTTACATTTTTTTACATTCCCCTTCCTTCTTCCCCCAATCCATGCCGGCTGCCACTGCATGATATAGTGCATGTTTGATATGTAAAACACTCAACTCTGCATAGGAAGCAGAATAATACACTAAACAACTGTACTCTGAGGTGTAAGAGAAGTACTCTATTGGGTGAAGCCAACATCTGCTCTATGTATATTTTGAAACATTGGTAATAATAGGTATTACAAACAGCTGCAGTTTCAACCATTCCCTAATAAAAAGAGCTTGCTCCAAGCAGCCAATTTAAAGTGCTGAAAGCAAATCCAGGGAGATAAACATGTGAGAGTCAAGCAGATTTTACAGATGTATACAAATTCAAACAAATGAGGATAAGAAATGTCTAAAAACAATACGGTATCTGAAGATGGCCAGTAAACAGAGCTTTGTGTTGTCCATCACAAATCAAACAACGACAGAAATGTGGCAGTGGCAACACTTAGGCAGCATAGGGAAACAATGGCCTTGTGCGGTTAGCAGCATGTAACAATGCAGCTATAAGGAGGCAGGACCAGTATGAATAGCCACATCAGAGAATAGGGCTTTGGGGGGGTGGCCGACCAGCGGGAGGCCTGCCCCCCCCCCAGGGGTTTTTGGGCCGGGGGCTGCCAGAGCCCACTGGGTTGGTTGGGCTCCATTGGGCTGGCGTTGGGCTTGTTGGGCTTGGGGCTGGGCTAGATTTGGGCTTGGCAGCCAGAGCCCAATGGGCTGGTTGGGCTCCATTGGGCTTGCTTTCAGCATGTTGGGCTTGGGTTGGGCTAGTTTTGCGCTTGGGGGTTTTATAACCGGTCATCTTGTGTCACAAGCCACCATTTTGGTGTTTGTGACACAATAGCCGGTCAGGGAGGACACTGGACAGTTTAGCTTTGTCCCGCCCCCCCTCCCTAGGGAACGAACTTCTGGTTGGTTTTTGCGGGGTTTGTTGTTGGAAATCTCATTACTTTTTCAGCAAGGTAGTTTTCTTGGGAGCAGGTGCATCGGGGGGGGGGGATTTTGTATTGGTGTTGTCGCTGGAACAAGTGCTGGATTGGTACGCTATATTTCTTTGGGGCGTTTTTCCTAGGTCAGTTTTGGTATAATGATGTATAGTTACAGTTATGAAAGAACATAAGAAGTTTACCTAGTTAGTTGTAGAAAGGTTAGGAAATTGCAAGTTGTTTTTATAATTGTTGCAGGGGGAACATGTTTAGGGGAGGGGGTGGGGGGTAAAGTAGGAAGACAATATTTAGTGAGGTTTTGTTTTGTACGTCACAGGCCAAGGGAACTTGTATGTTAGGTGAGCCTGTTTACAATAAAGCAGCCTGTTTCACACGAACAAGCTAGTCTGTGGTCTGTGCTGCCCCCCTTTTGGCCCAAACAGCCTTATTGGAGACAGTGGCACATGTGAGAAGTATAATGGCTACATCACGTAGGCAATATATGACCCCATAAAGCATGCAGCAGTCATACCTATCAGCACCCTGGGCCAGGTAGAACATGTGGTTTTTAAGCCCCCTAAGTTGTAAGCTCCCATGAGTGTATATCTCCTAAATGTCAATCCAATGTAATGTTATGTTACGTTTTGTTATATACTTTACTAAGCAAATAGGCACTACACAAATATGTTAACTTTTTAAATACCATGTCATGTTTTTTCAGGGTTGTCATGTAACAGAATCATACATGTTGGGAATCAAAGGAAATTCAACACTGTAGAACAACCAATTATGCTATGTTTGTACATGAATATAGTTGTCATAAAAATACAACGGAGAACCATGTGTCTGCTTATATGCATTTTGCACTGTGTACAATGTATATCAATAACTCAGCATTTCTCACAGCATAATTTATAGTTGGCAGTGAGCAGAGGTTACACCTTTCAGTTTCTGAGCTGTGCTGTCTGAAAAGTATATGAAGACTTGGAAGAATACATAGTCGCCTGGCCTGATGAACTAGGATCACTGCCTAAAGTATTAAAGGAAGTAAGAAACCTAGGAATTACCAAGGACTCTATGCTATCGATGAATGCCCAAGTGGACAAACTAGCAAGATCAAGCTTTGTCACTAGAAAAACCCTGCAACAAATTTTCCCTCATTTTGGGATTTCCACACAAAATCCGAGCTACTGTCTCCCTTTTTCTGTGGAAACTCGATTAAGCCAATAGCCTCTACCACGGATCACCTTTAACGACCATGAAAAGACTACAACTGATTCAGAACTTGGCTGCCAGGCTACTCTTGCATATCAAACTGCGAGACCACATCTCACCTGCCTTGAAAGACCTGCATTGGTTACCAGTTGCCCGAAGATCCATGTTCAAGCTACTTAGTATCACTCACAAAGCAATACATGGAACGGGACCACTTTTCATCAGGAATATAATCACCAAACACTTTCAACAAAGGAACCTCCTCTCTAAAGAGGCATCTCGCCTCAAAATCCCAAGATACAAGAAAGAAAAAACATAGGTGGCACATTCTTCTGTGTTTAACCAGCCAAGCTATGGAACTCATTACCCCCCAACATAAGATCCACCCACAACCATCTTATCTTCAGAAAACTACTCAAGAATTGAGTCTTAGCCACATGAGCACCATAAGCAAACAGAAATTTACAGTATATCCCTCTGTATATAAACATTTATGTTCACTGTAGTTATGTACCTATCTTTGTGTATTGTTCTGTATAAACATGTAGAATAATTTTGTTGTTAAAAAAAATCATCTTTGGTCTACACGTACTTACTTCAATTGTGCATCGATGTACCTCCGTGTACTTGGATCTGTGTGTCTGACTTTTCTCCTGAAAAAGCATCTCCAATGCACTACCCTATTTCTCATCCTGTACCTCTATCAATAGCTTTAATCTACATATACTTACCTCCTTTATGCATCTATATACTTTCAATGTACTTATGGATCTATATATTTATCACTTTCTTCTAATTTAGTATTTCCTATGCACTACCCTATATCTCAGCCTACACTTCTCTCAATATATCTTCTAGCCCAACTTTCTGACTCATCTCAAACTTCTTTCTACTACTCTTTCCAATGCACTACCTTATCTCTAACCTATAAATCTATCAATATATCCTCTACATCCACTCTCCCATTTATCCCAAACCCCATACCACTACTATGATCCCCAAAATAACCCTTTCTAGACTCTCTCCTACTCTACCCCTCCTTGCATCATCTGACACCTTTTTTACTATACCGATCCCCAAAACAAACCTTTCTAAACTCTTCCCTCTGACTCTTCCCCTCCAAAACCCTTTTTACTCAACCCAAAGCCTCCTCCTACTGCTATGACCTAAAACAAAAGAAAAAGAAAAAAATCCTTCACTCTTCTATCCCTCCACTATCCTTTTCAATCAAAATAACAGACTAACATGTTCACTGCTCAAATTTCATATCCACTTTACTAATTCACCACTAATCCTTTATGGGTTCTAGAATAGTGTGCTACTTGGCAATAAGGCGTATCATCACCCCATCAGGGTTACACGTGCTATAAAAATGCAAACCTTTTCCCCTTTTTAACCCCTCCCCAACCCTTCTCAATCCAAATAACTGACTAACATATCCACCACTCAAATTAATTTCCTGTTTCACCATACTAACTTTCAACACTAATCCTTATGGGTTCCAGAGTAGCATGCCACTTGCCAAAAAAAGTGCTTCAAAACCGCATCAGGGGTAACAGGTGCTATTTGAATGAAAACCTTTCTACCCCTTCTATCCCTCAGCTATCCTTCACACAGCAAATAACTGAGTAATATCCACCACTCAAATTACTTTCATATTTCACAATACTAATTCACCACTAATCCTTTATGGGTTTCAGAAGTAGCATGCTTCAACACCCCATCAGGGGTAACAAGCGCTATATAAATATAAACCCCTTTTTCCTCTTCTATCCTTCTGCTATTCTTCCGAAAACAAATAACTGCTTAACCTATCCACCACTTAAAATTTACATGCATGTTTCACGATACTAATTCAACACTAATCCTCTATGGGTCCCGGAGTAGCGTGCTACTCGTCGAAAAAGCGCTTTGACGCCTCATCAGGGTAGTAAGCGCTATACAAATGCAGTTACAATATAATGCAATAGGCACATGGCCAAGTTGAAACATTGGCAATGCATTAAAAAGGCGCTTGGTTCTGCACCGAAACATCACAGTCATGTATGGAGGGGCCTTAGGTTCCCTAAGGCAGCCCCTCCTGAAAAGAGGGCTCTCAAAAGCCATATAATAAAGTCAGAATAGAAAATCCAAACTCTGAACACTGCAAGTGTTTGCAGTTTAAAAAAATTACTGAGCAAAGCAATTGACACTTTACCCCTCAATCAACCACTCACAAGATCTAGCGCAGCTTTATGCACTCCATAATGATGGCAGCAGTAAAGGAGCAAAACAAAAGATTTTTTTTTTAAACACTCTCCAAAACAAATTCGAACAGCAAGAAATATACATAACCACAAAATACATTGGACTGATACCAAAACATGACAAGCGTTTCATCAGGCCAATACTTGAAGGAAGCTCTCCCACACAGGCAAAGGGCAGTCCCAGAATCCCTCTTTAGTTGCCACATGGTGTGTTGACATTGTTACTCCTTTCTGCTTTCATCCATGTATCAGTTGGTATCTCAAACACAAAGAAACCTGCCTTGTCATACCTGCATGGTCAAGAGAGTACTCATAAAAGCATTTCACACTCAAGCTCTAGAGCTTTTTCCATAACATTAATACACCATAGAAACTCTAACAAACTATTCAGTTTGTCTCTCTACATAACCCTTCTGCTAACCGGGAAATTAGCACTCTAAATAAAACAAATTAGGCATCTTAGATCCTGATAAACATGTTGTAAACTGCTGCCCCTTCCTTGTGGCAAAGGCTCTCTGGTGAGACACAGCGTTATGCTACTTACCTCAATACCAGACGCTTGAGCTCCTGCATCCAGTAGTTTACTTTGAGTTGTCTCTAGAGAGAGGCAAACATATTTAAAATTAGCAATTACTTTTCCAAACAGATGGTAGGCCCTTGATCTATCAGACTGTTTTATTGAATTATTGTCTTTGGTTTCAGATCATCACCAATTATAGGGTTTAATGTAAAACAATCTATGAACAATACATGGAAATGTTTCTCACCTGTTCACAATAACTTTAATATTCATACTATATAAATGTCTTCTGTGTTTACTATAAGACACAGTAGCTATTGGGACCTGGAATAGCAGTGCAGCAAGATGAGTGTCATAAAGATGCGGCATGCATCCAGAGAAGTGTCTTCTCCCTATTGCTCCCTAGTCTTTTTAAGGAGATCACAGCCCAATTCTCAGTCGGAATATTATAAAGAGCATATCTGCTGGCCAAACAAACCTAGAGGTAGAGATCAGTAGCATGATAAGAAACCCTCAAAAAGAAAAGAGGAGGGCCAGAATGCTCACCAACAGGAGTTGGAAACACAAGGGCACCGAGTGGTCTTCATGCCAAGAGGCTGCATCGGAAATCAGTTTGTAAACAAGAAGCCATCCTTTCAGGAACATCATACCAGCAAGGGAATATCCATACATAGCAAGATTTCTTTCAGTTCTCAAAGTCGAGAACCTAAGGTACATTCTAGAGACAACCTCTCGCTAGGACAACTGGACCTAGACCTACAGAAATTTTTTAGCAAATGTTGGAACTGAAAAACATGCTGTTAGTCAGTTTTCTGGTATTCAAATCTAGATCATTTCCTGCTTGGTAGTCTATGCCTATTCTATGGTTCCAAAAGTTTCAAAAACATTGGGCACTCAATATGGAAAGAATAATTCAATCATGATGAAGCCGTGGGATGACTTATGCGCGATAATAAATCATATTAACATAGCATAGCCTAAGCCTATTGCTTGATGTTCACAAATATATTGCCAAGATGCAAAACATGAGTATCCAGGCCTGTAACCAGGATGCTCGTTGGCAGGGTAAAATCTAGGTTTAAACTGAGGTGCAGGTAAATAGGAATCCAAAGACTGGATCGACAAGGCTAGAGGTAGGGAATAAAGATTGTAAATTTAGGCTTCCCAGATATATACCAGACTGCCAAAAAAGATCAGATTTTGGTCTCTAAATACAGGCTGATAAACCATAGCAGTCCAAAGCCCTCCCTTGTCATAAGTGTTTGAGAATATGTTCACCATCATCACATTTGACAAAGTACTACAAATAAAGATTTACTTGTTTGTATTGCACTGAATTTTGGCAATCTCTTTCCTGTTTAGCCTCAAAATCTAGTTGTGATGGAAATCATACTTGTTAAAAAATACAACTGAACAGATATAGTAAAGAGTAAGGCAGTGAAGGCAATAGCAGAGAATGTATGGGCACATGCATGAGGAGAGGAGACATGAACAAAGGAGGCGCCTATAAACAGCCATTGTTGTAGGGATTGTGTAGGAGCATGGACAGTTTGCAGGCAAGAGGAAAGAAGGGATGAGAAAAAAGGAATATGTATGGCCACAGGGTGTGAGGAGGTGATTAGTGTTTACTGATGAGGCATGGCAGAGGAAGCAGAGACAGAAAGGAACTACAGCAGCGTGAGTAGAAGATGCATCGACAGAGAAAGCATTTGCAAGGTTCTGAGGAAAGTTATGAGTAACAGAATGAGCCTGGAGACAAGAGCAAAGGTAATGTTCAGAGGATCCATGGACAGTGGAGATGCATTCATGTGATTTATCAGCAAGGCATGGATAGAAACTGGCAATAGCAGTGATAAGGGCATAGGTGGAACTAGCAATGCACAAGCATTGGCAAAGGAGGCAATATAGAGATATGTGGGGAGGGCACAGCCAGAAGCAAAGGTGAATAGTACAAGACAATAACCAATGAACAAGTTCACTCTTTCAATTACAGTTACATTTTTAGACTAAAAAATAAATGGGGTTTGAGGATTTACCAATCCTGTACTCACCAAGCAGGAGGAGTAGCTCATTTGCTGTCTGTTTAGCTGCTTGCCCTTTGTGAGATAGAGGTTCCTGGGCAGAGATCTGCCAGAGAAAAGAAGACAATATTTAGTGAGGGGGGGATTATCATTTATGATTTAACATACTGTAATCGGCAGAGCAAGAGGATCTCTGATACTGTGGATAACAGAGCTGTGTGTAGTTAAGACCTTCCTCACAATCCCAGCTCTCTTTCAGGAGCCGAAATGCGTATTTATTATCCCAAATATTTTGGTAACTCTGGGTCCAAGTTGTTATTCTCATTCTAGGGAAAACTCAGGATAGCCAGCATTTGAAGCGGGATAACATTCAAGAATTATAGATTCCAGGACCCAGTATCCTCAAACCAATTTGCAGCCAGCTCATAATGAGGCCACCGTGGAAAATAGAAAGCAGTTGAGGGGCTGATGCTTAAACAAATGAGCAACCCAATCATTACGTTGGGCGATCAAAGGGTTTGAGATATCAAAAACACTACCCCTGAGCATTTTGGTGAAAATACATCTGTGAGTTTGATGTGTGTGTGCCACTGTTTTTTAAAAGCTGGTCTCAGGCAATGGCAGAGTAAATACTTTTAATGTTACAAATGCTGCTGTGCAATTACCATTGAATGTGCTTATATTATGGAGGCTCCCTCCATCTCAAGAGTCGCACCTCAACAAGGCTGTGTTATTGAGGTGCAGCCGGCACAGTTAACCGTGGTGGGGTGGTGGGGCAGTGGTGTGGAAGCAGGTGGTCGAGAGGGAAAGTGGACAGACGACGGGATAGTGAAAGTAAAATTAATAAATAAATACATCAATAAAACTGCTTACCTTGCGCTCGCCGCATCGCCTCGTCGAGGTGGTTTTATTTATTTATTTATTTATTTTCTCTATCCCATCATCTGCCCACTTCCCCCCTTACCTGCCCGTCCCACCGCACTTACCTGTGCCGGTCGCGCCTGGTGTTAGTACCTTTGTGAATGTAGAGCTGAGGCCAACTGATGAGCTCTCCTGCTCTACCATGCTGCTGCAGACCTTCTATTCATGGAAATACCCGACAGCCCAAGGAGTTCAGACAAGCTGCCCCAGAATATGAAAAAAAAGTATTTTTACCTCTTTGCTGAGACTGCCCATGATCAACCTCCTCGTACGGGTGGACTGAGTGCTAACTCTGCCAGGTGTGCACTTACCTTTCTGTGTAAACACTTGCTTTTTTCACCTCGGTAAGTTACCCTCCATCTGTCATTTCACAGTACAAACTATTGTTCATCTGCTTGGCATAGAACACAGGTCAGTCTCTACCCTGAGTGACTTGACCACCATTAGGAGCATTCCTCAGCAACATACGTAGGCGATCCCCCGATAAAGCTAATTTATGCAGAAGTCTAACACCTCTGCTAGCAAAATTGAGTTTTTGCCCTTGTTGTCAACTTCCTCAGCAAGTAAGACATCTAGGCAGACTATATGACATGATTATCAAGATCTTTCCTTCCTGCACACCAAGCTGTTGACCCAGTCTCATTAGCACATTTGGGTTGGCAACTTCTATAAAAAAAACTAACCTTAAACTTGTAGGCAAACCGGTTTTAGGCAAAAGCTTTCAATATGAACACTGAGAATTTAAATATTCATGTGTTCATGCCTTTTTTAAGTTCCCCTTCTTGTCATCATCTTATAGTGATTGGGATCAGATATTGATTGTGAACAGTATGGTAATGGCCATACAAATCTGGTAAGTGGATGAGTGTTCAGATCCTAGCCATTAGCACAATATTAACCCATCACTTCTTATGAGAGTGAATCGCAGACTGCAAATTGTGAACAGTGTTTCCAGAAGTATCAGTACTCACGTCCCCTTCTTTATGATAATACTGGCCTTTTTCCAGTTAGAAAGGAATAGATCTTTATTGAAAGTCAACAATTAATATTACAGTGACAGCAATCATTACAAAGACTGAACAGGATATTATGATTATAAATTGGGAACTCAGGGCTAGATGTAGGTAATCTCATTTTACTGATTCCTAAATACAGAATTTTACCGATTCGGTATTTAGAAATCAGTAAATATGATGTAGGTAATAAATCGGTAAAATGTACCGATTTGCTAATATTTCTTATTACCGATTCGGTAATACCGATTTGGTAATAAGAAATACCTTCCCATTCATTCCTATGGACCTGGAGGCCCATAGGAATGAATGGGAAGCCATTCACTATTACCGATTCGGTATTTACAGAATCAGTAATAGTGGGAGCATATTCAAGGGTAGCAGGGTGTCACATTGACACCCTGTTGTACCCTTGAATCGTGCATCTGAACCAATCAAACACTCACACCCAGTCAACAGATCTGGGTTTGATCCATCACCGTTCTTTAGCCCACTCTGCCACCCCAGTTCTGAACTGGGGTGACAGAGTGGGCTAAAGAACGGTGATGGATTAAACCCAGATCAGTTGACTGAGTATTGTCAATGCTCCGTCCATCACCACCCCCTTTTGTACCACTTTGTTTGCCATATGTTGGCAGGGTATGCTCAGACGTGAGTCCCTTGCTCACTTTTCCACTGGATTCAAGCAAGCCGGGCTGAAGACGGCTGAAATGCCAGAAACCGGTCCTCGGTAGCTTGTTTCCGGTCCAGGGAAAACATGGTTTGGCAGTTCGGGCTGGACTGTTCCCATGAGGCACAGGGTCAGGCTGATTTGCACGTGGCCATGTCTGAACTGGGTGGCAGAGTGGGCTAAAGAACAGTGATGGATCAAACCCAGATCTGTGGACTGGGTGTGAGTGTTTGATTGGTTCAGATGCTCCGGCCATCACCACCCCCTTTTGTACCGCTTTGTTCGCCATAAGTTGGCAGGGTATGCTCAGACGTGAGTACCTTGCTCACTTTGCCACTGGATTCAAGCAAGTCGGGCTGAAGACGACTGAAATGCCAGAAACCCGTCCTCGGAAGCTTGTTTCCGGTCCAGGGAAGGCATGGTTTGGCAGTTCGGGCTGGACTGTTCCCATGAGGCACAGGGTCAGACTGATTTGCACATGGCCATGTCTGAACTGGGGTGGCAGAGTGGGCTAAAGAACGGTGATGGATTAAACCCAGATCTGTTGACTGGGGGTGAGTGCTTGTATTGTCAATGCTCCGTCCATCATTTCCTTTGGTTTTTAAAGACAATGGGTGGCATTGTCAGCCGTCTGTGATAAAGATAACAGGGTACTTTTTTTTAGTGCTCTCTCATGAGAGGTGTCAGTGAATGGGCAGGAGTGGAATCCACATCTCTACTATCTAATCAGGATTTGTGTCCATCACACCAACTGCTCATCTTTATTGTTCAGAAGATACAGTGTTTTCATGATAGAAGAGTCTACTCAAAAAATCCCCTACCATATTGTGCAGTGCTGCAAACCCTTCCGGTAAAGAAGCCTCCTTGCAAGCTTTTGTGACACCAGCTCTAAGGAAATGTTCGAGAGGCTGAATGGAAAAGAACATGAAATTAGTAAGGGAGAAGCCTTTAGAAAGAGATCACTCATCCATATGGCTTTCAATTTCATTTATCACATTCATTTCCAACTATATTAAATGATTACTGCACATAAACAACAGATCTTGACCAACTAAGCAACAAAATCACAGCCATCTGACACCACTTGGGACATGGCCCTTCCTAGTGATGAATAAGCATCACTTTAAAAATTAGAGGACAGGATCAAGATCCATCTTCAGCAAAGAAGTTCAAGGCAGTCAAGGGGATTGAAGTGATCTAGATCCTTGTGTTGGACAGGCGATCCACTTTCTCAAGGGGTCAGTGGTTGACTGGGGAGAGGTGATCATTATCACCACAAAGGAAGACGTGATCAGAAGCTTTACAGGGTGAGAATCCTCAAGAGGTAGGAGAGTATTATCTTCTGTTGCAAGTGAAGTTCAGGATCCCAAGAGATTTGATGAAAATACCCAAAAGGGAGAGGAGAGGTGATCAGAATTCTCAGAGGGGAGAGTTGATAAGAATCTTAAGATAGAAGTTGTTGATGAGGCTGCTCTTGGGGGGAGGGTGACATTGGATGTTACAAAGTGTATATGGTAAGTTCCCAAGATTTTAGATGTTTTCTATAGGACATTTATGAGGCACATGTGAACTATAGCTATTAAGAAAACATACAAGGACAGATTTAAAAAAAATGTGAAAACCTTTTCCAAAGTATATAAACCAACTCATGAAAAATAAGGTAGGTGTTGGTCCAACGATGGAGGTTAAAGGGAAGAAGTGATCCGGATCCCTAGAAGGGGCCAATGATTACAATTCTTATGGGTGGTATCAAGTACAATTGTAACAATAAAACCAGTTGTATAATGTTTCTGTCTGAATATGGGGGTTATAGAAAAAGTAAAAATAAGTTATACATTAAAAAGTTGTGAACAAGTTTGTTTTTAACTCCTAGTGAGGCAGGAAGGTTAATAAAGTGAAGGAAGAAAAAATGACATGGTCTTGATTCAAAGTTTTACTTTTTTGACACAATGAATCTCCAAAAGCATTACTTTCTTCTATGTAGTGGTGCACTGATCACACAAAAAGGCAGTTTCTCCCAAGAAAATTGAAAATGAAAGGGTTTTAAAAAATAATGCACCAGTGTAAATAATTTCTGTAGTTCCTTAGATTCCATCTGCATTACTGTGACCCTCATTATGAGTGACCTATCATATTCTGCTATTTCACTGTGAGTCCAGGAAGGGCAAATAACAAGGACTCAAATTTTGGGAGCAATAACATATGGGCGTCACATTTCATTTACTGTACTTGTTTGTCCCCGGGCTTTTGAGGAAACACAGCAGAGCTGCCATATTCCTCCAAACGTCATGATTCCAATGAGACCTGTACCATCAGAAGTATTGTGTCACTTGTAATGAAGGCCCAACTATGATATCCCTGGTGAAAAAAAGAGAAGACCCAGATAATGACCACTCAGATCTGGGCTCTAGGTCAGATGTGTTGAAAGCTACAGAAAAATCCAGCAGAGATCTGAAAGACAAGCAGAGAATACGACCAAACACAACATTTTCTCACTAGACACCCCCTTATGATTCTCTTCGATACACCATGGACATAATTCATTCAAACATACATTAGACATTTCTGAGGGGTACATTTGCCCCAGACATACCTTTATCAGGCCAAAGGTGTTCTCTTTCGGCAGGCTTGCCTGGAGGTATAATATCTCTCGGAACACCCCTGGTAGTTCCAAAGCCAGCTGGTCTGGGGGAAGCAGAGTCGCCATTGGGCCAAGTGTCAGTAACACCTGTTCACGGATCTACAGGAAGTAACACAGAAGAGAGTACATGCCTCTGACCTCTGTATATGTGAAGCAAGGGGACACTGATTGTTTTTGTATGGCAAAATACTTGTGGTGGAGATGCATGTTTATGCATTGTCATTAAAAAAAAGTCATGGCATGGGTTAACTTGTACTCATATGCCTGCATTCAGGAAGTTCTTACCATAGTCAGAATGTAACATTTATTTCCTAATTGAAGAAGTCACAGTTTCTTGTTTTATTTATCCCATGTTACAATCACTTTGCAGAGGAAGCCAGGTTGCCCCATACTTACAAGACCCACGCAATTTGATTTGCTCCCATGTCCGGATTTAGGCCCACATCCATCAAAGGAAAACCCGGTTGCAAACGAGCAGATCTCAGAATCTGCCCCTTTGCGCCCGTTATTTTTGCATTTGGGATGCATCATCTCTCTCCCCGGTTTCCCTTCTGCACCCCTCGCTGCCCCGTGTCTCTCTGCCAGTTTTTGCCTTCTGTTGCTTAGCTGCCCCTGCATTTCTGTGACCTTTCTGCCTTCTGTGCCACTCTTTTCGCCCGTTTTTTGTGACCTTTTTGCCCTTTCTTGTGACCTTATGCCTTCTGTGCCACTTGTTTCCCCCCGTTTTTCTGTGACCTTTTTGCCCCTCTTGTGACCTTTGTGCCTCTGTGCCACTCGTTTCCCCCCGTTTTTTGTGACCTTTCTGCCCTTTCTTGTGACCTTTGTGCCTGTGTGCCACTCGTTTCCCCCGTTTTTTGTGACCTTTCTGCCCTTTCTGGGGACCTTTGTACCCTCTGTGTCAATCGTTTCCCCCGTATTTTCTGACCTTTCTGCCCTTTCGTTGTGACCTTTGTGCCTCTGTGCCACACGTTTCCCCCTGTATATTTGTGACCTTTTGCCCTTTTTGTGAGCTTCTGCCTTCTATGCCACTCATTTCCCCTCAATTGTTGTGCCCTTTTGCCTTCTGTTTCCTTTGTCGCCCCTCGCAGCTGCATCCCCTGCGGCCCCCTTCCCCCCGAGCTGCCCATTCGCTGTCTCCACCTCCCGCCACCCAGCTGCTCCTCCCTCCGAACCTCCCAATATAGGCCGCCCGCTGCGCGGTGAGGAGAGCGACCCTTGACCCTTCCAGGTAGGTCGCTCCCCCTCCGCACAGCACAGCTTGTGCCTCCCTGCCCAGCTGCCGCTGCTGAAGAAGTTTGAGGCCCTTCTCCACCCGCAGGCTACCACTTGAGCCTGATCCCTGGTGACCAGTGGTAGGCCGAAGGTTTGCTCATCCTCCATTGTATTGCCTGTATTTTCTTTCATTGCTCCCGTTGTAGTGACTGCATTTTCATTGTTGTCTGTGACTGCTGTTGTCTGTCTCCCCCGCTGCCTGTATGTGGTCTGTGCCCGTTCTCTCCCTCTGTTCCCCTCGCTGCCCCCGTGTCTCTCTCCCTGGTTTCCCTTCTGCTCCCCTCACTGCCCCCGTGTCTCTCTGCCAGTGTTTGCCTTCTGTTGCTTAGCTGCCCCTGCATTTCTGTGACCTTTCTGCCTTCTGTGCCACTTATTTCCCCTCTTTTTCTGTGACCTTTTTGCCCTTCTTGTGACCTTTTGCCTGCTGTGCCACTCGTTTCCCCCTGTATTCTTGTGACCTTTTTGCCCTTTTTGTGACCTTTCTGCCCTCTGTGCCACTCGTTTCCCCCTCAATTGTTGTGCCCTTTTGCCTTCTGTTTCCTTTGTCACCCCTCACCGCCCGCTGCTGCGTCCCCTGCGGCTCCGCCCCCCTGACTGCCTATTCGCTGCCCTGCCTCCAAGCTGCTTCACTTCCACCTCTCCATAGATGCCACTGACTTGCTGCACCTGTTCGTGCCTGGACCGCGCCCAGTGCCTGAACCCCTGGCCCCCGCACCCGCCATGACGACCGCCACCACTACGATGCCAGCACTCTGCACGCTCTCAACCCCAGACGGACCCACAACTGCTTCAAGGCCGCCCCAAAACGCACACACGGTCCCTTCACCTGCCGGAACTGCAGCTACACCAGCCACAGAGCCAACGAACCACCCGGCATGAAAGACCTCAACCACCTCCACCCTGACCTCCACCGACTACATCCTCCTCTGAGACCTGAACTTTCACCTTGAGAACAACAACAACAACACGTCCACAACCCTGATGGATAACCTCGCCAACCTCGGACTGAGACAACTCGTCACAACACCCACCCACTCCGCCGGCCAGACGCTCGACCCCACCTTCTCCTCAAGCCCGCATGTCTCCATCAGCCACTCCTCTGGACTGACCACCTCTGCATCCACTTCACCTTCCAGAAACCCACCACACACCACCGCACCCAACAGATCCCCCGGCACCGCTGGAGCAAAATCACCGAAGGCCAACTACATGCAAACCTCGCTCTCAGCCCCCCCACAGAACCCTCCAACACTGACGTCGCTGCCCACAACCTCAGACGCTGGATCGAGGACTGCGCCAACACCCTCGCCCCGCTGAAGAAAACCCCCCACAGGGACACCAGCAAGAGGGCCAGCTGGTTCACCGCAGAACTCCTAGATTCCAAGCAAGCCTGTTGGAAACTAGAGAAGAAATGGCACAGTGAACAAACTCTGGACAGCCACGCAGCACACAAGTACGCCATCCGCAACCACCACCACCTCAGCAGGGCTGCCAAAAAGACCTCCTTCAAAGACCACCTCGACATCAACGCACACGACAGCAAGGAGCTCTTCAACATCGTGAAGGAACTCTCCAACCCCAGCTCCAACACCAACGACATCCTGCCATTGCAAGCCCTGTGCGAATCCCTCACCACCTTCTTCCACCGCAAGATAGCAGACATACACGAACGCTTCAACACCCAGACATCCCCAACTGACAGCAACACAATAGACCCTCCGCACACCATCGACCACGTACCCTTGCTAGCGTGACCGTTAATGACACCATCAAGACCATGAGCACAATCCACTCCGGCTCTCTGTCGGACCCATTCCCGCACCACGTCTTCAACAAAGCAGTCAACTCCATCGCACCCCACCTAAGCAACGTCATCAAGCTCTCCCTTGGGACCGCGACCTTCCCAGAGAGCTGGAAACATGCTGAGATCAACACCCTACTCAAAAATCCCAAGATACCTCAAGAACTTCCGGCCCATCTCTCTGCTCCCCTTCCTGGCCAAGGTCATTGAGGAAATCGTTAACAGACAGCTAACCCGATACCTCGAAGAGAACAGAATCCTGGACCCTTCCCAGTCAGGGTTCTGTAGCAACCACAGCACCGAGAACGCCCTCATCGCTTCCACCGACGACATCAGGACCCTGCTAGACAATGGGGAGACTGCAGCACTCATCCTCCTAGACCTCTCCGCCGCCTTCGACACCGTCGGCCACCGCACACTAAGCAAACGGCTCCATGCCGCAGGGATCGAAGACAAGGCTCTGGAATGGACCACCTCCTTTCTCTCGGGCAGAACCCAGAGCGTCTGCCTCCCCCAGTTCCGTTCCGAAGCCTCCGAGATCATCTGCGGCGTACCCCAAGGATCCTCCCTCAGCCCGACACTGTTCAACAGTTACATGGCCCCGCTTGCACACGTCGCCCGACAGCACGACCTCAACATAATCTCTTACGCCGACGACACTCAACTGGTCCTCTCCCTCACCAAAGACCCCTTCAACGCCAAAGCCAAACTCCATGAAGGAATGAAGGCCGTCGCCGACTGGATGAAGATCAGCCGTCTGAAGCTGAACTCGGACAAGACGGAGGTCCTCATCCTCAGCTCCAACCCGTCAGCCTGGAACGATTCCTGGTGGCCAACGCCACTGGGGGCAGCCCGACCCCACCGACCACGCACGCAACCTGGGAATCATTCTCGACTCAACACTTTCAATGACCAAGCAATCAACGATGTCTCCTCCTCCTACTTCAACACCCTCCGCATGCTCCGCAAGATCTACTAATGGATCCCGACAGATACAAGAAAGACAATCTCCCAGGCCCTCGTCAGCAGCAGACTCAACTACGGAAACGCCCTCTACGCGGGAGCCCCAACCAAGCTCATCAATCGACTACAACGCATCCAAAACGCCTCAGCACGACTGATCCTCGATGTACCACGTATTTATCAAAGTAACAAGTGGTCCTTAGCATATAAGAATAAGAGAAAACAAAGATATTGTATAGACCACAATGGGCTACTATATAGTTCACAATCCCTTGTCCAGCCGGACAGGGAATTTTTATTGATTTGGTAGGTTGTTTGATGTAAAGATACAGCACATAACCAAAACAATAGGGTTACAGTAGGGCACAGTCCTGTGCCGTACGTGGGGAGGAAGTGAAAGGGACAGTAAGTGAAAGAAATATCAGGCAAACAGAGTGAGCTTGCAGGTCACTGATATGGATTTAAATTGGCAGTGTATCCTGGAGTTACTCATACATACAATAATACAGTAGGGTCACATGTATGAATTACTCAAAAAGGAGTCGACGTTTCGATCCCAAGCTCGGTTATAAAGGGATCATCTTCAGGACTTGAAAATAATTTTGCCTGAATAGAGCTTTTTAAACGCCTGTTTAGAAAAAAAGCAAGGGAGAAAACAAAGACATACGTGTAGTCAATTTAGACATAAAGCAGGTAATAGTCAGCACTCGCTTTTCAAATACAGTATTCGGAATCGCAGTGAGAGGTGTAGCCATAAGGCGTGGGCATTCTGTGCAATCCTTTTGAGAATCATGCTGCTGTAGAGATAAACATTATGTGAACATTCAATGTTTTAACAGCTTTTTGGCGGCGGCAGTCTTTAGGATAGGAATGGCACGTGCAGGTGATCCAAGTTCTAATATTCTACGCAGAGGTGGTGAGGCGTGATGCCGTGGTAAGGATATGATACGGAGTGAATGTGAAGGTTTAGTGAGGGGGCATGGTTGGGTAGTTGCCACATCACCACATACCCCCACCTGAGAAACCTGCACTGGATCCTTGTCAACAAGAGGATATCCTTCAAGCGCCTCTTCCACGCACACAAGGCCCTCCACAAGACCGGCCCAGCCTACCTCAACAGATGACTCTCCTACACCCTCAACCGCCAGCTGCGCTCAGCCGACCTCTCACTCGCCACTGTCCCGCGCATCTGAAGAACAACCATCGGCGAGAGATCCTTCTCCCACCTCGCCGCCAAGACATGGAACACCCTCCCACTGAGCCTACGACAGACCCAAGACCTTCTGACCTTCAGGAGGACACTAAAGACCTGGCTGTTCAATCAGTAGCGGCCCCCACCTCCTCCCCAGCACCTTTCAGACCCTTGCGGGTATGTAATGCATGTAACAAATGACTGATTGAACAGCCGGTCACGGAGGACACTGGGCAGTTTAGCTTTGTTGACTTTAGCTTTGTTTAGCTTTGTGGTGGGTGTGGTGGGTGTGGTGGCGTTTTGTTGTGCGTTTCTCGTGATGGTGGCAGCGGGAGCCGTTGGTCACCAGCTGTGAGGGACGGTGAATGGTTTCAGCTAGGAGATCTGAGGAGCGTCTCTGCACGGGGCCCATTGACAGAGAGGGATAGCGCGCTTGGAGGATCCACGTGTCCTAGAGGCCATCCACCTCTTAGAGGATGCGGACCGCACTGACATGCTGCGGCCCGACGTGATGGTGAGACCCTCTAGGAGCACAGCGGGTGGCAATCGCCTGTCAAATGCCCGCGGCGTGGGAAGCGGGGCGCTGTTGCGCGGCCTACCTTGGTGTTTAGAGAGGGGGCGACACGGCCCAGGAAGAGGCAGGGGACGCGGCGGTGAAGTGGGCGAGGGGGGGTGGCTCCCACAAGAGGAAACGTGGCAATAAGAGAGGTGGTGTGGTCCCAGAACAGGGGTGGAACGGTGGGGGGGACGCGCCCGCCATGGTGAACAGTGGGGGGTTTTCCCCCTTGCTTATTGACAGCACGGAGGAGGGGGAAGGGGCAGGGGAGGGGGTATGGGGGGACATGGGGAGAGAGGCGGCTCCCCAAGAATGGCTATGCCTATGGCTTTTTTCGTGGCACATGGGCAAAGAGACGGTGACACACTACCTGGATGACTTTTCCTGGTGGGACTGCCTGGTTCGGTGGACTGCCAGCAGCAGCTGGACAGTTTTACAGAGCTCATGGGCTACCTGGGTGTGCCCCTGGCACCAGAGAAGACTCAAGGTCCAAGCACGGGGCTGTCATTTCTGGGTATAGAACTAGACTCTGTAGCCATGGAGACCCGTTTGCTGGGAGATAAGAAGGTGCATATGCTGTTGTTGATTGACACCATGTTGACCAAGCAGAAGGTAACGGTACGGGAAGTGCAGGTTCTCTTAGGGCACTTGAACTTTGCTTGCCGGGTGGTGCGAGCGGGGCAAACCTTTTGCAGACGTCTAGGCGTGTGCCTGTCTGCTTTGACACTACCGCACCATCATCTGCGCCTGTCGGTGGGTATGAAGGAAGACCTGCGCATGTGGCGTGAGTTCTTGGAATGATTTAATGGTATTCCCTTGGCCCCCCCAGAGGAGTGGGAATCGGACGCGACCATCTCCTTGGATGCGGCGGGGTGGGTGGTTTTGGACTGTATTGGCAGGGGAAGCGGTGCGCTGAGGTTTGGCCCCCACAGTGGCAGAACGGGGGAAGGAGCATTGCATTTTTGGAACAGTTTCCCCTGATAATGGCGGTGACGGTGTTGGCAGGGGGGCTGGCACACAAAAAGGTGATTTTTAAGGTGGATAACATGTCAGTGGTACATGTCGTGAATAAGCAGTCGGCCAGGGACCCACAGATGCGCAAGTTGTTTAGGGTATTTGTGCTGCAATGTTTGGAATATGACATTTTGATTCAAGCCCGGCATGTGCCGGGGGTGGACAATAACATAGCGGATGCTTTGTCTTGTTCACAGTGGCAGAGGTTCCATGGGCTAGCCACGGAGGCGGACGAATGCAAGATGCCGGTGCCGACAGGGATGTTATCAGTAGGAGAGAAAGAGTTGCTCAACTGGTAAAAGGGTCAGTGGCCGTTTCAACGTGGAGGGCGTACGAGCAGGCTTGGCGGGACTTTTTGGACAGTGGGGCGACGCGGCTAGACAGTCATGGGTTGAGTGGTGAGCAGGTGGTGCACTTCATTTTGGCAATGATGGATAAAGGAATGTCCAAGGTGACGATCGCGGGCAAGCAGTCGGCCATAGCATTCATGGGAAAATTGTGGTGAGGCTATGCACCGTCGGCGGGTGAACTGGGTGCATGTTTATTGGAAGGATTGGCGCGGGAACGAGGCGCTAATGCCTCACAGCGCCGCCCGTTACGGCAGGGATTCTTGTCGGCTTGATAAGGCTCATACCGGAGATTTGCCGCAACAGAGAGGAAGCTATTCTGTTTTCCACGCTAATGTTGTGGATGTATTTTGAGGCTTTTCGGGTGTCAAAGCCCCTGGGGACAAGAGGGAAACAGGGGGTACGGTGGGGGGAGGTGGAGTTGCGGACCATGGAGGTGGCGGTTTAATTGCGGCGCTCGAAAACTGATCAACGGGGAGTGGGGAAGTGGGTTGTCATGGGACGTGTGGCGGATCGGGCGGTGTGCCCCGCGGTGCGGGGTGAGATGCTGGCGTCCAGGGCGAGTGATGAGGCGGGTGAGGTTTTTGAATGGGCCGAGGGTAGCTGGGTGTCAATGTCAATGTCAATGTCAGAGTTTCTTATATAGCGCAGCTTATCACCGTAAGGTCTCAAGGCGCTTGCAGCACAAGGAACCGGAAAGAAGATGACAAACAGAAGAAAAAAGAGATTAAACAGCACAGGGGGTCCTACTTGGGAAAAGCCAGGTTTTCAGTGCTTTACGGAATTTCTGGTGCTCCACGATGGAAAGTAGGTGAGTAGGCAGTTTGTTCCAGAGTGTGGGGTCAAGGTAGGAGAACGAGCGTTGGCCGTACCTGGAAGAGCGCACACGGGGTTGTGTCAGCAGAAACTTATTGCCAGACCTTAAAGGTCTTTTCGGAACATACCAAGTAAGTTTTTTTTTAAGGTAGCGAGGCCCTTTACTGTATAGTGCGTTGTGGGCCAAGCTAAAGATCTTAAATTGGCTTCTTTGCTGGACGGGAAGCCAGTGCAATTTTTCCAGACACGGCGAAAAAGCCATCCTAGGTGGCATGTCCAACACTAGTCTGGCGGCAGTATTCTGCAGAATCTGCAGCTTTGCCAGTAAATCCCCATTCAGGCCATGGTACAGGGCATTACCATAGTCAAGACGACTAATGATAAGGCCCTGTACCAAAGGTTTTCTTGCCTCAATGGGGAGCCACCTAAAGATTTTCCTGAGGCGACGCATTATTCCCTAGCAGGTGCCCGTCATCTTGGCTACATGATTTTTCATAGACAGAGTGCTGTCAATAATTATTCCCAGTTTGCGGACAGCCGTCTTGGGGGTGGGACATATCCCCAATTCGGCGGGCCACCATTCCCGGGTCCAGCACTTCTAAGCCTTGCCAAACAGGATGATTTCTGTCTTATCAACGTTTAGTTGGAGCTTGTTATCTCGCATCCAGCTGCTGATCTCACCCATGCAGTTTTTAAAGCGAGTGCAGGTGTCTATAGAATCTGCACCACACGTGATCAGCAGCTGGGTGTCATAAGCATATGACACAGTTTTAAAGCCAAATGATTTAATGATTTTAGCCAGAGGAGTCAGGTATAGGTTGAAGAGCAGCGGGCTCAAAATCGACCCTTGGGGCACCCCCACAGTCACAGAGCGACTGCCGGAGACCAGGGAATCGACTCGAACGGTGGTGAGGCGATCAGTAAGGTAGTCCTCAATCCACCCCAAGGCCCTCCCTCTGACACCTATCTCCCACAGCCGATGTTTCAAAATGCCGTGGGAAATGGTGTCAAAGGCCGCAGAGAGATCCAGGAGGATGAGGATGGCCGAATCACCCCCATCCACCGCAAGTCTGATGTTATCCACTATCTCAACGACAACCGTCTCAGTACTATGGGCGGCCCGAAAACCGGACTGAGAAGGGTCAAGAGCACCACACGCTTCTATATAGGCCGTCAGTCGGTTGTTAATAAGAAGCTCCAACCCTTTGCCAAAGAAAGGTAACAGCGATATTGGCCAATAATGGGATGGTAGAGTGGGATCATCCGAGGGTTTCTTCAAAATGGGCTTTACTTGGGCGTGCTTCCATTTAGTGGGGTCGTGCGCTTGCTCAAGCGAAGCATTGAATATGGCTGTAAGGGGTTCTGCAAGCAGAGGCATTATTTTTGTACCACGGCGGGGAGGGAATGGGTCCATAGGCGATCCTGACTTTATTTTACTTAAACCTTTCAGGGTTTCATCAACGGTGATGGGGGCAAATTCAGTTAAATGGAAGGCTTGGCTGCAAGCCCCCTCCGGCGAGGACGTTACTGGATTCCTATGTAACGGGGGTTGATTCGAGTCTGAAATAGGGAATGCAGAATATATTTTTTTGATTTTATTCTCGAAGAAATTCGCCATTGACTCAACCCATTCTATGGAAGGGCTAAACGAAGATTCTCAACGCGGGGGGACGTAAATTCCTTTAATATCTTATATAGATCCTTACTAGAACTTGCCGCAGTGTTTATTTGCTGCGTCAGGTAATTCTTCTTCGCCATTTTTATATTTTTCATATAGCTAAGATGGAGCCGCTTGTACTTTGCTTTGTCCGTTTCCATTCTAGAAGTCCGCCAGTGTCGTTCAGCAGCTCTACTAGCCAGTTTTTCGTTTTTTAAACTGGCCGTAAACCATGGAAATGCTGTCGATTTTACTTTAACAGTAGTTTCCGGAATGGCTTGGTCTAAGGCTTGTAGAATAGAGGACTCCAACTTAGTTACCATTTGCTCTAAAGAAGAAAAAGGGCAATCTTCAGGTTTAAAATGGGCTTGGAATACTTGCGGTGTAAGTTTATGCCATGGACGAATCCGCACTCTGACATTGTTCACGGGGGGAATTAAAATATTATATGAAAAGCTAAACTTTAAGAGATAATGGTCCGTCCAGATCATGGGGAGGGGATCTTCCATATGAATTTTAGGACTACTAGTAAAGATTAGGTCAAGAAAGTGGCCTGCACGATGAGTGGGGCCCCTGACTCTTTGTGTGAGACCCAAGCTTTCCATTGTGCCAATGTCAGCGGCGCAACTGCTTTGGGTTCTGCAGCATGCCCTTCGCACTATGGGGGAGAACACCAGACTGTTTGGGGCGCACTCCTTTCGTATAGGCGCAACAACAGACGCGGCAAAGAAGGGGTGGGGAGGGAGGATTTGATGCAACTGGGGTGCTGGAAATCGGACTGTTATAAGACATACATCAGGATGTGGGGTTTCAGGGAGGAGAAGGCTTGATTTGTTGTTGCTTGTCTCACATATGTGTCTTTTCAGATGCGGAGGCGGGACCGACCATAGCAGGATTGTCCATCCTCATCTTAGGACACTCTTTCATGAAACAAGCGGAGCGATATGAATGGGACAAGACCAGGAATTTGAATCTAGCATTGGATCCTAGGCTTTTGGTTGTTACTGGCAAGGGAAGAGGGGCATGAGGTGGCATGAGTTAATTCCAGCGCTGAGTAAGGTAGTTAAGGGGGGAGTTTGCCCCTATGTTCTGGTTATTCATTTAGAGGAAAAGGCTTGGCGTTGCTGAAACAAATGAAGCAGGATTTGCTGGAGATTCAGCTGCACTGGTCTGGTTGTCATGTGATATGGTCTGAGTTTATACCGAAGAGATGTTGGAGAGAGGCTGAACGGGCGTGAAGAAAGATTTATAGGGTCATGAGAGTTTTTTGTGACAAAGAAGGGTTTGGAAGGAGGGAACATCCAGAGCTGCGCTATGCGGCAGTGTATTTCTTCAAGGAAGATGGGTTGCATATGTCCCGCTATGGCATGGAATTGTATATAGTGCAGTTGAAAAAGGCTTTGGACAGAGCAATAGGGGTGTGCAGATACCCGAAGCATCAGAGTCCTAGTGGGGGGGGGGTCGGAAAGCCGCCGGGGTCGACTTTCCGGGTGGCTTTTTTTCTGGTCAGTTGTGGTATAAAGATGTATAGTTACAGTTATGAAAGAACATAAGAAGTTTACCTAGTTAGGTAGTTGTAGAAAGGATAGGAAATTGCAAGTTGTGTTTATAATTGTTGCAGGGGGGAACACGTTTATGGGAGGGGGTGGGGGATAAAGTAGGAAGACAATATTTAGTTAGGTTTAGGTTTGTTCGGCACAGGCCAAGGGAACTTGTATGTAAGGTGCACCTGTTTCCAATAAAGCTGCATTTTTCACACCATCAAGCTGGTCTGTGGTCTGTGCTGCCCCCCTTTTTGGCCCAATAGGGCTTTGGGGTGGTGTCCAACCAGCGGGAGGCCTGTCCCCCCGGGGGGTTTTGGGCCGGGGGGCAGCCAGAGCCCATTGGGCTGGTTGGGCTCCATTGACCTGACGTTGGGCTTGTTGGGCTTGGGTTGGGCTAGTTTTGGGCTTTGGAGTTTTATAACCGGCCATCTTGTGTCACTAGCCTCCATTTTGGTGTTTGTGACACATCAGCCGGTCAGGGAGGACACTGGGCAGTTTAGCTTTGTCCCGCCCTCCCTCCCTAGGGAACGAGCTTCCAGCTGGTTTTTGCAGGGTTTGTTGTTGGATAGCTCATTACTTTTTCAGCTAGGTAGTTTTCTTGGGAGCAGGTGCAACGGGGGAATTTTGTATTGGGGTTGTCGCTGGAACAGGTGCTGGTGTGGTGCGCTATGTTTCTTTGGGGCGTTTTTCCTAGGTCAGTTGTGGTGTAATGATGTATAGTTACAGTTATCAAAGAACATAAGATGTTTACCTAGTTAGGTAGTTGTAGAAAGGTTAATAAATTGCAAGTTATGTTTATAATTGTTGCAGGGGGGAACATGTTTAGGGGAGTGGGTGGGGGTAAAGTAGGAAGTGAGGTTTAGTTTTGTACGGCACAGGCCAAGGGAACTTGTATGTAAGGTGCACCTGTTTCCAATAAAGCGGCCTTTTTCACACCAACAAGCTAGTCTGTGGTCTGTGCTGCCCCCCTTTTTGGCCCAAAATAGCGATTTAGCTATTTGGGTCCGCTAGTTACAGAGAAATTATACCAGATGGTAAATAGCGAAAACTTTGAAAAATGCACTAAAGTGCATTTTTCAAAGTTGTAGGTTACACACACACATGTCCTTGGGGCATGTGTGTGCGCAACATGTGTGCACAGATCAACTTCAGGGGTGCAACAGCGTGTCCTTTTGAAACCCTTGCACCCTTGTAATTGCATGCGCAATTTCCCATTCATTCCCATGGGCCTGTAGGCCCATAGGAATGACTGGGAAACCATTCCTTAATTGCGACTCGCAATTTGCGAGTAGTAATTGAGGAATGTTTAGGAATCGCTATTTTTATAGCAATTCCTACATGCATAGGCTTTTGCGATTCCTTAATTGCGATTCCTTAATAATCGCAATTAAGGAATCGCAAAAGCCTACCTTGATGCATGTGCCAGTTAAAGTCTTACTTTCTGGTATGATTAAATAGTATTTTGACAACTTCTACACAAGAAAGACAGCATGGCATATGCCTATGAGTAAATTCAGATGTGATGGGTAGAATGGATTAACCTAAATCATTTGTACTTTTGGTTGCATTCTAATCCATCACTCTTTTGCTCAGTTTGCCACTACAGATAATGATCAACAGTTTGCAAATCATTCTCGGTCCTTCTACAATAGGAACATTTCATTTGAAGCTAGTATGTTTGCACTGAATGTCAGTATATGAAAATTCAGACCAATGTATGACTGACTGGGCCTCATTAGTGCCGCTCTGAATATGGCCTATGGCACAATGGACTAGGGCGTCCCCATTTTTATGCAGCCATCATGATAAGCACTTAGGCCGTCTCACTTAGAAAAAAAGTGATGAATGGAGTGCTAGGTTTAATCTAAACCATTGGTAATTAATTGGGATTGAATTCAAGTCCAAAGTCTTTTGTTGACTTTACTACTAAAGACAGACAGTAACCAACCGCATGGTATCAGTCTGAGCCATCTTCCAGTAGTAGCAGCCCAGACCTGTTTAGTGTTTCTCAGTGAAGTACCATAGATGCTCACTCAGTGACAGCTACATAACATTTATAACCACTGTTCATGCAGAGAGAGGGGCATCTTGATCCTCACATGGCTCCGTCTTTTGTGAATCATGGCCCCTTCCTCAAATGATCCACAGTGATAAAAGGGATATTACATTTGGCACTTTTGCATATTTTTGTAAAGTATTTGGTACTGGTGTCTCTGTAGATAATAGTAGCATGCTTTGTCTCTCTCAAGAATCCATTCTGACTTGAAAACTTACCTTGCACTTTTCCTTGGTGTTCATGCATGGTATGTCAAGATAGACCTTGCAGATAACATAGCCCTTCAAATATTGTGGAACAAGCTTTGCGTCTGTGCTCTGGGCAAATGCCCAAGTTAAGGATTCAAAGGCTGCAGAGAAAATACAAATCAGTTCTGTCCAAAAGCCAACTTATGCTCTCTCTATATACACCCTTAACCCTACCAACTTTCCCCTTCCCCAGAATACATGCTTGTGGTTCATAAAAATCAAGGGGAGGGTGGGCAGTTTTTAATGACTTTTAACACACTCTAATACCTCAGCTGTTGCTCAAAATAATACAGAGCATATCAATTTTACATACAATGTACAGAATCTGTTCATTTTATGAAGAAAAGCGAAATAGTTTCTCAGAGATAAATTCAACACCCAGAAGATTTTGGAAAAATTCTCAGACAAACTCTGCAGCTGTTGATTAAAATGAAACATACAATTATATAAAATTATCCCTGGCTTTTTCTGAAAAATTGCAAGTATTCTTGTAGTGGGTACTCACTCCATCCAGTTTCTGAGAAGCTTCCTAATACTAGTTTATACTTACCACGGCAGAAATACCAACAGTGAGTGAAAGTTCTTGCTTTCTTCATGATGGGTAGAAAGCGTTCAAGGATTAAACCCTCAGAATACTTCATTGTGGACACTGTGAGGTGATAACAAAAAACACAGCTCAGACTGGTTGCATAGAGGAGGCAAATGCCGGTGGTGCCCGGGTGTACACAGGTGCCACAGTGGAGATGGGAGTCCTGTAGTGCCCTTCAAACTGAAACATACCACAAATAGACCTTAGGACTGGGATGTACTTTGAACTGAATGGTTTGCGTTGCTCCCTGGGCGGAAGGAAGTCTCAAATTGCACTCTTTTACATTTCAATACATTATTCACTCTTTTAAATTATTTTCCAAATCAATTTTATTATTTGCTGCTTTTTATTCCTTTGTGTCATATTACTTTCTTCAGTTAAACAAAGATGTGTTCTTTTTATACTTTAATGCCTTATCATGCCCAAAGGAGTGCAATTGGTGACCCCCTCCCACCCAGGGAGCAACGGAAACCATTCATTGAAATCATCCTCATACTCAGGAGGATTTACCAATTTGCACCAACGACCATAACACCAATTGAAATAACATAAGTACATGGGAGTGCTATGGTCCTTCCCCATTTGGATCCAATATATGTACTTTGAACTTACATGGGTGGCACAATATAAAGGGAGAGCCTTGGGGTGTACATTGAAGTGAGATGGGTGGCCCAACAGAGAGACGGTGCAGCCTTTGGGCTTCCTTTGATCTGACACAGGCGGCACACAAAGATTTAGAAGAGTATTTGCTTAGGTCCTTTCTGGAGACTGGCTGTGTTTCCTTGTAGGAGATTCTGGGAAAAAGACAGCCAATTCCCTGAGAGTCAAAGTCTAAAAGGAGTATCTTTTTATTCTGTGATCTCACAGTAGTATCTGGCTACTAGTATTTCAAGTACAAGAGGCCATACTTGTTAGAAGGGTTGCTCATGAATTCCCTAGGCCCTGAACCTGGGAGCATCAATTTCCCCAAAACTAGAGTCAGAAAGTAAAACTGAAGTGGAAGGGGGAGGGGGTAACGAGTAACAATGATATCACAGAGAGAGTACCAAATATGCGGAGTAAAATTCTGCCAGAAATTGTATGGATCAGTAACTTAATCTAAAATGTTCAAGTGAGACAAGTAAAGAAAAGTACTAAGTGGAAAAGCTGAAGCTGAGAACCAGATTGGATTATACATTTCCGAGAAGCAGGCAGTAAGCAGGATGACGGCCCAACAGTCTTTATCTGCTGTTAAACCCTATGGTTCTAAGCTTAACTGCCAGAACTACTGATGTTGAAATTTCACAGTGCTGTACTCTCCTAACCGGAGATCCATGTCTGTAGCTATCACTACCCCATTGTGCTTTGAATATTGTCTATCTTGGATTGTGTGATCATTGTACCAATAGTGTCCAACAGAACTTAATCCATTTCCCACTTCACTTAGCATGGTCTTCCCTGATGCAAGGATCTCTCAAATGCCAGGCAACTTACCGTGACCGTGAATGACTTGTTTGAGGCACAACGCAACATATGGATGTGGGATGGCCTCCATCTCAAAAAGATCCAGGATGTTCCTAAGTACCGCGCTGGGAAGCCAGCGAGCAAGCTCCACCATCACTCTGCATCCGACTTTCTCCACGTCTGTGAACTCAGACAGCTGTTCAAGATTATGGGAGATCAGTTAGCAATGAAGACCGACTACTTTTTTTAAAAAAACAATCCCTAGTATCAAACCGGCAGACCATAATCTTTAATTCTGTAGAATGTAATATCTAAACTTGAGGCTGGGAACATAGCTGTTGTCAAATACTAAGAGGGAGAATTTCAAACCTTTTGCGTCACAAAAGAGGTGCTTTCCACCGCAAAACTTGATTTGTGCTGGAAAGCACCCTATAAGTAGCGCAAATCAGCGCAAAGCTCCGCTTTGCGTTACTTTGCACTGAGGGGGCATTACATGAGTGGTACATGGGCATTCCCATGCAACCACTCAAGCCTTCTGATGCAAAACCATATTTACAAAGATTTGGAAACATGGTTTTGCACCAAAAGTTAACACCCCATCAAAGGAGGCGCTAACAGGAGACATGCTTTCATTTCTCTCTGCTTTTCCAACTTTCCATGCATGCTGCACATATGCAAAGTGGGAAAAGCTTTGCATCATGCCTAGCATAGTATTTTGTACAGGAAGGGTACCCTTTCTGTACAAAACCTATGCTACACTCATGCACGCACCCTAGCGCTGCAGCGCTAAGGTGTGTGCATGGTGCACAGCTGCTGAAATTAGCGCCGGCACAAGGGAAAGGGGGGAGAGAGCCCCTCTCCTGCTCCCTCTCTGTCACGCAACGTAGAACAGCCTCGCTGGGGGCTGCGCTGCATGACTTTTTAAAAATCTCTCCCTAACTGCGGTGCCAAAAATCCCTGAATATGATGTCTATGACTACAGTTGGGAGACCATCATCAGTAAACCTTGAATACAGTGTCAGAAGGTAGAAGGCCTGAGTAGCCCAAGGCCCAATGCATGCATGTGTGTGCTGCATGGAGTATCTGCACTGCAATACTGAAATGAGTGCAGTGTGTCTTTGAAGATAGATGGTCTATGCAGACCAAAGCACATACCATTTATGTGTATGTTGCATGGAGTAACGCATTGCAGCGATGAGCACTTAGGGTATTATTTAATCAGATGTTTCACAGGTGCACTCAAAGCATACCACAAAATTACTCAGATCAAGTGTTCACACATCACTTAGTAAATGCTATGTGCCTGAGTGGTGAGGAAGGAACATCATAAAATCTAGAAATATTATATAATCTACCTGAGAATCAAGACATTTGCCTTTTTTACTAATTCAGTGGGCTTATTCTTAATGAGGGAAAGAATCCTGTAAACAAGATTGAGATGGTCAGGATTGCTACTCCTCACTACCCTCCTCCTCACTCCTCATCTCTCCTTGCTACACCTCGAAAAGGGGATGCTCGTCAAACAAGTGATCAATGAGCCCACTGCAGCGTCTGGGATGTGGAGGAGGGATAGTTTTGGGGGAAGGTATCTTGTCACCTGAAGGATTGCAGAAACGACTTGAGCAGTTGTTTCTGGGTTTTTTGTTTGTCTCTTTTTAAGAGTAGTAAGTTAGTTCACTTATCCTAGACAGTGAAGCTTATTATCTATAATTTCCTTGACGAGGGGAACCTCAAAGTGGCTGACACAGGTCTAGATGTAGGTGAGCCTGCAAAACGTCTACCTGACCATTTCTATGCATTGCAAACTTGTTGCACGAATTGACAGCCAGAACATTCACAAGTATATAAAGGTATAACTATAGATTATTTCAGCTTTGTTAAACTCCACATACACGTACCTATGACAGTTGTATCTTTACTGTACATGAATGTTGAATTAATGGTAAATCCGCACTTACCAATTTATACTTCCACAATATTTGCTTTTTTTTATATTTTTGCTATGATATTCTAGTAGCAAATATTTCTGTAGTTAATATTTCATACAATCTTTTATGCAGCTAGCCTACTTTAGATATGTTTTATACCCTATCAATGCATTAATAAATGCTCTGACCACTGAAACATGGATGTATGAATAATCAGCAGTAACTTTCGACCGTAATTGAAACTAATGAGAACTGCCGCACATCCCTCGTCTAGGTATTCCTAATCATGTCTAACTCATGGTGCTCCTGTGGTGAGCTAAATGCCCCGTATCTCTGAAAAGAATGTTTAAAGTCAGAAAGTTCCAGAATTTAGATAATCGGGTAGAGACTATCACAATGTTTGCAAATGTGTTATTTAGAAGCATCTACTTCTCTGACTCCATAAAAATAATTACATTATATGGTGGAGAACTAGTCCTGCCAACTTATATGCAGATAAACATGTGTTATCAGTGTAGGGGTCAAACCATATTCTGAAACATCTGAAAATAGCACTTATCTCTTGCCCCTTGTGCTTCTAAGGGAATGAGAGCCTAGATCCCCACAGAGATGGCAATTCGACCCTCAACAGCTCCCTACTCTCGCCACTGAAACGTACGCCCTCAAGAGACATGAAAAAATGCCTAACTCGGCATGGAAAGTCAACTCGAAATACTATCTCCATCGAACTATATATCCACAATCGGCATAACTGATCGTTTAATTCACTTGGAGAGTCAACTCGCTACAGTATCAAAGGGTATCAACAACATCAGTAAGATTCTTAAAACCCACCCTGCATATGATTGACAATCAAACCGACCATTCTCCAACATCACCAGGCAACCCCTATGTTTACCTCAGACCCAGATGAACAGCTGGCACACAATTCCCCTCGATAACCAATTTCACAGGCCGAAATATCAAGCCGTATGATGTTTCTAAGGGAGACGATGGATCTAGCAAAAACATACAACCCTACAACATCTCTGGACACCCCCACCTTCAAGATACAGGTGATTTCTGGTGTAGAATGAGACCTTAACCCTCCTCAGTTTGCCAGGCCATCAGCACAGTACATCAAAATACCTATGGTACCCCTCTCCCAGAAGCCCAAAAGCAGCAGCAATTCAAACTGCATGCTCATAAACTGTAGATCGGCCATCAAGCATGCACAGGGCTGGCAAAAACCATCCTGAACAACAACCCTGACATCACATTCATCACAGAAACTTGGTTAAATGAATCTTCCTATATTATCCTTCCAATCCTTATTATTATTATGCAATTTGTAATGCATGCAGCTACCCGAGAGTGTTTACAGGCACAGGATAATGCACAGGTCCGATGTGATAAGCTAAAATAACCAGGTTTTCAGACCCTTATGAAAGCTCAGGAGAGGATTACAATTCCTTAAAGCGGAGGGGAGAGAGCTCCGCAGTTTAGGGCAGGAGTCTTCAAACTATGGGGCGCGACCCCCAGGGGGCCATGGAGGGATGTGAAGGGGGTCACGCATTCCCAGTCACACTTCTGCCCAGGCCTACGGGGCTTCAGCCCCCCTCCTCCCCCTTCTTGTGTCTCAGCCCGGGCTGCTGCAGTGCAGCTCGAGCTGCTCGGGGCTCGGCTGGACAGTGTCAGGAGTCTTATCTACAGCACGCCAGAGTTGTTCACAGGTCTTTAACTGCATGCGCGCTAGCGGTTTTCCCGCTGAGCGCTGCGATTTCAAAAATCCCGCGTTACGTGACAAGGTCAACTCGTCACACGCACAGCGCAGGTAACGCCCATGACGAGTTGACCTTGTCACACGCATCGAAGGGGTTAAAGACCAGTTGCATATTTACATGCCTTTGTAAACTTGTTACCGAGGCTTAGCTTTTTTTCTGGTTCCAGTACCCCCTGGGCCCTCTGCCTATTCCTTGCATTTGTATTTTTTCATTTACTGCTGTAGTGTGAGAATGCATTTAATGAAAAGGAATATAAAGTTGGGTTGCCAAAAGAAAAATGCCTGCTGTGTATTGTTTAAAGTCTTGGCACCAAATAGGGTTATAAATAGAGTATGTATTGATTTGTAATGTGACTTTCTGTCTTTCTAGACTTTAATTATCAGTCATGGATCATTCAGGCAGCCCTAGAACACAATTAAAAGTGCTTTCTATTCATATGTGCTGTTCTACGTATGGACAGATAAGTGCTAAAAATACAGCTTTAGGTGACTGCTTATTTTTGTACCGTCTGGGCCTTCAAAATAATGAGCAGATAACCTTAATCATAAGACTGGAAGTTTGTTGCAGGATCAGCACATTATTTATTTTCTCCACCCTCGATCCCTGATTAATGCCATAATAGCAATAGTTTAACTTACATCTGAAGCACTACGCTTCAGGTGTCTGGGAATGCACCCTGCATTCAGACAACTCACTCCTCATTCTCACCCTTCACTTTCACGCTCATCCTGCACTCACAGCGATCACAATGTACTCACACTGATCACCATGCACTCACACCATTCACCCGCTCACCCTGCACTCACAGTGATGACTCTGCACTAGCAATGCGCTTGCGTTGTTCACCCTGTACCTCACCCTGCAGGCACACGAGCAGACTACTCACGCTGCACTCATGTGACACTTTACTCACCTGTACCCCCTCACTACTCAATCTGTAGCTCACTCAAACAAGGCCATCACTAACCATGCATTAATTCGTCCCACTCTGCACTTACATCCGCACCCAAATTGATATGGTCACCTCACTCACCCCGTAATCACTCCTTTTACCCTACTTTCACACTGTTGCATCACTCACCGTGCGCTCACATGGAGTGTGAGTAAACTATGAGTAGCACTAAAAAAAATGAAATGTTGGTCAGAAGGGTGCTATAGAGAGATGAGGTGTATTGTTGGTGAATAGTAGTGAGGGAATTCATCGAGGAGGAAACGGGGGAGCACCAAAAAAGCCTGTGGCACCGTGTGCGACCAGTGCTAGGGCCAGCCCTGGCTTGGAGTGTTAGCACCCCCCCTCGCAGTTCGGGTCTAGTGGATCCCTTTCTTCTACCTATTAATATTTACATTTGTAATGCGCTACTGTTACCAAAAGGTGTCCTGAGGCTAATAACCATCTGCTGCAGAAGGCAAATGAGAAACACACAGAAGGGGAAGGAGAGCCAGACAATTTGGGTAACCTACAGAGCAAAGAGCCAGGTTTTTATATCTTCCTAAAGGATAATAGATTCTTGGTGGAGCAAAGCCAAGGAGGGTGCAAGTTCCATAACTGCGTTGCCCTCACCAAAACTGCGAGATAGACAATTCATGCCTTCCTGAATTAGGGAACAAGGAGCAGAGTGACACAGGCCGAGAGGAACATACGGGTCCCGTATACGAGTCCGACCCGTATGCTCAGTGAGGAGAGATGAGAGGACAGCAAGGGAGTGAGAGAATTTGATTGAAGAGGTCAGGGATGAGTTGAAATGTGAAGTGCCGAAGGGAAGTGTGGACACGCAAGAAATGAGTTTGAGCAAAAGGTAAGGGCTACTGTTAGACTGTGAGATAAGATAGCTGAGAGATGATCTGTAACCTAAAAAGATAATTTGATGCGACATGGGTGAGGGACAGCAGTGATAGGGGAAGAGAGGGAGTACTGGGGTGGGTGCTGAGCAGTGATTAATTTGTAATACAACATACGCCATGGCCCTCACCAGTAAGCCACTGCAACTTTAAACACCCACCCAGTGCCTTGCCTGCACAGTCAATGACTATACCTATGCAACAACCAGCCATAACACTTGTACTAGTGTGACTATTCAGACTATTTCAAGCCCCCAAAGCTATAAGCATGATTGTCAGGAATTTATCATTTTTAGTGTATATTGAATTAATAAACAGCTGTTCTGCTCATCTCTAAATTACACACCAAGACTTACACATAGAATGGGGAGAGTTCAGAAGTTGTAAAAAGGGGTGAAAGAAAATGGCCTGCAAAGTGAGAGAGGGATCCGGGGTTGGGAGAGGTTGGGAGAGGAGAGAAGAGAGTGATGAAAGGAAGGGGTGAGAGGAAAGGGGCATGGGTAAACTGCTTAACTCTGCACAAGACCGCCACGGTTTGAAGGGACCCTTGCTGCTCCCGGCCAGGGGAGCTTCTAATGTGGCAGCACGTATTCCTTGCGAAGTGGGGGGCCGTTCACAAAGGTTGACTAGACATCTTTCTGATGCTAATTGCTGTATTTTGGGTATAAACTGGTACTGAGGGGGTAAAATCTTTCCTCAGTGTTACTGTGTTTAAAAAATGTCAAAATAATAAAGCAATGCTATCCCAAAATAAGCGGCATCATAGAACATTATTGACATTTTCTTTCCACACAATATCGTCAAGCCTGTTGCATAATTTTGGTCCTCACCTTCCTCATAATTCCAGTAGGCCTGCCTACAAGTTTAGAAATTTTTGTCAGGAGGGGGTCCTTCCGCCTGAAAATTATGACAGGGGGGTCTCGGCATCCAAAAGTTTGAAGACCTCTGGTTTAGGGCCTAGATATGCAAAGGAGCGAACTTTCATGTGGGTTAGGCGAAACCTCGGTACAGAGAACAGTGTTTCATTTGAAGATCTTAAGGAGCGAGTCGGCTGGTAGGGAGCCACCAGTTTCTGAATGTATTGAGGTCCTAAGCCATGTCCAGGGCCGACTGGCCGTAGTGGGCATTTTCCCAGTGAGCTGGAGGGGTTTGGGCTTGTTTTGGACCGGTGAGGGTCGTTTTTGTTACTGGGAGACAGTTTTGCAGCAGTGCTGCATAATCATCCCCCTGTAACAAAAGCACAGCACCAGTGTTTCCCACCAGCACCCCCTCCCCACCCCAGGCTGGTCCGACATATTTGCCAGGGCTGGTTTACGGCCACAGTCCGGGCCTGACAATGTTTTGCTTTAAACATAAAGCACAATGATTTAAACTCAATGCGCTTGATGATCCTCAACCAATGCAATTCCTGAAGCAGATGGGAAACTGAGGCAGATTTTGGTAAGTGGAAGAGCAGCCTATCTGCAGCATTTTGCACCACCTGAAGGTCGCTGAACCAGAAATCATGTTAGCGCCTAGGTACAACACATTACAATAGTCTGGATACGAATAGGGCCTGGATCGGTTCTTTGCGCTGCTAAAGGGATCAGCCAAAGAATCTTTTTCAGCCATCTCAGAACTGCAAAGCACATAGCAATGACTCTAGTCCTGATTTCATGGGGAGTTTAATTTCCTTGAGAATGCCCAGATTTTTCACCAGAGGAGACAGGGTGGGCAGGGTCCCAAGGGACTCCAGCCAATGTCTAGAATCCCACAGTGTGAGAAGCTGGCCTGGTATATGATGTCCACTTATGTAAGTGGGCACCCTGCACCATTCCAGACAACCCTTATGGTGATTTAAGAGGTCTTAGACAACCTTAGAAAGCTCTCTAAGTAGTAGCTGTGGAGAGCAGCCTTCAGGCCAAGTCCACACTGAGTATAAAGCAGCTTGTTTTAATCAAGCTGCTTTATACTATGCAATCTAATTGATACTATAAGGTACTATGCAATCTTATAGTATCAATTAAGTGAAAAAGATCCACACAAGGTATTTATAAAAATATGTATTTATTATATAATACTCTCTAACCTGTTTAAATATCTCCTACCCTACACAATGCACACAATACTTTCCATAGAACTACTGTAAATAGCACAGAATACACAGTGGGCCTTGGGGGGAGGGGGGGGCTTAACCATATACTAAAAAAGTGGTATAAGAACCACGACTCAGGTCAAGATAATGTTGAGAGGACGAAGAAGTGCTGGGGACCCAAGGAACCACCCAAGGTGATTGACAGGGAACCCCATGGAGAGCATGTGAAGTGTGGGAACACGACCCCCTGCTCGGTACGAGCCTACATGTAAGTCTTGGTTGGATTTTTAACGATTAAAGACCCTTCCCAGTGGGCCCTGAAGAAACCCCATAGAAGACAGAAGGTTGGAGAGCCACCGCACCTGTGTATACCCTAGTACCCATGTTACCTACACCAGGGAAGCTGGGTGCATAGGTTTGAATTGGTGTCTGAAACCAAAATTTAACATAATGGAGGACTTCAGGAAAGTGCCGCTGCTGAAGAAGGAGAAAGTGTCCGGTGGAATCCGAAGGTGGATTCTAGATGAGAGGTACCCGCAAGCAGAGGGGACAGAGTCTATGTTACTCAGGAGTGACCAGGAGACTTGGAAGACGAAGGCCCTCCGATGTCGGATGTTACAGGGGAGATGACAATGACCTTGACTCTGCATCTGTGAGGACCAGGCAATGCTAAGGAAGACCAGGAGCCATGCACAAGCTGTCCCTTGTCGGATGTTGAGTGCTGAGGGGTAGGTGTCCGGTGGGAGCACCAACAAGCCTTGGAAAAAGCAACAATGCAAAAGTCGAAGAAGGTGCAATGTTGGAACCAGCAAGGACCAGGGGACTCAGCACAAGCAGGGGAGTCAGGGCAGGCCCGGAGCAATCAGGGGAGCCCAAAAGAAGCAAAGGTGACCCTCATATCGATCGACCGGCAGAATGCACTGGTGTCACGAGAGAACCTCAAGCAGCTCACCAAAAGATGCAGGCCACAATGCACACAATACAGTCTGGCTAAAGATTCTGGTCACTCAAGGTTGGAGCTACTTGGAGCCCGAAGATCTTCTCTGAGGGAAGCCAACAAGCCTTTACAACTGCAAGTTGATGTGGTGCATAGGGGTTCAGGTATTGCAGCCCCCATGAGGGATACTGGCTTCAAACTTTGTGAGAGGGCAGGGAAGGCCTCAAGAGTTGTGGAGAACCACCACCTGTGTTGCAGAACCTCTTGGAGTCTGGAGGAGCTCAGGATCAGCAGACCGGTCAACTTAGTTGTGGTGCCTGCGAATGCAGGGAAGTGGCTCCTTCACTTCAAGAGAGATTCCTTCAGGTGTCTTTGATGCCCACAAGCCTTGGAAGGTTCCTGTATGGTGCAGAGGCACAGATAATCCAGCAGACTGGAAGGTAGACGAAGTTGAGCCTAAAGGAAGTCCAGCTAAGTCCAGAGTGGCCAGTTGGTAGAAGAAGAAGTGGTGTCTAAATTGAATTGATTCGACGAATCCAGGGACCCACCCACAGGTAAGCCCTTACGTACCCTAAGGAAAGGGTTGGGATGATTCAGGGGATCGTCCCAGGGGAGGGTTTGGACAGGGCGGAGGTTACTCCCAAGTCCTTTGTCCAGTTTTGCGCCAGAGCTTGCTTGAACTGGACAATGCATGGGGACACCAAATGTTCCCCTCATGCAGATTGAGTGGCACTGGCAAGTACACTCACCCAGCCCCAATACACTAAATCCTGTCTGGGAGGTGGTCACAATCCTGTCTGGGAGGTTGTTCTGCCTTCCCCTGCTTCAGCTTCGCTCAGCAGTAGTAGGACAGAATCGTGTCTCCGGTCGGCATCAACCACTTTGTGCTGTCCGAGTAAAGAAGACTGGCACCAGGAACACTGCGAGCCTAATGGAGGGCTTTTCCAAACGTGATCGATTTGTTGCAGCCAGTTTTGAAATGGTCATCTCGTTATTACGCTGTGCCCCTCTATGTGGTAAATGGCTGCTTCTCTTACAATCTGGGAGAATGGACTCCATAGGCTGTATGGATGTCTTGCTCATGCAGGGGTACCCTCACACTTAGAACCACGCACCGTGCCTTCAGGATTGCTAAGGCCTGCAATAGGGGTGACTTATAGGTTTTAAGTACAGTCAGCCACATGCATCAACAGAAGCAATTGCGGTTCCTAAATAGCGATTTTAAAGGAATCGCTATTTAGGAATCGCAAAAGCCTATGCAATATAGGAATTCCTACACATTCCTTAATTGCTACTCGCAAATTGCGAGTCGCAATTAAGGAATGCTGTCCCATTCATTCCTATGGGCCTCCAGCCCCATAGGAATTAATTGGAGATTGCATGAGCAATTTGCGAGTACCAGTAGGTACTCGCAAATTGCTCATGCAATTTCAAGGGTACAAGGGTGTCAAAATGATACCCTGTTGCACCCCTGAACTTGATCTGTGCACCTATGTTGCACACACACATGCCCTAAGGGCATGTGTGTGTGCTACATGAAACTTTGAAAAATGCACAAAAGTGCATTTCTCAAAGTTTTTGCAAATTACCATGAAGTTCAACTTCATGGTAATTTGCTACTCCTGTTAGCGAAATCGCTAATTTTTTTACTTTGATGCATTGCATTTAAGGAATCTCAATTTGGGATTCCTTAAATGCAATCACAATTTAAAGAATCTTAATTTAGAGATTCCTTAAATTGCGATTTTTGCATTTGGGATGATGCCTCCCAAATGCAAAAATACCGGTCGCAAAGGGGCAGATTCTGAGAATCTGCCCCGTTGCGACCGGTTTTTGGCTTGATGCATGTGGCTGAGTGTCCCTAGATATAGGAAACCTATATCTTTAGTAAGGGTGCTAGCACGGCAGGCCTGTAGCTCCATTTTGAATGGTCTCCCATGGGTGGCATAATGCATGCTTTAGCTCATGGGGGACCAATGGGGTACCTATGCCCTGGGTACCTTAGTACCATATACGAGGGACTGATGAGGGTACCACAGTATCCAATCTGGGATGTACCAAGTACTAACACAACAATTTAATGGAGAAAGCAGATAGACTGGGTCCTGATTTGCAGGATCCCAGTCAGACTAGTCAAATAACAGCTTAGTACCAGGCAAAAAGTGGGGGTAACTGTAGGAAAGTAGGATCTGCTTCTTATGGTTACCCCAACTTTTTGCTGGATGTATTACTGTTTTGACTAGTCTGACCGGGATCCTGCTCATCAGGACACCAGTCTATCTGCTTTCTCTTTAAAACTGTTATACTTTGTACTAGGTACACTCCAGATTGGATACTGGGGTACCCTTGTCAGACCCTAGTATATGGTACATGCATAGAGGCCCGCCATTGCAGCCTGTGTGAGTTGATGCATGCACCACTTACAAAATATATATGTTTACTATATCTAAGGGTCACTGCACTTAAAACCTATAAGTCACCCCTATAGCAGGCCTTTACAATCCTGAAGGCAGGGTGCTTGGTTCTAAGTGAGAGGGTGTCCCTACATGAACAGGACACCCCTGCAGCCTACGGAGTCCATTTTCCCGGGTTGTCAGTAATGTAGCCATAGGCTAACATAGAGTGGCATTACGCGACCGCGTGAAGACCAACTCTAAAATGGCTGAAACTAACCCTATTCTGTTTGGTATCAAACATGTTGGAATCCTACCGCCACACTGGTAACCAATGTGGGAGGTATCATACCACCCCTCAGAAACGAGCTTCATGGGGTCCCTGGTGTTCACGGTACCAGCTTTCTAGTGCCGAACAGCATAAAAATGGTTGCTGCTGACCAGAGACACATTTCTGCCCTCCTGCTGCTGAGCCAAGCTTGAGGAGACGAAGGCAGGACAATAGACATCCTGTCACAGGGAAGTGTGATCACCTCCCAGACAGGATTTAGTGTATTGGGGATGGGTGGGTACACTTGCCAGTGCCTGAAAGTCTGCATGAGGGGCACATTTGGTGTCCCTGTGCATAGTCCAGTTCAAACCAGTCCTGGGAGCCGTTGGCTCCCACTCTGGTGCGAAACTGGACAAAGGACAGGGGAGTATCCTCCCCATTGTCCAGACGCTCCCTAGGAGGATCCCCTGAATCTGTCCAACACTCTCCCGTGGGTACTTAAGGGCTTACATGGCTGTAGGTCCTTAGATTTGACGTGGACAAGATTCTAAAACCAGAAACGGCTGAACTTCGACAGTCTGGACACTTGGACTTCGCTGGACTTTGTTTGGACCCAACTTTGTGTCCCACTCAGTCTGCTGTATCGTCTGTGCCCATGCACCAAACAGGATCAGTGCAGGGCCTGTGGAGCATCAAGGACAACTGAAGACAATCTCCCATGGAGCAAGGGAGTCACTCCCCTGCATCTGTAGGCACCACATCACGAAGTACCGGTCTGCTGCTCCTGAGCTCCTACAAACTCCAAAGATCCCAGCAACACAGGATGTGGGTTCCTATGTCCCTTGAGGTCCGAGCTGCCCTCTTACTAAGTTTAAGGTCAGAATATCTTATGAGGACTGCAATACCCGAACATTGTGCACCTCGTACTTTTGCAAGTGAATGTGCTTGTTGACCGTTCCCGGACAAGTGCATTAGGCTATTGATAGCCCCAACCTCTGGCACCATTTTGTACCAAGATCTTTGTCCTCCTTGCACTAGTGCTCTGTGGGCTGTTGTTTTGTGAAATCGCTTGAGGTCCTTTCGCGACTCCTGTGCCTCCGGCCTGTGGGTCCACTTGAGAGTTAACTTTACTTTACTTGAGCTTCCCTGGTTGCTCCAGGCTTTCTCTGACTCCCCTGTGCTTGGTGAGTCTCCTGGGCCTTGCTGGTCCTCCTCGCACACTTCTTTGACCTCTTGCATGGGTTGCCGTTGCCAAGGCTTGTTGGTGATCCCGCTGGACACCGACCCTATAGCACTCGAAATATTCATGGGACAGCTTGTATCTGGCTTCTGGTCATCCTTGACGACTTCTAGTCCCCTCAGCTGCATAGTCAAGAACTCCTTCAACCAACCTGAAGCACCCAACATCAGTGTGCATTTGTCTATCAAGCCCCTGGTCACTCTCCAGTGACCCAGACTCTGTCCCCTCTGCTTTCAGGTACTCCTGGACCAGAATCCACATTTGAATTCTAACAGACACTTTTCTTCCTTCCAGCAGCTGCTCTTCTTCAAGGCTCTCCATTGGGTTCGACTGTGGTTTCCGACACCACTACATACCTATGCACACAGCTCTCCAGGGATAAGTAACTCTGGTACTTGGGTATCCACGGGTGGGTTGGCTCTCCAACCTTCCATCTTCCAAGTGGCATCTTCGAAGTCCACTGGGAAGGGTCCTTAAACTCTGAATCTTAAACCGCGACTTTCCCATAGAATTGTTCGGAGCACGCGATTGTGTTCCCACACTGCACCTGTCTTCCATGGCGTGCCTACTTACTCACCTTGAGTGGTTCCTTGGAGTCCAGCAATTCTATGTCCTCTAGACACTGTCTTGACTCGAGTTGTGGTTCTTATACCACTTTATTAGTATATAGTTTGGTGCCCCTCTGGGCCCACTGTGTATTATTGCTACTTACTGTCATGTCTGTGCTTAAGTATTGTGTGCTTTGTGATTATCTCCATGTATGAGATATTGTGTTGTACTAGAAGGGTTATATTAGTAAATACACATTTTTATAACTACTGTGCACTGGCAAGCACTCCATTAGGGTGTTGGAGCACCGCCCCACTGCTTTCTTGCAATTCGAGAAGCAAAAAAATGTAAATACCATTTATTTTCTGCTACTCGCGCTGCGAGAAAGCCGAAGGCAGGGGTATATGCTTGGTTGGGGGCCGGCTGGAGGTTATGCCTGGTTGGGGGTGGGCCATCGGTAGGAGTGGCTTGCAACACTCTGAGCCCCCTGACTGTTTGGTCGGCCCTGGGGCCAACCAAAGCAGTCATACACACTCTACATTTTCTCAATGTAGGTTGCATGCAGCCTACATAGACAAGCATGTGCAATGCAATATGTCTCACATTTGTGAGTGTTTGAGCTACTGGCATTGTAAATGAGAATGCCTTTTATTTATGTGTTGGTTTTCAAAACAGATAAATAAAAGGCATTGTCATTTATAATGCCAATAGCTTAAACGCTAGCACTATTGCATTGCAAATGCCTGTTTTCCAGATGTCCTCTGTGTGTGTCTCCCGTTTATGAGAGAAACTCTTCCTGCTTCTTTAAACGCCTTTAGCTCTCAGCAGATGGGGTAAATGCCATTCAGGTTCCAAAGGCAAAAATGTTTAGATGTTTACTCCTCTCAAAATCTGAATGGTTGTATTAAAAATGCAGAAATGGTTGCCGTGTGTTATGGTCGAAAATTATACATTCTTTAATGTTCAACAATTAAACTCAGTAGCCACATAAACATGATTTGCCTCAGTAGTTCAGCCAGTGGGGAACAAAGATGCTTTTGCGACCAGAAACTGTCCTTGCGACACTGCGTGGTTTGTTCCGTGCAGATATCACGAGCATTACCACACAGTGGGTGTAATAATGGCAGGCCAGGCTCAGACATAGAGGTGTTTCACTGTGTAGAAGGGATGGGGAATGAGAGAGAGGGAAGTAATGTGTTTTTGTTAGAGTGCGAGAGCGAGACAGAGGTGCAAATCTGTGTTTGTGTGTGTGTGTGACAGCGGGACAAAGTACGTATGTATTTACATGTGTGCAAAAGCCATATTGATTCTGTTTGTATGTCTGAGTAGGAAGCAGAGACACGCATACACAAGGGATGTGTGTGCGTGCAAGCGAGAGTGAGTGTGTGTGTGAGAGAAAAGAGAACGGTGAGACATCATGTGTGTGTGTGTGTGTGTGTGTGTGTGTGTGTGTGAGAGAGAGAGAGAGAGAGAGAGGAAAACTATTATTTACATTATAATTGCCACTATTTTCTCCAGAATTGACTACGGCAATGCCCTCTATCTTTGGAGCTGGCACTGCACAAATGGCGAAGCTGCAATCAGTTCAAAACGCAGTAGCGAGACTGCTTCTTAATCAGCCTAAGTATCACCCCACCTCTCGTTCAATTAGGCAGTTACACTGGCTCCCAGTACAACGGCAGGTGGACTTTAAAGCAATATGCTTGGTCCACAAGGCACTGTCCGGAGATGATGCCTCCGACCTCCAACATCTATTCACTCGGTATCATCCAACGCGCCTTTTGAGGTCTGCTACGCAGGGTTTGGTCACTGTCTCTAAGTTCAAAAGACAACGATGGGGAGGCAAGGGTTTTTCCCATCTGGCCTCAAGGTTATGGAACTCAATCCTGTCACAGCTTAGACAGATCTCCAACCGGAGGTTGTTCAGGAAGGAAATCAAGACATGGCTTTTTACACAATGATATACTGGCTAGCCCTTGCTCAGTTATCTTACACAGCGCCAAGACGCCTCGGCAATAGTGCGCTTTAGAAATACCATCAGTCAGTCAGAGAGAGAATCAGAGAGAAATACATATGGATTTGTTTCATTCTTTGGCTAGGGGGTTAGTTTACCTCTGTAAATACCCTTATATGTCAGATTCTGCCTAAGGTGGTATTGAAAAGTTTGACCATAAGTGCTTTGTTGCTGAGAACACCCCATCCAAACTCCTGGTGAAAGAGCACACTGGGGGAGGGGGTGGTGGGGTAAGCTCATTCGCACTGCCTACTACATCTATAGGAACACACGTGCCCTTGGAATGCAGGGGGCATGCCCTGCTGCAGACTGGCAGCAGGTCTGCTGTCATGCGCATCTGCTGGGCACACGGTACTACGGACGCATTCAAAGGTGTAAACTGTACACAAGCACCCTCGTGCCTGCCAGTACAAATTCCCGTGCCAGGGACTCTGCCTACTACAGAAGATGGCTTGAAATGCCAAACCTCCAGCCTGCTCAAGATCTGATTCGCCCATCCTCCTCTCGATGTCTGTAATTTTGGCACGGGGGGCACTTTCTCCCTGCCGCATACCTGATGTAACCTTGTGCATGTATTGAATACCGCAGAGTGCTCCCACGCACCACTAATGTTCAAAATATCGCTCATAATGGTTTCAAATCATCAGGTTTATTACAGCACTAAAGCAAAACTGATATCCCGCAGTATCCCTTGAGCTCACAAAAATGATGAAAAGAGCTTAGAGACCGCTGCCAGCAGGGACAGGACGGCCCATGTGCTCCTCGAAGGACGGAATACTCAAGAGTCAAAGCGCTTGGCCCGTGCAAACGGTAAGCAGGCACTATAAAAATACCGACACTGTGCGCTGTCCGCATCTAGTAACAGATGTACACAACACTGAAGTCTAGCCCTGGCCCCTGGGTCCGGACACTTCACACTGCACAATGCACACTGCAGAAAACTCGTAGCTGTGTCCATTTCTAGTGCACACACATTCTCAGTGTGGGCGGTGGGGCATAGGGGCCTCCTGGGACAGACATTCCCTATGTAGCACTGCACAGAAAAAAAAGTGGAAGGTAAGCACTTCTAGCGCTACAAAGCACAGGAAAAAATGGCGCACATTATACATGTTTAGTGTCACACTGAAAAGAACAAATGATGGACTGTAGATATTCCCAGTGTTGCTCAGCACTGACAAGGTTACAAGCACCCTTACCTGTAGGTTGCTTGATGTGGGTTTTCGCAGAGACGTTATGGACCAACTTCCCCAAATTCTAGGCCACACCTAGTGATTGTTAAATTACACTGAGGTAATTAAATAGAAATCAGGGAGGTAGGCCGGATCGTGGACGCTACCTGGTTCCTTGATTGTCGACCTGCGAAGCAATAAGAAAACCTCTGTAAAAACTATCTCCTGTATTTCTAATGAATTCCCCCCCTAGTGTGCTTCTAAAGATTTGTCACTGTTCTTGAAAGAAAGCCTACCTGCGACTGATAAGTAAGTAGCGTCGCGTCCGTGTTGTCGTCGTGAAGGGTGAAGTCTTGGCGAGGTATCTTGATGGTGCAGTAGGTAACTTTAACCAGTGAAAGTTCTCTAAAAGGGAAATGTGTGAAAAGGGAGTATGAGTTTCTTTTCTATAATATTTGCATTACACTGAGCCTTCTAAACTTCTCCTCTCACTTACTCTGAATGATCACCAAGTTGTTCTTCTCCTTCACTTCCTATTATGAACAATATGACATAAAAACAAGTTTTGCAAACAATAATGACATTAGTTTAACTCTGATACTTCTCAAAGTCTTTAAAAGTCTTTTCCAACAGTTCTTGTAAATACGCTCTTTCTGCGAGGTTTCCTACAGTCTTTAAATTCTTAACAATGTTCAGGTAAGTCTTGATTCTATGGTAGACCGATGTCTTGCTTGCGTTGGGCGCCAGAATAAAACAAATAAAAAAGAAAAGCCAGTAACTTAGCTTATCATTGTCTTTCCTTCTTTTTCAGATGACTGCAGAAGAAAGATGACCTTCAGCGTTGCTGTGTTGATCGTCGTCTTTGAAACGTCTGCAGCCGCGTGGATCCTTGATGGGCGATGATAGAAGGCAAAGAGCCGATCTACATTGGGTGTGGCTATTTATAGGAAGGCCACACCCAGCCACACCCAGAGAACGTTGACGCACCATGCGCCAAAGTACTGCGTGCCGTTTTTCTTCAGCGCGCACCTTTTTTCAGCGTGCGCGTTGAAGATGAAAACCCGACTTTGCCCCGAGCTGTCCTCTCTCCCCGCTCTCGCTCCCAGGCAAGCTAGATCATGCGAAGCATTCCTAAATCTCAAAATCATTATTTTAGAATCGGCAACAGAATTATAAATACTCCAACAACTCTTGGTAAATGCAAATATTCATGACATAATGAAAAGGTCGAAAACACAGTTCCTTTAAGCACTTCAATAATCACATACCCTTGAACACTTTACAAGTATACATTAACATTCACATTGGCGTGCTGGTTGCACGGGACAGGGGTGGGTTTTTTGAGTGGGAAAACTACGCTTGCATGTACATGCAAGCGTAGATGAATGCATTTCATGACAGTACTCCCCTCTCAAGAGTCCTCCCAAAATCTGTGGAACTGGTTTTGGCTTATTTGGATAACGAAGATGAAAATTTCTGAGTAGTCGAGCTGAATGTTGGACATTAGAAAGAGGTTCCCATGTTCGTTCTTCAGGACCATATCCTTTCCAATGTATTAGATAGAATAATTTCCCTCGAACCCTCTTTGCATCCACAATCTTTTGAACTTCGAATTCTGGGACACCATCAACCAATATTGGTGGTGGATTCTTTTTAAACCTAGTCATGGGATTACAAGGTTTGATCAATGACACGTGAAACACCGAATGAAATTTATATCTCTTAGGTAAAGTGAGTTTGATACTGACAGGGTTTATAATCTTTTCTACCAAAAATGGGCCAATGAATTTGGGACGTAATTTTTTACAAATTGTCATCCGCAAGTTCTTTGTGGATAACCAAACCTTGTCTCCGATAGAATACTTAGGTGACGGTCTTCTATGTAAATCTGCTGTTTCTTTTTGGCCTTCTTTTGCTTGAGCTAAATGATATTGGGCCAGATCTTGTACTTGAACTAATTTAGCAATATGTTCTTCCAAAGACGGCATATCAGAAGGGACATGTACTTTTTCTGGGATGTTTTTAGGATGAAAACCATAAGTACAAAAGAAAGGTGAGAGACTGGTGGAAGCATTGTCTAAGTTATTGAAAGCAAATTCTAATACCCACAGTAAATCTGACCAATCTCTTTCATCTTCCGCTAAAGCACATCTTAGAAATTGCTCTATGGTCTGATTTGTTCTTTCAGTTAAACCATCTGTTTGAGGATGGTAACCAGAGGACATGCGAATGTCCATGTTCAAAACTTCTCCTAGATTTTGCCAAAAATGAGAGACAAACTGTGGGCCCCTGTCAGAAATGATTACAGAGGGAATTCCATGCAATCTAATTATTTCTTTTGAGAAGATTTGAGTCAATTCTCTTGCGGACGGGATACTTTTTAACGGGATAAAATGAGCCATTCGAGAAAAATGGTCAACCACTGTCAAAATAGTGTTATACCCCTCTTTGGTCTCAGGAAGTTCCACAACAAAGTCTAGCGATATCGTGTGCCATGGTTGTGGCGAAATTGGTAGGGGAAGCAGAAGACCACTGGGAGTCTGATTTTGCGTTTTCTGTTGAGTACAAATTACACAAGTCTCTACATAAGCTTTTACATCTTTTAACAAAGTGGGCTACCAAAACTTTCTTTTGATTAACTGACTAGTTTTAGCAACTCCAGGATGTGCACACATTAAAGCATCATGATGAAACTGTATAACTTTATTTTGTAGTTCCTGTGTAGGTACAAAAATTTGTTCACTCATATACAATAACCCTTCTTTGACTTGCATTAAAGGATACATAACTTTCCATTCTTGAAAGGTTTTTTCTTGAAGACCTTGTTTTATGTTTTCCACTACATCAGTAATCACTACTCCCACCTTGAAGCATCCATCAAGTAGAACAGCTTGAGCTTCTTCAAGAGAACTCTCTTTTTCATCAACTATTCCTAAGCGTGAAAGCGCATCTGCCTTTAGATTTTCTTTCCCAGGACGATAGGTTATTACAAAATTGTAATCATTAAAAAATAACGTCCATCTCAACTGTCTAGCAGTAAGAGCCTTCACAGAACGCAGGAATTGCAGATTTCTGTGATCCGTGTAGATTGTTATGGGATGTCTTGCTCCTAACAAGTAATGACGCCATTCTTCGAAGACTGCTTTTATGGCTAACAACTCCTTGTCAGCTATGGCATAATTTTGCTCGGTGGGAGTTAATTTCCTTGAATAGTATGCGATTGGATGCATCTGACCAGTTTCCTTGTGCCTTTGAGACAAAATACCTCCAATAGCAAACTGGGAAGCATCCGCTTCTACAATAAATGGATTGGAAGGGTCAGGGTGCATTAACACCGGAGCTGAGGTGAAATGTTTCTTCAGATTTTGAAAGGCTTCTTCAGCTTCTTTATTCCAGTCAAACTTTGCATTTTTCTTTAGCAATTTAGTAATTGGGGTTATCATATGCGAAAAATTACATATGAAGCGTCTATAGAAATTAGCAAACCCCAAGAAACTTTGTATCTGTTTGACTGAAGAGGGGCTGGTCCAATCTAAAATTGCCTGGATTTTCTTAGGATCCATCTCAATGCCATCTGGACTTAGGACGTATCCCAAAAAGTCTACTTTAGTGGTATGGAAAACACTTTTTTCCAGCTTAATGTACAAGGAATTGTCAAGTAGTTTTCGAAGAATAGCTCTCACTTGCTGTACATGCTCTGTGGAATTCTTAGAATAGATGAGAATGTCATCTATGTACACAATGCAACAGATATCCAAAAAATCTCTCAGAACCTCATTTATGAAAAATTGAAAGGCTGCTGGAGCGTTACAGAGTCCGAATGGCATGACCTGATACTCGTACAAACCAAATTTAGTACGGAACGCTGTTTTCCATTCGTCCCCGCTGCGGACTCTCACCAAATGATAAGCTCCTCGCAAATCTAATTTAGTGTATATGGTGGCATCTTTTAATTGATCTAAAAGTGTCGGGATCAGAGGAAGCGGATACCTATTTTTGATGGTAACATTGTTTGAGGCCCTATAATCGATGCATGTTCTCAACTCACCTCCCTTTTTTGGAATAAAATAGAGGGGGGAGGATACAGGGGATTTGGAGTGTCGGATAAACCCATTGGCCAGGTATTCATCTAGATACTCTCTTAAATGTTCGTTTTCTTTTTCAGTAAGAGCATATATGCTACTACATGGCAAGGTAGCCCCTGGCACTAAATCTATACGACAGTCGAAATCCCGGTGGGGTGGAAGGGTGTTGGCCCTCTTTTTGTCAAACACATCATGGAGGTCTGAATATTCCTTAGGGATTCCTTCTAGTAATAGTATGCTCTTTGATGTCAAGGGGAAATTATTTCCTGGAATTAATACTTTGGAATCTGATGTTGTCAAACAAGAAGATAAACAATGCTCAGAGTCAAATTGCAGAGTTCTTTCCACCCAATCAATCTTAGGGTTATGCTTAACTAACCAAGGTATGCCTAAAATTAAGCGAAATTGGGGGGCGTCTATGATGTCAAAAGTGATATTCTCTTTGTGTTTATGCAAACAGGTCATCACAAGAGTTTCGGTGTGAAATTGGATTAAACCGGATGACAACTCTTTACCATCTACAGCCTTGACCACCTCCGGATGCTGTTTGGCCTTGGTTTTAAAATCCAATTCCTTCAAAAACATGGTATCTACGAAATTGCCTGTAGCCCCTGAGTCGATCAATGCGTCTACTGTCCATTCTTTTCCCTTTTCTGTCTCAGATTGTAAGGTAACTTTAATGCTAAGATGATGAGAAACTATCTCTGGGGTAATTGAGGCCAAACTAGATAACTCACTCGACAATCTGACCTCTTGATTAGTCGAGCCCGCTAGTTTTCCGACTGCTGTACTAAAGCTACCTCAGAATTCCTGCCTTTAGGTTTATTTGGGCGAACTGGACATTCCTTGACGTAATGTCCTGATTTGCCGCAATATAAGCATTGATTCAACTTTCTCCTTTTGTCCTTCTCTTCCTTACTCAAAGGGCCTTTGATAGTTCCTATCTGCATAGGTTCTACCCCTGAGTCCAACTTAGATATGTTTTCTGATTTAACACTATTGAATCTTTCTTTAAAAGAAAACACTTTTGTTTCAGCTTTACCACGCTCCCCTCTACGTTCCAATAATCGATGGTTCAGTCTTACTACTAGATCTATGAAGTCTTCGATGGTATCAGGTGGGTCTAGGATTTGCGTTACCATATCTTTTAACTCATCTCTAAGCCCTTTGTAAAATATGGAAACTCTCTTTTCTTCAGGCCAACGGGCCTCAATAACGAGTCTATTGAATTGGGAGATGTAATGCAATAAGTCCGAAGACCCTTGCTTGAGGTGTAATAGCTCATGGTCTGCGGACTGAACAAAGACATGTTTGGCAAATAACTTTTTCATAGTGTTCTTGAAAAGTCTAAGGTTATAAAGAATCGGGTCATCTCGCTCTACAATTGGCACTGACCAAAGGGCTGCGTCCCCCCCTAAGTAGGAGAGGATGAAGGCCACTTTAGAAGAGTCATCTGGGAAAGCTGTTGGTTTCGCTATAAAATGCAAATGGCATTGATTTAAAAAGATTGAGAACTTATTGTTATCTCCCAAAAATCGCTCGGGTGGTGCTAGAGGAATTGCCACTGGCGTCACTACCTGAATTTGAGTAGGAGTGGTGGAAGAACTGGAATCTGAATGCAAGGTTTGGAACCCTGGCTGAAACGTGGCTGGTTTCAACACTGACTTCTGCGTTGGAGTAAACCCCCACGCTCCTGAACTGGATTGCATATTGCTTTGAATATCAGTGATATCCCTACGAAGGGCTACGTTTTCGGCTTGAATAGCTGTTAATATGGTTGTGATGTCTTGCAAAGAACTTGTAATGGAAGGATCCATAACGTCTGGGCGAAAATATCGTCGTGGGCTTTGCCTTCTGACAAGGTTACAAGCACCCTTACCTGTAGGTTGCTTGATGTGGGTTTTCGCAGAGACGTTATGGACCAACTTCCCCAAATTCTAGGCAACACCTAGTGATTGTTAAATTACACGGAGGTAATTAAATAGAAATCAGGGAGGTAGGCCGGATCGTGGACGCTACCTGGTTCCTTGATTGTCGACCTGCGAAGCAATAAGAAAACCTCTGTAAAAACTATCTCCTGTATTTCTAATGAATTCCCCCCCTAGTGTGCTTCTAAAGATTTGTCACTGTTCTTGAAAGAAAGCCTACCTGCGACTGATAAGTAAGTAGCGTCGCGTCCGTGTTGTCGTCGTGAAGGGTGAAGTCTTGGCGAGGTATCTTGATGGTGCAGTAGGTAACTTTAACCAGTGAAAGTTCTCTAAAAGGGAAATGTGTGAAAAGGGAGTATGAGTTTCTTTTCTATAATATTTGCATTACACTGAGCCTTCTAAACTTCTCCTCTCACTTACTCTGAATGATCACCAAGTTGTCCTTCTCCTTCACTTCCTATTATGAACAATATGACATAAAAACAAGTTTTGCAAACAATAATGACATTAGTTTAACTCTGATACTTCTCAAAGTCTTTAAAAGTCTTTTCCAACAGTTCTTGTAAATACGCTCTTTCTGCGAGGTTTCCTACAGTCTTTAAATTCTTAACAATGTTCAGGTAAGTCTTGATTCTATGGTAGACCGATGTCTTGCTTGCGTTGGGCGCCAGAATAAAACAAATAAAAAAGAAAAGCCAGTAACTTAGCTTATCATTGTCTTTCCTTCTTTTTCAGATGACTGCAGAAGAAAGATGACCTTCAGCGTTGCTGTGTTGATCGTCGTCTTTGAAACGTCTGCAGCCGCGTGGATCCTTGATGGGCGATGATAGAAGGCAAAGCGCCGATCTACATTGGGTGTGGCTATTTATAGGAAGGCCACACCCAGCCACACCCAGAGAACGTTGACGCACCATGCGCCAAAGTACTGCGTGCCGTTTTTCTTCAGCGCGCACCTTTTTTCAGCGTGCGCGTTGAAGATGAAAACCCGACTTTGCCCCGAGCTGTCCTCTCTCCCCGCTCTCGCTCCCAGGCAAGCTAGATCATGCGAAGCATTCCTAAATCTCAAAATCATTATTTTAGAATCGGCAACAGAATTATAAATACTCCAACAACTCTTGGTAAATGCAAATATTCATGACATAATGAAAAGGTCGAAAACACAGTTCCTTTAAGCACTTCAATAATCACATACCCTTGAACACTTTACAAGTATACATTAACATTCACATTGGCGTGCTGGTTGCACGGGACAGGGGTGGGTTTTTTGAGTGGGAAAACTACGCTTGCATGTACATGCAAGCGTAGATGAATGCATTTCATGACAAGCACAGAACAAGTGGTGCTGTATACCATGTTTAGTGCTAATTGCACCAAACAACTGTTGACATTTTCAGTGTTTCACTGCACAGAATAAACAGTGTGCTGTAGATATTTCCAGTGTGTCACTGCACACAAAAAAATGACACTCTGTAAGTATATGTTGTAAGGTTGGTGGGGAGGCAGGGTGTGGTGCTGGGCGTATAATGCAAAGGAGCGATGTGTACTGTGTGTAGGCATTCTGTGTGGTCTGTGGAGGGTCAAGTTCCATAACAGTGTTTGGGAGTGCTCAGGTGGCGTGGAAGAGGTGTTGTGACTGAGGTTTCTCTGGGTACATGAAAACTGATTGATAAGTGGGGCGTGCAGCACATGTACTTTGGGGTAGACCGTGTTGAGACCAAAGTGCTTGCTTGCAATGCAGTGTCTATGAGGAGAAGCAATGTAGGGGCTGACACTGTGTCCAGTGACCAGGCAGTGCTGCTTTCCGCATGGTGTGTAATGTAATGTAATGTATGTAATGTAATGTAATGTAATGTATGTAATGTATGTATGTATACTTGTAAAGCGCACTGTTACCTCGTTACGTGGTGTCCTGGCACTGTATACCGCTGGGGAGCCCGTCCTGGCTTTCCCTGTGAGAGGGCACCCCCAAGGTGAAGCCAGGCATCCCGGGCGCTGCTAGGGCCGTTGTGGAGATTAAGCAAGCTATTGCCCAGAGTTGCAGAGTGGGACCCATGGTTAGCGTAGGCACCTAGGCGAGAATTATCGAGTCCGCGGACATTGACCCAAGACCCTGCTGTGTCGGGAATTGAACCCTGGTCCCGGGCCAACCTCTGCTTCAGGGTCTGCCGCTTCTATCCAGTGAGCCACACTTCTGGTGTGTATGGCAGCTGATACTTCTGATGTTTCTTTCGGTGTGAGCTGGAGTGAGAACAGCTGTACTCGGACGGAGCTAGGTGTGCAGTACTGAGGTGTGTGGCACAGCGCCGAGTGTGAAGCCGGGCTTGTGCAGTGTTGGTACAAGGAAGCTGGCTGTGCAATGCGTGTGGCTTTTAACCTTGCTTGTGTGAAGTTCTGTCCATGCTTTTGCAGGGAGGACATTGAGGGATCGGTGTTTGTGCATGTTGTGAGCATGAAAGTGCACTTTTCAGCCTCCCCTGCATTCTGTCCTCTTCTAGGCCTCACGGTGCATATGGAGACGCTTGCCGCCCTCAGCAGCTGCTCTTAGTGAGGGGGCCCATGCCCCAAGTGTGCAGGCAGCTGTGCTTTGGGCAGGGGGTGAACATCACTCCTCCCCACAGCATAGGGAAGGGCAAGGACATCCTCCCTCTTCTACAGGTGACAGACACGTGCTCATGAGAAGTGGTGTGCCTTTGATCCTCGGCCAAGATGGTCCCCTGAAAACGTGCCTTCAAGCATGCAGTTCGAGGAAAGTTTAGGCTCCAGTTACCCGGGGTTATCACTTCACTGCCGTGGCCCAGCTCAGCAGCCTGTATTCCCCAGACCTACCGTCTGCAGGGGAATGTGTGTACCCTAAAGGTTTAACGAAAGTTCCTGCAGTGGACGCATTAACCTGCCGCACCCAGGCTGTTTTATGGCACAGAAAGCTGTTTCATTTCCCTGCCTGAGACAGTTTTGCCAGTCATTGTCTTTGTTAGAACAGATTCACAAGTGCTTTATTACCCATCCTGCTTTCTCAAATTTGCTTGAAAATGCACGCTTTGCCCAAACTTTTTTCAAAATTTTCTCGGGGGCAGAACTCCCCGAACAACTCATAGGTGGTTCGGGCTCGCTCGCTATGCTCGCTCGCCTCAGTGAACTACGATAATTGTTGTATGGCCCACACTTTCAAATCTCACCAGCCGCCACTGCTACTGTGTCATTTTCCTTTCATCTAACCAATACTATAAGATTGCATTCTGGTAAAACAAGCTGCTTAGTATGCCTTCCAGACTAAGTCTGAGGGTTGCTCTCCATAGCTACCACTTGGATAGCTTTCAAAGGTTATCTTTGAATGCTTAAATCACCATAAGGGTTTTTTGGACTGGTGCAAGGGGCCCACTTTAATTAGTGGACAGCATATACCAGGACAACTTCTCACAGTAACCATGAAAGCAGATCCTACTTTCCTGCACACAGATAGGCTTTCTTGCCCACTATCATGTCCTCTGTCTTATCCCCATTAGGCATGAGGGAGTTCATGTTCATCCATGCCAAAATTTTGCTCCAGCCCAGGTTCAGAAGCAAAGAGTCATTGTTCTGTGCCGACGATGAAGAGAAAATAATCTGAGTATCGTCAGTATATTAAAAAAAGGGTAAGTCCATAGCTCTCCACTAAGACTGCCAATGGGTGGACATAGATGTTAAATAGAAGGGGGCTCAAATCAGAGCCCTGTGGAACTCCTGAGGTCAGGGCTTTTGGCTTAGAGTACCCAATGGACAAAAAGACCTGAAATATATGGTCTTTTAAGAAGGAACCAAGTCATCCCAGTGCTGAATCATCCAGACCCAATGCCTCCACTGTAGTTAACAAGATCGAATGAGATACTGTGTCAAAAGTGACACTTAAATCCAATAAAATGAGTGTGGCGGTGCAGCCACCACCTAGATGTTCTCTTAGATGCTCAGTGACACCCAAAAGGACGGACTGCGTACTATGTTCAGCCCTAAATCCGCATTGTGAAGGGTGGACAACATTTTGGGCCTCAGCAAACGAGATGAGCTGGCCATTCACATGTTTCTCCAATATTTTGGAAAAGACTAGTAGCAGAGAGATGGGATGAAAGTTAGAGAAATTGGAGGAATCCAAGTGGGCTTTTTTAGGAGCGGAAGGACCATAGCAGGCTTCCATCTCCTTGTCTCAATGAAAAGTTGAGAATGTCCTGTATCATAGTTAGGTTTACGGGGTTGAGGGGGTAATGGGCCCAGATTTTTTGCCCTCCTGCGTATAAATGAGGATATTTATGAAAGTACTTGTCCTCAGCAATGGCAAACCCCTTCCCCATTTATTTTATGACCAAGAAGTGTGCCAGGACAAATCAAAATATTCATTGTTTATTAGTAATGAAATCCGTTTATTGTGTCCAGAGTAAGGTGTGAAGAGGACTCTTTACTTTCAGAGTCTTATGAGAGCTTAATCATAAACAGAGAATAAAGCAAAAAAAATTGTGGCACAGCTAACACGTGTTTCGCTCCCTATGATCGGCCTTTCAGCCATGGGGCCTCATCAAGGCTGCCAATCAAATATCATAATATATGTATAAGGAAAATAGAAATAGGGTACATTAAGATACATTTTTACAGAGGGAAATTTTTTCAGGGATGGGGAGAAATTAACAGATACAACAAACCAAAAAAGCAAATAATAATTACATAGTACATCAGTGGAGAAACCCGTATAGTACCAGGCATGGTGGTGGGAAGGAAAGAGAGTTAAATAGGCTCATCGGGGGGAAAAAAGGAAAAAGAAGAGAAGAAAAAAAGGAACGCATTAGGAAAGGAAAATATAAAGAGGAAATTTCCTCCATCATCTTTCAGCGCTTTGCAGCGTTTCCTTTCTGCTTTAGGTGCATCATTAAACCAAGGGGCTGGTGGGTGAATTCTGCCTACACGCTTAATAGTAAGTAGTTGACAGAGTAGAATCGATGGCCTCAGTGAGCCAGTGACAAATTGGATCTTGGTCGAAATCGATCTGTTATTTTAGAGTAGGTTTAGTATAAAGCTGTTGCTCATTCTTTGCAGTAATATTGAGTTTGGGACAATTTCTGCATTCTGATTGCAATTTTAGACGCGCTGTAAGAAGGAAAGAAAGGACCTTGACCGTAAAAAGGCACAGCGAATTGGTCAGACTAGCAAAGTGGAAGGGTAGGTTCTGTCTTCAAGTCCTTTATATTTGAAAAAACAGGATCGAAAAGATGCCCAGTCACGAGTGGGCCGTGAGTTAGTAAGTGCCAAAATAAGTGCCTTTAGATCTTCAATCAGAGAAGCACTTTGGGAGCTCTGTCAAACTTTCTTTTTTGGATACAGCCACACCAAGACTTGCTAAACCTTTACCTGACAAACTGCTGTCGCTGCTTATCGGGGGTTCCGGGGGAGCCGCCACCGCCACGAGTCAGCGGACTACTCTTCCCAGCAACCTTCACGGCGCGCACGGCACCACTGCGTTAGAGAGGCGCCAGGAGGCGCTCATAAGGAACATTGCGACCTGGGTCAAGGGACGCGCGCGGGCGGCGCCGGGAGAAGCCCGGGACACGAGCAGGGCCGTCTTAGGCCGTCAGAGGCTAAAGGAGGCAGGGCTGGGCCAACCCTCTTGGCTCCTTGTAAAATAAGGTACAAGCGGTGAAGCCTCTCGTTGTAAACTGTTTAAGTTTCACTGTTGCAATTACATCTTCTGGCTGATCCCTCCTGCAGTCTTTTTTTGACTCTGACTCTGCTGGAATCCGTTAAGAATTCTGTTGTGACCTGGAAAAAGACGTTGGGACGGTAGTAGATTACATGTATTAATATTCAGGTGCACACTTATTGAGCTGAACTGCCATACAGGCTGAGTAGACCAGATATTAGATACGTGCTATTGGAAATCTGAATTAGTTAAATTGGGTTACCATTATTGAAATAAGTTCTGTTCATACTTTTGCTAAAATTGGTATTGGAGGGTGAAGAAATAGGTATTTTTGTTACGTTGCAGTGTTTTGGTGGATTCGGGCAACCCGGGGACACTTATTAAGTATAACAGGAGAAACAACTAATCATGAGTAAATGGAAGGGTGCTACCGGCACACTTGATGATTTTATGATAAGAGTAGAATCAGTATTATGCCATGAAATTGAACTAGTACAAAGAAGGTTATCACTTGACGCCTCAAAACTTCCAACTTGTAGGCAATCTGGTATACACTTGCCAACAAATGCATCACATTTAAATGTGGATAGTTGTACTGAAATCCTCGAACTTGTATTGAATACCACTGTAATAGAATCAACACAAATCATAGAGGGGTCCTCTAATGTAAACAAACCGATGACCCCCGGGATATCAACAAGATTACGAGCCCAAAAACTAGTGGGAACGACAAAAGAAAGAACTAAGAATCTGTAGAGGGGAAAAAGAATTGGTGAAAAGAAAGGGAAATTTGGGGGAACAGGGAGAACAAATAAAGGGGATACCAATGTGCCGGAACACGAGAAGGTCTCATGTATGACTATTGGGGTGCAAACCGATGTTGATAACTTTCTAAGTTTAGGTAAAGAGAATGAAGCAGTCGGAGCAGTAGAACAAACCGTGGTGGATATTTTTAAAACTGCCTTAGATTCTGTACAGACCCAAATAAATGAATGTATGGATATTAAAACGAGGGCCATGGATAGCAAAATTGATCAGTTAAACTTTACCATAGCCCAATTAGGTACCACGATCGGGGATGGAAACAGAATAATTGAAGAAGGGGACAGACTACTAGCAGATCTCAGGATAATACAAATGGAAAGTAAGGAAGTCAGTGGTGATGAACAAATCCCAAAACAACTTAGAATGGAACCAGCAAATAGTGCTGGGACGGGGAGAAGAACAGAGGAATTAGGGGATAGTGAGTCACAGAGGAAGACTGACACTCGATCTGATAATAGAACAAATCACCCGGGAAGAGATAGCTCCAGGGCAGCAGTGTACAGTCCAAACGGGATTGATTTGATTCCTAATTCTGATGTCCTGAAGCTACCCCCTGCTGCATGCCGCTACGTCCCAGTATTAGCTGGTATGCCAGCACTGAGAAGGGATCAAAATGAATCCTGGTACAATCTCAGGAACAAAGATGTAGATTGGCTCTCCAAGTATAAAAAGTTCAACCCCCACAAAATGAATGAAATCCTGATGGTGCGCAGGGTAGGGTGGGTGGGAGATTCTCCAAAGGATATACAAGGAGATTGTATTGTCGTAAACTTTAAGCACCCTCATATAGTTCGTAACTTGTTGAGAGCACATGAGGAGATATCAACACAGAGTACTAGTATTCATGCCCTACCACTAGGTTATTTTTATAAACCTGTTGAAATAGGAACAAATCATAACAATGGTAAGCTCTTATTTCCCGAGACTTTCAATAGCTTCCAAGAGTTAACATCCCTGGAGGCGGTTGATTGACTGCAACCGACAAATGTCATAGCAAAAGAAACCCAGGTAGTATTCATAGAAAAGAAATTAGGGGGGAAAAATAAGGCATTAATTAGTGATCACTGTGAAGAAATGGAAGTAGGGGAAGAGCGAGGTGTGAGCGAATTTGCTTTACTAAATCCAATAGCAAGTGAAATTTGTGAGAGTATACAGGCTAGGGGGATAATACCACAGATAATATGTTAAGAGATGGGCCCATGAGAGTTGCTAAAGTCCTAAAGATCTTGCAGAACTAAAAATTATTTCATGGAGTATAGCGGGTCTTGGAAGGAATGCTAGTGATCCTGAGGTGAATGATTACATTGAAACAAGTGATATTTGTATCCTACAGGAGACTTGGGCAATAAAGATTCCACACAGGGTAGGGTATACAACTTTTTATGTAGCTGCAATCCAATCAGTAAGAGGAAGGCTCTCTGGCGGCCTTGTAATATGGGTGAAAGTAACCCTCAACATTAGAGTCACACAATTATGTATTGACTCACTAGATATACTTGGAATAAAAATAGTCACCAAGGATAGAAGGGTTCTGCACCTAGATAATATCTATAATAGACCTTGCCCGGCTTTTAAGGAGTCAGCGATAATAGAACAAATGGATTCCATTTTAAATTTACTAGATACAAGGATAAGCATAGTAATAGGTGGTGACTTAAATTGTAACTCTATGAACCTATTACAGGGCTTGGAAACATCTTAGAAGATGAAGACAGCGCTAGCAAGATTCCTATAATGCACAATTGTAAGACGATTCTGTGTACTGTGCTAGCACGCCAAATTATGAGATTAATGGTTGGGCATGGCCTGAGAGCATGCAATGGACGTTTACCATCAGACGTACCAAAGGGCCCAACGTTTTGTAGAAGTAAGTCCCAGAGCAAAATCGACTACATAATTTTATCCTTTGATATTTGGCCATATGCAGTAGACCTAAAGATTATGTCAAGAGTAGAGAGCGACCATCGTCCGCTTGAGCTTGTTCTTCATAGTAGATTGTTGCCTAGCTTAACCGAGAGTAACAGTATAACTCACCTGAGCCCAGATGATATCATAGTTAGCAATAATCGCCGCTCAGTTAAATGGGCTTACATGTTGGAGCATGGTGAAATGCTGGCAAGTGTTTAAAATACATTTGCCAATACTTTTTGTAGATGTATGACCACATTAGTAGAAAGAAACATATTCTTAGATTCACATAAGGGGTTCTTTAAAGCACTTATCCCGCTGGTAACAAAAATACCAAAAAAGACCTGAAGAAACGGAAATCCTCAGCTGGCAGTGAAATCCTCGTATAATAAGGGTTGTCGTATTGCTAAGGCTGAATTAGTTCAAGCTATAAAAAACAACAATATGCCAATAGTCAAAGAAGCTAGATTGAAATACAGGAGAGTACAAGAGAAGGCTAAAGCATCATGGGACGAAGAGATTTGGTCCGATCTGCTTACTGCCGCTAAGAATAACGATCAAATGTCATTTTGGAAACTTGTGGCTAAAGGAAATAAAAAAGAAAAAGGATCTAGGGATGTTTTCCTTGATGAGACTACCTGGATCGAGCATTTTACTAAGTTCTATGGAGCACCTGAGAATGATAGGACTCTTCTTAAAGATGAGTTATTGCTAAGTCCAAGCGAAGTCAAATTAGACTTTGATTTACAGGAAACAATATTGGCTATTAATTTAGTTAAAAATGGGAAAGCCCCCCAGACTAGACAAAATTCCGGGAGATTTAAATAAACATGAAATTAGTGTCTGGGGCCCCTATATTAACTGTTTATGTAATGCTGTAGCCGCAGGTGCAGAATCTTCCGGAGACATGGAGGGGGGCGGAAATCATTACAATTTTTAAAAAGGGCGATAGGAGCGATCCTGCAAACTATCGCCCAATTAGTTTAATTGATATTTTACAAAAGATTTATGCAAGGCATGTTTTAAACCGTATAAACATTTGGATTGAGGAAAATGCGGTTCTTTCAAAGTTTCAGGCAGGGTTTAGAGCCAAAATAAGCACTATAGAGCAAGTCTTTAGGTTCTGTTGCTTGTGTTGGAAGTATGTAAACATAAGAAAGGGTCATTTATACGTAGCCTTTGTAGACCTCAGGGCTGCGTTTGATCTCATCCCCAGAAACTTGTTATAGAAGACACTCAGCTGCCAAGGGCTAAAAGCCAACCTTTTAGAACAGATAATGAGGTTGCATGAAAATAATTATGCAAAGGTTAGGTGGGGCCCGGGAGGCGAATTAACTAGTCAAATCCCCATAAAGAGGGGGGTTCGCCAAGGCTGCGTGTTGGCATCTACATTATTTTCACTATTCGTCAACGATATTCCATCTTTTTTGAAGGGCTGTAAAAGTGACGCACCAAAATTGAGGGGAGAAATTATACCAGCCCTCCTTTTCGCCGACGATACCATATGCATATCGCAAACACCCAAGGGACTACAATGTCTACTAAATACATTCCAAACATATTGTAGCAAAAAAGGCCTTGAGATCAATACCATTAAGACGAAGTATATGGTCATAAATACTCACAAAACTTTTAGGGAAAACAGGATTTTAAATGGACAAAAATTGGAACATGTTCAGAATTTTTGCTATTTGGGTGTCTCCCTGTATTCCAAACTATCATGGAAAACCCAAATAGAAAAAAGCAAAATGACATTAAACCAAAACATGTTACCGATTATGAAAAGACATGGAAATAGTCTTAGTAAAGCTGTTTCGCCAGCAGTAGAGGTATTTAAGTTCAAAGCCCAATCAGCAGCATTTTATGGAGCTGAATTATGGGGATCCTCGTGCAAAAAGGTTTTTGAGGTTGGTGAGAATAAATTTTATAGAGCGTTTCTTAGACTACCTGTGCGTACGCCACTAACACCAATTATTCTTGATCTGAACATGAAACGCACTGATCACCATGCGAATTTGAGACCATTGATGCTTTGGGTTAGACTTTTGTTGACACCAGAGTTGTTAGATTATAAGGATGGTCTAATAGAAACAATGGAATCGGATTTCAGCAATAGTATCATATGGCTCAAACACTTTTGTAATTGGCTAAAAAAGACAGGTCTATCGCACTTTTGGGATGATCCGTCAACATTAACTCCAAATTAAAAAAAAATGTTAAAATCATAATTCTGGGCATATATGGAACATAGTAGGTCAAGTGAAAGAGTGAATGGATCTTTAACAAGCAAGTTCCTTATGTTTAAAGATAGTGCTTGCTTTGAATGTTTTTTAGATGAAGTATATCCACCACTTGCTAAAACACTATATATGAAATATAGATATGGAGTTTTGATGATAAATACAAGTGTAGCAAGGTGGTCAAATGATAGATATGATGTATGCACTTTATGCTCAGGCAAAGCTAAAGAAGCCGATTTGCATATTCTGTTCTTTTGTTCGGCTTATGCGGCACTTAGAAAAAGATGGATTAGGCCACTCTGTTTAAATATAGGTGCGAGATCACATAAAGAGGCAGAAAGGATTTTAAAGACTGATACTAGTCAGGTTATTATTTTTGGTATTAGCAGGTTTTTGCTAGCTATACATTTTATAAGAGCAAAAGCAGGCCTGACATTTTAGAGAAGTGTTTGTTTGAGATGTAAGAGCTGCACTATGAAATGACATGGTTAATTATATTACTAATGAAATATAAAATACACATATATAAAATATTTTGATTATCATTAACGCTGGATCGCTTAGTATAACCATGGACTCAATTCCAAATGCTACATGTTTTTATTTTATAAATGCCTTTTTAACTATTTATACAAGGTTTTTAATGCAAGGATAGACACCCCCACAATTGCTTCCTCGTAATAGTTAGTGCACTGCACTTCATTTGGTATTTTGTAATAACGTCAATCCATGTTTTTATGCATCAGTATATGTTTTTATGTATCTTTTATGGTACTAACGTACCGAAATAAAGATTATGAAATGAAATGAATGAAATAAAATTAGTGCTCTTTTAGTCATCTAAATGAAGATTTAGATCCCCAAGTATCGTAAAATTAGCAGTTTGAAAATGTGGGTAGCCAGTAGTTCAGGTAGAGAGCCGCATCATTTCCCAGCGTACCTTGGAAGGTGGTAAATCAGAGCTCTGGAGAACAAAAATTGAGGAGTGAAAGCAAGTGTAAAGATCAATGCTTCACAATCAGAGATCAAAATATTTAAAATTTTACAGTGGCACTCCTTCTTAAAAATAATAGCAATGCCTCCACCTATCCGGTCTTGCCTATATATCCTTACAATAGAAAAATTTGCAGGTAGTGCCATAATTATATCCGGCAAGGACCCAGCATGTAGCCAAGTCTCTGTAAGAAATAGGGCATCAGGTCTGTGGTCGCATAAGAAACCAAACAGGTATTGTTAATGTTTGGACTGTGAGATGGCTTCTGTCTAAGGAACCATCACTGTGGGCGCTGCCATTCGCATCAATAGGTGAGAGATTATTCAATGAGTGTTGTAGAGTTTGACTACCAACAGTATTTGCAAAGCAAGCATAATTGCTGGCTAAAAAACAAATCCAGGGGTTGAATACCTGACAGTTCGTTTTGCAAAACGGCTGTAGTGATCTCAGAACAACTGGGGTTTAGAATCTGATCTGGTTGCAAAGGACCAAAGTTCCAGGCACCTGGCCCCGGACAGGCGTTGGTGTTCGTAGAAAGGCTTGCCAGCGGCGCATCAGCTGCGCATCTGACCATCCAATTGTACCTTCTAGTCCCCCAGGTTATTCTGTCATCAAGAAGAACTGGGAGGACCTGCACAGCGATGGCATAGCTATCATTCACAAGAACAACATCACTGTGACAGAAACAGACTCCTTCTCCTTCCCATCATTTGAATATCTCAGCATTAGCATAACGCCTAAAGGCAATAAAGTAACAAAATGTCACCTACTCTACCACCCACCAGGAAACACGCTCCCTCCTTCAACGAACAACTGTCGGATCTGATAATGCATTGCTCCCTCTCCAACGTCAACAACTTAATACCAGGAGACCTCAACCTCCATTGGAATGAAGAGAAGGACGTACTACTCAAATCTTTAAGCTAACTATTACTCAGCAAAGATCTTACCCTATATTGCAAAGGCCAAACCCACAACAGAGGCTCAACCTTAGATGCAATTAGAACAATTCAATAAACATAGACAACATCCTGCCAGTCGACCGGTCAGATCCCCACATCATCATGTTTCACCTGCGCTAAAAACGGAAGTGCATCCAAATCGATCTCGGAACTCTCTCCAATGGTCCAGAAACATCAATCAGATGCCTCTTTCTGATCTGAGAGAAAGAACGATGTCCCTCCCCCACATTGACAAGCTTGCAACCCACTACATTTTGACAATGAAAGCTATCCTAGACCAAGTAGGCCCATGAAACTAAAAATGATCAGGGAGACACCACAAAGATCCTGGTTCAATCAAACACTTCAACTGGGAAAGAAGACAACTAAAAGCTGCAGAGAGACTCTGGAGAGCCAACCCATTCCCAACTCACCTATATCAGCTCAAAAGGGAATGCAGGAAATGCAAAGATCCCATACTAACAGAGAAAGCCACCTTCTTTCACAGTATGCTAGATAAAGCAAAAAACCTCCCCAAAGAGCTTTTCAACATCATCAAACGGCAAACCTCCAAACCTACCAAAGAAGCCCCTCTTGTCTCCAGAGAAAGATGCAACAACTTTGCTAAATTCTTCAATGATAACATCATGAAGATTGAACTCTCCCTAGGCTGCCAAATGCAGATGTCCACTGGCAATCCCACCCCCCACATCACAGAGGTTAGCAACTACTCTAACTACCCACCGGTCTCGCCGTCAGTGGCTTCTCTACCTTTGACCACCAGTCTTTACCAACGCACAAGGTCCTACACAGCACCCAGGAGTTGTAAGACTTTCCACCCACTCACTGAAGAAGACATCTACAAGGTGATTGCAAAATCCAAACCCTCCCCATACTATGCAGACCCTCTTCCAGCCTCCCTTGTTAAAAGTCTCAACCACACCATAACCCCTATCTGGACCAAGATAATAAACAGCTCTCTCATCAATGGGACTATGCCTGACTGTGTCAAGGAGGGCCAAGTCACCCCCGCAGGCGCAAACCTGGATGACCTCAGTAATTTCAGGCATGTTTCCAACCTCCCCTTCCTGGCAAAAACGTTTAAGAAGTGTGTTCTCTCCCAATCAATACAATGACAGCAACAACCTATTAGATTCCACCAATTCGATTTCAGGAAGGGATGCAGCTTGGAAATAGATATGATGAATATAGAAGATGCTATACATAATTCTCTGGATGCAGATAAATGCTGCCTGCTCATCCTCCTTGACCTATCAGTGGCCTTCGACATGATCGACCACAAACTACTTTTGAACTCACTACAACAACGAATCAGAGAAGATGGCGCAGTTCTGAAGTGGTTCTCGTCATTTTTACATAACGGATCTCAAATAAAAAAAATAAAGTACTCAACTTTCACTGCTTATGCCATCACACAAGGCATCCCACAAGGCTCAGTACTGAACACTACACTCTTCAATATCTACATGGAACCCCTCACTGTAATACTTGAACAATCAAACATTGCCTACCACCTATATGCAGTCAACACCCAATTATACCTGGAAATATCCTCTTTGGATGACATACGCGGGCTGAACGCCACTCTCACACAAGTCCAAAACTGGCTGACACACAACCACCTCAAACTTAACCAAGAAAAGATGGAAATCCTCCTTTTGACCAATCACAGCCAGCTCCCACAGACATAAGAATCGCTAAATAACCTAGATGCCCTGAAATGCAAACAGACGCTGGCAGACTCCACTAAATCTCTGGGGATCACCCTGGACTCAAATCTGAACATGAGCACTCACATAAAGACTACAGCAAAGGGTGCCTTCTACAACCTAACACTCCTTAACACAATTAAGCCCTTCCTCCCACCAAATGACTTAAAAACTTCCACACACGCTCTGGTACTATCCAGACTGGACTACTGAAACTCCACCCTCACAGGCATCCGGAAATCTCACTTAGCCACTCTGAGAGCCACTCTTGATTCAGTGGCAAGGATGATCACAGGAGCAAGGTGATTCTACTACATCTCCCACGCAATCAATAGTCTAAAGTGGCTACCTATCGAACCATACTGTTGCTTTAAGATTGCCTGCCTCACCCACAGAGTTGTGCACATTGGTAAACCAGCATTCCTCGCATCCAAACTCACAAAGGCTGGCCAAACAAGGAACCCAAGAAGCTCCAATACACCTCTCCTCATCCCCCTAGAAAACATAAACAAAAAGCCCTCTCTCGCTCCTTCTCGGACAATGCCCCCAAAATCTAGAACTCTCTTCCAGTACATATCAGAACTAACTCTTTCTTCATGAGTTTCAAAAGACAACTGAAATAATTCTTTATTATTCAACACCTCAACCATCCAGGATATAACATCTAACTCACTCTGGAACTACCACCTCCTTCTATCTTATTTTCGCCCAAGGACTATACACTGACTTGACTCTCCTCACTCTATGTATATTGTATTGATACTGATTGATAATGCCTTGACAATGATGTAAAGTGCTCTGATACCCTCGGGTCTAGCCAACTATATAGAAAACTCTTTAATAAATAAACTATTAGAATTTGACAATGCTAAAAACACGACCTAGTTGAGTGGAATCCAGCCTGTAACAGGCTTTATGCTTTTCCCTCATACTAGTCCACACCTGTCACAACTTGCTTCAGGCAACATACCGGCTGCTGCAGGAACTTTAGGGAGGTTTGCGAGATCGACACAATATTCTTGTATTCAACCGTCTCGCGCTGGAGGATAAGTAGGAGTATTTCCAACACTGCCAGTCTTTGCTCCCATACAAGCTGAAATAAGAAAGAAATATGGTTGTAAACATGACTGCTTATACCAAGAGTAAGAAGCCTACTTCCTCAGTTCTTACCATTGCCTTCCCTCACCCTCTGCCAGTGGAAGTGGTGGTCAGAGTTGTATTTGCATGAGCAGACTTACTTTCTTAAAACACTCCAAATAGCGACAACAGTAGATGGCAGTTTTATTTGGATAGCATGTAGCACAGAAATCCAGTGTTTGGAGGATTGTGGGTCTGTCCATCTCTTTCAGATGCTTCATCTTTGGAACTGTGGCAAAATCCAGAAACAATGAACATGTTGAATTCCCCAAATAAAAGATGTTTCTATGCACCTGAATTTTTTAACCAACTTATCTCTCCAGAAAAGTATTTTACTTTAAGAATCTCTAAATTCCTAATTTAAAACCAGCAAGACACAAAGACATACTCAATTTGCAATCTGTAAAACAGCAAGAGTATGGTTTTGTCAGGAAGCCTTTGCCTTGGACCATAATCTTGCATATTTAGAAAGACCCATGTACCTAGTAAGGATCTCTTTCTATAGTGAATCTGCCAGTGCGCTCCTGCACTGTAGGATCAACTGAATGTTGAGCAAGCACCGTGTTCTTTTGTCCCACTGGGCATTCTCTGTTTTTCACAACCAAACTCCCAAATCATAACTTAATTAGAGGAAAACAAAAAGTACTTTGCTCTGATGTCCAACTAGTTTTCTCTATGCATTAGGCCATGTTTGTATTTTATAACTGAGTAAACATGCCTTAACCTCATCTGTGCGGTGCAGATTTACTGCCGGTGCTGGGCCCTAACGAAAACGGGCGTGGTCATGACGGAACGGTTCCGTCATGAGCACAGCTCGACCTATGCTCATGACGAACCGTTCCGTCATGAGCATCGAAGGGGTTAAAGACTCTACAATAACTGTGTTGATGTTTACTAGATCAATACTGCGGCTTTAAGGGCTTCCGGCTGCTAAGGGAAGGGCAGATAGGTGGAATTTAAAGCGTGAAGAATAAGAGATACATTGATCTGCAATGTACAAGACATTTCCTTCAATATTCCAACAACCTGGTAGAAAGTGCTTAAGGTAAAGAAATAATTACCAACATCATAGAAGATTGGGACTTTAAACAGCTCCAGACATGTAGCTGGTACCTAAGAGAATATATAGTACTGCTAAGTTCTGACATTTTGATACCTTAACACAGACAGGCTGGCCAAGAGGGACATCTTATAAAATGGATCATGTTGGGAGGGGATGTGGGTCTCTGGTATCTTGATAAATATGTTGCCAGAATATTCCCTTTATCTGCCTTATTTGAAGACACTGTAGGCTTCGGGGTTTGGACAGAATGTAGAATGCTTATCTAAGGTTAGCCTCCATGTTGGTACAGATCTCTAGGGCCTGTGAACATTTTTGACAACTATTACCATTGCCTCTGGAGCCAGAGAACGCATATTCTACTGCAAGGTCATTGAGTTGCTAGGACCCTCCTTTTGAGAATTCTGCTTTTAAAGTCAAAGTTCATAAAGGCAGGGAAGGTACACAGATCAGTTTGCAGGTGGAAGACGAGGGTTATGCTGCTTCAGCACTGGCAGTGCCGTCTGACGGTCTTTGGCTCCAAAGAGAGATAGGAAATTTCAGATGGATATTATGGCCCTTGAGACACAGTTTCCTGCACTTGTGATTTTACATGAGGGATGGTGCCAGGCAGAGTCTTCAAACTCATAAGACTTGCAGATGGAGAAACAAGGCTTGGTGGAGCAGGCATAAGGTCAGGGTGTATACTTATAAGCACTAATGCACAGCAGGGGCCATCAGCACCACCATCAGAGCGTTGCAGCCCTCATGCACAGAATGTGTGCCTTGAAGAGGTACACACAGACAATGGGGGTAGTCTCCACACCGACAGCTAGTGGTTCACCTTAATGCACCTCCACTCTCTATCCTTTCCAATGCTTACTTGTCAAACCTTGGTCAGGCTAGGCAGTGGTTGGAGTGCTCCAGGCTCAGTAGTGTCTATTGAACAAGGATTCTTACTCGAGTGTACTAAGCAGCTGGATTTGAACTCTGGGCTGAAGCAAGTCATATTTTCTAAATTCCAGGGAGTCATTCTCCTCCTTCTCTTCTTCATGTTGCAGCAGAAACAAAGTATTCACCTCAGCTCTAGAGTATGTTCCCTACTCCTTTAATGGTGGCATTCAAGTTGTCATGCTCTGTTCTCCCTAACTATGCAACTTTGGTGATGGACATAGGCTAACGCACTGGGCTACAGAAGTTAACACAAAGGAACTTTAAACGTTGTTAAAGTTTGTGATTTGAACTGAGGCACATACACCTGGCTCTGCAATGGTTTCTCCTTTGAGAGTGGGTATAAATGAGAGAACAGTGCAGAGGGGAGAGATGGAAAAAACGAGACAGTAGCTCTAACTACCAGTAAACTTTCTTGATCATCCTGCAGCCTTAAGGGCTTCATATAGACCCACATTGAGAGGTTTGTCACCACTTACGTACCCAATGAGTAATCACACATACAATCAGAGGAATGAGAAGACCCAATCATGAAAGACTTCACAAATGTACATAGGAAGAGCTTGTAGGCACTCCCTCCACTGGGGTGCAACCCATGACTATTAATCAGCTATCACAAACCAGTGTTATGGCCGGGTCACAGAAACAGTCACAACCCCTGAGAAAATAAATATTACTTTATCTGTATCACTGACACCCAACAGATTCTAGCACTGTGCTGGTGAGCAGCATCCAAAACCAGTTATGATACGTTTCCTATACCTCCGGCCGCAGAAAAAATGTTCTATAATGTTTGGTGCTCATTAATTTCCTTTTCTTCAAAGAGTGTGCAGAGGTTCCATGTTGAAATTGTGTTTATTGATCTTCAGTTTCCCTTAACTAGATGCTTTATGTTGGATTTTCTACATCATATATTGAGGGAGAGGGACTGTTTATCTACCTAAACAGTAGTGTTATAGTTAAGCTAACCACTGGCATTTAGTGCCTGTGAAAGTTTCTTCTGCACTAGGTACTGGAATTGTAATGTTTGATTAAACATTTAATCCCTAATCGCGTTATTTTTATTGGTCATCACCAGTGGATTTCAGCCTTGAATATATATTCATAGCTTATCAAAATTCAATGAAGTTTAAATAAACACTAATTCCAAGGAAGAAAAAAAGATTGATCTTACTTCCATCCTTGACCATGTGGGAACCACATTGAGAAAAACAGCACCTTTTCTGAAACATTAGAGAGAAAAGTGGTTACCTTTTCATACATAGAATTAATGTTCATACATTGTTAAAAATTACCACTTGTATAAGTTAAAATCAGCCAATATTGTGACATTGCAGTGTCTTCAATTGGTCTAAACTACCAAAAGCTTACATTTCTGCACCTCATTGGCTGCTTTCAGAAGGTAGCATCTATTCTCTGCAACCAGTAATTGCCCTCGGTGAGTCTTCAGGTTAAACTCAAGGCTCTCATGAGAACTATACTGCAATGCAAGCCTGACTTTACCTACCCTGCCCAACCCCGAACAGTGTGCCATGTAAAGATTTCACAAGGGCTAAGTTAGACCCAAAAATGTCAACTGCCATTAACAAGCAACAAGGCCAAGCAGAAAGCAAACCATCAAATTTCAGAGAAGCAAAGGCCCTGCAAGACCCAAAATCATTAGTAACTGCACACAACCAAAATGTAACCATCAACTAACAAACACCATCAAACCTGCTCATGCAGACAAACTCTTCCCTGACATAGAGAAGCTACCAGATCCAGAGTCACATTCATGGATGAGCCAAAAAGACACCAAGCGGAACAACATTTGTGCAGCACTGCCAGCAAGTTGTCTCTAACAACCCACACAAGAAAGTCCTGAATTCAGTTGGTGATTGTTTTATGGTACTAAGTATGTATTTGGTGAGCTAAGACTGGTTTCTTGTCAGATTGTTATTTATTTTTGTGTAAATGCCTCCAGTAGCAAAACCAAAGTCATCTGCTTGGCATCTCCAGAAAATGCTTTTACCTCTGCCTCAATAGAGTGGGTAGGAAATACCAAGGCATACAGAGGATGTATGTCAGTACAACGCGATCTTTTAGATCGCGGTACTTGACATCGTGGGCATTACAATGCAAGCCGTTACAACGACTTGCGTTGGAGGGCGCGGATTTTGGAATTTTATAATTTTATCTTCCAACACCAGTACACGAAACAGTAGGGAAGGTGTTGGAATATAAAATTACAAATTCCTTCTCCAACAGCGCCATCCAGCGCAAGTCGTAGTAACGACTTGCGTTGTAATGGCATCGTTGTAAAGGCACTGCGGTGTAAACACCGCGTTGTAAACGATGCTCCCCCATACAGAGCTAGGCAGTGTCCCCATCACTGCCAATGAGAATGTGAGATAAATATGCATAGTGCCATTGAAGAGGTGAAACACATTCTGCATCAAATATATAGCTTTTGAAAGATCCCCACATATCTGCCAAATGATAACAAATGCTAAACAAAAAAAGAGGCAATGTCAGCCACAAACCTAACAAGAATAGGCTAACAGCCATGCCGCCCTCAACCAAGTACTAATTACAAGGATTGCCAGGCCACCAAACCAGGACAAACATGCCGACCATTTACCAGAGAACCAGAGGAAAACCCAGACCCATATCTTTCAAAACGAAAGCACCTTGTATTCTGAACAACAAATGATACTCACCCTTAGCATTTTGAAATTAGCTTAAATGGATCAGTTCGTAGATTCCTGGAAAGGGCATTCAGGAACAGAGAACTGAAAACAAAAAATACAGTATGAAATAAATACAATCGTTGACAATACCTTTAGAAACACATTTGTGGATGTTATACACTATGAGCAACTGTGTTCAGTTGGCACTGGCCTCTATGCCAGCAGACTGTAACAGAACAGTCTCCGGCTCTGTTCTTAGTGACTAAGAGTCTTTTCAAGGGCAGATCTATACACAACTGTATTATTCAAGGAGTATATCCTTGTTTTTTTAAATCTACAGTTGGGAGTGAGTCTGTATTATTAAAAGAGTTATGGGGGTTATGAAGAGCAGAGCTCTTAGTGTCTCTGAACTGAATTTTGAGGCCGGAGGTGATCTAGTGAATGTGGGCTCTGGGTGGCATATCACCCGAATGCCGTCTTGTTCATGATTGTGACAGAAGGGGTGATAGATGTGGGTGGTTTGAAAGCAGAAGGTGAAGGAGACAGTGTTTAGGGGGGCATATGTTTAGATACTGTGGTATATTTTGCTACCTCATTGGATTGGACTTTGAACTTTTTAGTGGTTGACTTGAATAAGATGATTTTATATTGCCTTGAAAACCGATGTCGGACATGCATGCTAGGCGGAAGAAATTTCAGTTTATTATTGCATTATTGTGCATAAAGGATATCTGAATAACTTGGCTTTATAAAGATCAGAGCAATGGGTGACGTAAGTATGAGTTCTGTAAACAACAAACCTCTGAGTGTTATCATTGGCAGAGCAGAATTAAGAGAAGCACTTTCAAAGGATCTCTGTATCTTACACAGCAGCCATGAAAGCAAATACATCTGGGTGGTGTCACATGTTTAGCTCCATGAGTTTTTGTTATTGTGATGCACACATTCCTAGCGAATCTGTTTTTTTTAGGAAATCTGTATATTGTCAAGAACAGAACTCTGAGTGACGCTGGGTATTATCAATAAGATAACTCCTAGTAGTCTATAATCATATCTAGAGCAGGGTTTCTCACTGTACGACTCACAGATCACCTGTGACCCTTGAAATCTACACATTAAGCATGAGCGTAAAATCCGTTCCGCTCGCGGATTTTGCGGATTTTCGGTAAATTTGCAATCCGCGAACTCTCTGGAATTTACAGAAAATCCACAAATTCGCACGCGGCGGATTTTTTTGCTTGGTGATACAATATTGCGGCGCGCGGCGTTCACTTACCGTCATTCAGCGTTTGCCGAGTTGTTTTTCTCGATATTTTGCGAGTGCTGCGCCATTTTGGATCTTGCTGCGGAATCCCGCGGGAGTTTGGCGACGCATCGCAAGAGTTCGCAATTGCGAACATGTAGATGCGGCGGGCAGCAACAATCTCGCACTCGCGAAATTACAAAATTTGCAATTCTGCACAAGAAATCCACCAGCAAGTAGCATAAACCTTCTGAAAATGATGATTTTTATCAGAATAACTCCTCAGGATGGCATTTGCCTGCACTTTTTTGGATTTGAGGCCTTTTGACTTTCTTTGGATCACTTTTGGATTAGAAATCAACATTCACAAGTAAGTTTGTTTGGGGCATTACAGTTGCTGTTCTGCAGAAAAACGAGTTTTGCAAAACTGAAAGCACTCAGCAGGTGCAAAAGTTCACTCATCATTAGTAACCATTCCCTGTAGTACTTCCTGAGGGGCCCCTCCAGAGTTCAGTTGCCTATGTTTGTTTGGGGCATTACAGTTGCTGTTCTGCAGAAAAACGAGTTTTGCAAAACTGAAAGCACTCAGCAGGTGCAAAAGTTCAAACTCATCATTAGTAACCATTCCCTGTAGTGCTTCCTGACTGGGGCCCCTCCAGAGTTCAGTTGCTAGTTGCAACAATTCTATGACCCTGCTCTGACCCTCACAGCAGGCTCATAGAATAGCTACAAGTAGGCCACAAAGGTCTTGGGAAAAAAATTGCACTGCAACAGAAAGCAAATTACAGATAAGGAAGCAGGTGCCAGACTGGAATTTTAAAACAGTGACACATTAATAAATCAACCCCAATTAATTCATGTCAGTTGAAGCAGGGCAGGTGTGCTTGCTTTCCCCCCCTTAATCTACAGTGATGAACCAGAGGGTGGCATTGATGTACCAGAGGGTGGCATGGGTGAAACAAGGTGGCAGTGGTGAAACAGTGGGTGCTGTGAACCTGTGATGAATGAACCAGACGTAGAAACAACATAGTCGCGACCGTTGCGAGCCGACAAGTAAGTTCGCAATTGCGAACTGGTACAAAACCCTCGCGAACTGGCAGAAAACCTTGCGAGAAAAAAAAAAATCTGCAAATTCGCGAGAATTCGCTGATTTTGTGGATTGCGAGTTCGCAAATACGCAAATTCGCGAACGCCAGATTCGCAAAATTCGCCCATGCTTACTACACATGTAGCTGTTGCGGTTTTCTAGGCTGATTGCTGAAAATTTGGAGATTATCAGACAAGTTGAGACTAGCAGTGAATCTCTATGCAGAGCCCTGTTCACAGCAAACAGCTGTTTAGAGCTGGGTTTAATAGGCCTTGAGAAGATGCAGCACAGAAGGTCCTTACACAACAGCTTCAGGGGCATGTTTACCTTTAGAAAAGCAGTGAAATGTGAAAACTTAAAAGTAAAGCTGCCCTGAACCAGCAGAGGAGGAGACTAAAATCAACAGGGGGCTGCCCAAAAGCTTTTAAATTCGCCATATTAATTTAATTGCCAGGACTAGTGATAAAAAGAGCAGGGGAACCAGTGTTTAGTGCAGTATTAAGTATTTGACTGTTTTTACTGTCCATGAAAAAAGAAACATACAACTGATTCCTGAAATCTTTTTTCCAGCAGTAAGGGAAATGTTGGAGGTTTTGCATTTCTATATATCTTCATTGTAGTATGAATGTGAGAGCATAGGGTAAACTTTACTGGGTCGAGGACGTTGAGGACGTTCAGAGGCTCATTACTAGTCAAATACCCCTTATCTAACTACAAAACCAGGATTAAATCATCCATGAAAAGTGCCCCTTGAGCCTGTCCAGGTCCCTAGTGGTCCTTGCTTGTATTAAGCCTGTTTTACAGTTCTCATCTTTGCCAAAAGGGAGCTAATCAAAGCAGTGAAAGCAAAGGAAGGGGCCCAGATTAGTCTCGCTAGGCGTAACTATAGAAGGACTTTATCGAAGGCAAGGGCCGAGCATGAGAACCAGTTCTGGTATGATTTGAATGCGGCTAGCTCAAGGAAGGACTCTAAGGGTTTTTGGGACCTAATAAGAGCTAGGGACAAACCTGTGGACTCTCTTATAACATGCAACATAACTGAGAGAGTGTGGTTTGATCACTTCTCCAAGCTTTACACAATGGTTGCGGGTTCCGAGGCTACCCTGATGGAACAGTACCCCCTGGTTTGCACAGAGCCCAATGAGGAATTCCTATTCACACCTAAGGAAGTAGAAGGGGCGATCAAGTGCCTTGTCTCTAACAAGGCAGTGGGCCCTGACGGCCTTCCGCGAGACTTGCTCCGCGTTAACCCAGCCGAGTGGGGGAGACTTATTGCCTCCTTAATGAACGCTGGCTTGGCTGGTGCAGCTCTCCTGGACTCATGGAAGGGCGCAGAGGTCGTCCCGATCTTTAAGAAAGGGAGTCGGGATGACCCTGCTAATTATCGCCCTATAAGCCTCTTGGATTCCACGCAGAAGGTGGCAGGCAAAGTGGTTCTAGGTAGAGTCTTACAGTGGGTCGAGGAGAATCATATTCTTTCAGACTTTCAGGCTGGTTTTAGAACTGGTATGGGGACGATCGAGCAAGCATTTCGGTTAATGATGATTGTTTGGAAAGTGGTTGTACTGGGCAAAGGCAGCCTGTACCTTGCATTTATAGACCTAAGGACTGCCTTTGACCTGGTCCCACGTAACCACCTCTGGAGTGTACTCGATGCACTAGGTATTCCCCCATACTTACTGAATATGCTGATAAAGTTCCATGCAGACAACTTTGCACAGATCAGGTGGGGTAATCAGGGACAAAAAACATCACGAATACCTGTAAATAGAGGTGTCCGCCAGGGCTGTGTGCTAGCCCCCACTCTGTTTTCATTGTATGTCAACGGAGTGGTGGAGCATTTGCTGCAACATCCTGCAGATGCACCATCCCTGGCTGGCAGGAGAACGCCTACCCTCTTATTTGCAGATGATACCCTCCTAATCTCCAAATCACCTGCGGGTCTGCAGAGTCTTCTAACCAGCTTTAAGACCTCCTGCGACTCAAGGGGATTAGTTATAAACACAGGGAAGACCAAGTTCTTGGCCTTAAATCCCCCGAAGAAGTCAGTTAAACCACCTACCCTAGATTCAGTTCCTCTCGAGAGGGTCAAGGAGTTCGATTATCTTGGCATTCATCTCTGCGACTCTATGAGTTGGAAATCCCACCATCAAAAGATGCTGCTGACCCTCAAGAGGGTGGTGGGGGCCCTCCTTAAGGAACAACGTGCCTCTTCCCTCAAACCAATTGCACCGGTTCTCGATATCTACAGGGCACGAGGTGTCAGTGCAGCTCTCTATGGGGCAGAACTATGTGGTGTACAGAACGTGGACCAGTTGGCCCGCTCTGAAAGTAAATTTCATAAGGACTTAATGGGCCTCCCTTACAGCACACCAACTCTTCCTCTTCTTTTAGATATGGACACCCGCCCCATTAGCGATCAGGCGAGGTTGCGCCCACTCCTTTTGTGGGCACGTATTTGGAGAGTCCTAGAATTGTCCAGCTACGCAGAAGGTTTAAAAGAGATCCTCCTAATGCCTGGCTGGGCTAAGGTCCATTGGCTAAGGGAAGTCAAGCGCCTCCTTATAGACCTAGGCCTTGAAGATGCTTGGATTACTAGAACTGCCCCGCCCAAGTCAATATTGAAGAAGCTATTCTGGAGTTGGGTGATTGATGGCAGGAATAGTAATGCCAACTTGTGCAGGTCCACGGTGGAATTTCTTTTGGTTAAGGAGGTGCATTTCTGCGAGCCATATTTGGATACCATCCTAACTACTTGGGACAGGGCTCTATATTTTAAATTTAGGGTAGGCGTACTTCCAGTGGGGAAACACACTGCCAGTTGGAAGGTCCCGGCGCAGACAACTCCTTTTTGTCCCTGTTGCTTGAGCAGAATAGAGTCAGTTTCACATTTATTGTTTGAATGCCCGGCCTATGCAGTCCCTCGCCGCAGATGGCTGAAGCCACTCTGCAGAGAACTCGGGACTAGATCCCATAATTAGGCCTTAAGAATTTTTAAAACGGACCCTCGGCCCCTGCTTGCAAGTGGCCTGGCGAAATTGTTAGGCTGGGCATGGCGTATTAGATCCAACAGGCTTTCGTACCTTGTTTGATATGTATCTTAGATTGTTTTTATGTAATTTCTCATGTAATTTGTTGTCTGAATTGTATGTTATTACTTATGCACTGGTTTTTACTGTTTTTTAATGTACATGTATTGCTTTTTATGATATGAACTATATCGAAATAAAGCTATTTACTACTACAGTTCTCATCTAATGACAGCTAAGGGGGCAGAGGTGTTGCCAATAAATTTGGTCAAGTAGCAGAACAAAGACTGTACCGCAGGACAGTATTAAGGTACATAACTTTCCCACTATAACATGTTAGTGGATTATGAGACTAGGGCATGAAAGAAGTCTCCTCCTGGGGTGGGTGAAGGGTAAACACATTATATATACTGTGCTGGGTTCTAGGAGAGATTTCTTATCAAATACTTGCTATCAGTATTCAACTTTATTTTGAGTAATTCTAATCTTTTCAAACAGGTGCAAAGGAATGATAAAATATGATAGCTCAAGAGCACATAATTTGGTCCTATTAGCAGGGCCGGACTGTGAACACATAGGGCATCCCTGGCAATTTTGACGGAAAAGCCTCCCTGCTGCTTTTGTTACTGGGGACCAATATAATGCACTGCTACAAAACCGGCCCCAGTAACAAAAACAGCACTAACGGCTGCAAATTCGGTCCCCCCTCCCTTTAGGCCTGCCAGGAAAACACCTGAGGCCTGCTACGGCCTGTCCGGCCCTGCCTATGAGTAGCCTGTGAGCGTACACTATGACTCTCATTACGTTATTGCTGGACTAGGGAGAGGTATTTCCCACGGTTGTAGGTTGGGACAATGAGTTCCTCAACAACGACTGCCCTAACAATGAGATCGCTACCACGACCTCGTCTAAACCACGATTTATTTTACCACGCATTCCTTTGCCACGATTTTTTGCGGTAAAGGCATGCATGGAAAAAAATGCATACCGACTACTACCCTGATCCCCCAACCCCCCACCCCCTAAAACTAACCCCAACCCCCTCACCCCCTAAAAATAAATACGATCCCCCACACCCCCTAAAAACTAACCCCAACCCCAACCCCCTGAAAACTAACCTCAACCCCTGCACACTGTAAAAATCTAACCCCAACCCACCACCCCCTAAAAACTAACCCCAAGCCCCTGCCCCCTAAAAACTAACCCCAACCCCTCCCACCCCCTAAAAACGAACCCTGCACCCTCTAAAATTTAACCCCAATGCCCTACCTCCTAAAAACTAACCCCAACCCCCACCCCTGAAAACTAACCCGAACCGCCCACCCCCACAAACTCCTCCCACCCCCAAAAAAGTAACTCAATCCCCCCACCCCAACAAACTCTCCACTCCCAAAAATCTAACACAACCAGCCCCCACCCCCACAAACCCCTCCCACTCGCAAGAAACTAACACGACCCCCCACACCCTGAAAACTAACCCGAACCTCCCACCCCCACAAACTCCTCCCACCCCCAAAAAACTAACTCAATCCTCCCACCCCCACGAACTCTCCACCCCCAAAAAACTAACACAACCCCCCACCCCCAAAAAACGTATATGACCCCCTCCTCAACCCCACAAACCCCTCTTACCGGTTCCTGTGTGATGCTCCTCCGAACTCTGCCTTGCCCAAACACTAGACCGAATCAACTTGGGGGGGATGACTGTGTTCATTGTTACAAGCTGTCTAATAAAGAGATAAAAAAAAACAAGAAATCCTGCTCCTCGACACCAGTTTGTTGTTCCCTCGGTGCTGTGAATGCCTGTTAACACCTGCATCTGATCAGGGTCAGATGTCAGCCCTTGACAGCGTACCGGTAATGTGTGGGCGCAGCAAGGAGAAAGGCTGTGTTGTGAGGCCTGTGGCAAGAAGCGGAACCACGGGCTCTAGTACTATCAGAGGCCAAGCGGGGCTGCAGGAACCTGCACCCAGGGGACGAGGGTTTGTCGACTGCTCACCCCCACAGCTGCCGAGATCCACCCTCGCCAGTGGCAGGAGAACGGAGAGGAGGTGAGGGAGCTCAGTGTGGGTAGCACCCGCATTTAAATCCTACATTGGTGATTGAAGCCTGGGCCCCACAGAGAGTGTGCGTGGAGCCGGGGCTCTCGGAAGAGAACCCTAACAAAATGCAGAGACAATGCCTGAGTGAAGGTATCAGATCGCGAGTGGGGCCCTCCAGAAATCCTGCCGCCTGCATTACAGAGGGGTTGGCCTCGGCTTTGGAAGACGGGGGCCAAGCGTATCGGCCGGTGTAGAGGGCACATCACCAGATGGAGAGTGGCCGGAAGACAATTGAGCTGTGCCCCAGGCCCTGCCGCATGGTTGGGGCCACAGGGGCTGTGTGGAGAATGCTCGCTCATCCAGGCACTTCAATTGAAACTACTGCCATGACTTGTGTAGGGAGTGGACCCACGTCTGCTTGCCCTGCGGAGGGACTGATTCCATCCTACTCCTAACCGAATAACTTTGCCTGATATTGGTCATAGGGGCCCCAGAGCGCCCTTGAGCTTTGGTGTTTGACCATTTGTGACTGAGCTCACCTTCACCCCTCACCCCCTGCCTGGATGATATGACGCTGCACAGAATTTTGGAGTAGGGGCTGTTCCATGCTGCTGTTCGTCTGCATAATTGGGTGCACGTGGGGGGTGTCCCAGGGCTGGTATTGAGTCCCGTAACCTAAGGTGGAAGTATGGCACTCACTGCTTCGCTGGAGATTAGGTCCTGCCGAGAAGGGCGACAGCACTAATGGGGAAGGACAAGGCAGTGTGGGCTCAAGCCGCCAACATCATAACGCAATATACCACCCCGCACCAGCTTACGCAGAAGATTACGTGGCAGTTGGACACGCAAAATGTCACTGACGAACCAGACGGGGATGTAGAACCAACTAGAGCAGAACGTTTGCCAGCCATAGAGGGATCACATACTGTCCTTGAACATAAGATTGAAACAGTCTCTATTGATGTCCACCTCCTCCATGCAGACCTCCGGAAAGTAGCTGATAAAATCAAGTCAGCGGAGGGTAATATCACTAAATTACAGGGGGAGGTAAAGTCCCTCAATTCTCAAACACCAAGTTGTCCAACTTAACTCCATCACAGTGGACCGAGAGTGACGGGCCAAAGATGCGGAAGGACGCTCTCATCGAAGCAACATTTGAGTATTAAGCTTTCCAGAAAAGCTAGAAGGACTCTACACCGAGTAATTATTTGAGAACTGGGTGAGGACAGAATTTAGACCAGAAGGCATCTCTGAACTGTTCATGGTGGAAAGAGCTTAAAGGGCCCTTCTGCTGCCTCTTCATCTGGGGACGCCTCCTCAGACCCTCATTACTAAGATCTTAAACTACTGTGACAGAGACTGTATCCTTTGGGCTGCGAGGGAGGGGGCTGTCCCCCAGTTTGTAAGCGCCAAAATTGTGATCTACCCAGACTATACAAAACAAGTGCAGGAATGATGTAAATCATATCTCAGCGTCAAGAAGAAATTTACGGCTCTCAATCTTTGGTACATGCTCCAGTACCCAGCTAAGCTTAAAGTCTTACATAATGGGAAGGCCCACTTCTTCGAGGGACCGGAAGAAGTATAGGAATGGATTGAGATTGGGGTGAACTGTCAGGCTCCCTGTCGAATGCTAGCCACTCGCGAGTGTGGGGTCCCTGCTTTCGTGAGCACTCTGGACAGCCACAGGATAGTGCAACCAGCCCTAACTCTTGCACTCTGGGACCTCGAAAAATTATGATCAGCGAGGTTGGGACTAGTCAACTGTCTACCATAGACCGACCAACTGATGCACAGGATGCAGATTTGCTGTGCAACCGGATGGAGCAGACACAGATTCCTCCAGTCAAGTGAGGGACATTGTACCTGATACTCTGATTGGAATGGTGGGCGAGACTGAGGGTGTATGAGCAAAATGTCTGGGGCTGTATGTTATGTTATTTGAGCTTATATAGCGCGGTTACCCTAGGGTGTCCTGGCGCTGAGCATACCTGCTGGATGTCATCGTTGAATGTTTTACTGTGAGAATAGCCAAGTTTGCAGCCCCCTTCTGAAGGAAAGGAGATCTGCTGTGTTCCTTAAATGGAATGGTAGCTCATTCCATGTCTTAGAGGCACAAGTGATGAAACTTCTGCCCCCTCAGCTGGCCTTTTCAATCAGAGGAACTAGGACTTGTTTCACTCCTGTGGACCGAAGGTTTCTTGCAGGGACATACCATTTGCATTTTTGCCTCAGATGGTTGGAACCTATTCCATTGAGGGCTTTAAAAGCCATGCAGAGGGCCTTACAGCGTACCCTAGGCTTCACGGGGAGCCAGTGTAGTTGTTTTAACTCCTTCTTTACAGAGACACATTTGGGAGTACCTGTAAGCATTCTGGCAGGCGCATTCTGTGCAATCTGGAGCCTGTCAACATGCTGTTTTTGGGCATTTAAATATAGACTAATACAGTAGTCAATCCCTGCCATATTAAGGGCTGTGATCACTGTCCTGAGACTGCTCTCCAGAAGAAGGAACTTTATTTTCCTTTGATTCTCAGAATTAGGAAACATGTCGAGACCACCAAGCTTATGTGATCGCCAAAGGAGAGCTTGTTTTCCATAATCACCCTCAAGTTTTTTGCTTTCCAAGTGGGCAAAGGGCAGAGGCCAAGTTCTGCTAGCCACCAATCTGGCGTCCACAGGTTAGGGTTGTTTCCAAACATAATAACCTCTGTTTTGCCTGAATTTAATTTCAGGCAGATGGACGACATCCATCCTGAGATGGCCCTCATGCAATCATGAAAGCGAGCTCCTGTTTCCTTTTCTTCCCTGTCTCTAATTGACAGAACTATTTGTGTGTCGTCTTCATAGGAAGTGATTTGGAAGCAGTAGGATTTAATTAGGCCAGCCAAGGAGATCACATACACGTTGAAGAGTGTCAGGTTTATCGATGAGCCCTGTGTCAACCCGCACAGGAGTGAGAAAGGCTTTGACCTATAATTGTCAAGTTCCACTGTTTGCAATCTTCCAGAGAAGAAGGACTGTATCAGGTTCCAAGCAGCACCGTGTACTCCTACTTCAGACAACCAGTCCATAAGAACTTCATGATGGACCGTGTCAAATGCTGCTGACAGATCTAACATGATCAGAATTGCCTTTCCTCCTCTGTCCAAGGCCTCCCGCACCTCCTCTGTGGATTTGATTAAGGCCAGCTCAGTACTGTGTTCTGCTCTAAATCCATACTGCGATGAGTCAAGCAGATTGTTGGTTAGCAGAAATGTGCTGATCTGGGTGTTCATGGCCTTTTCAATAATCGTGGCGGGAAGCGGGAGTCTTGAGATTGGCCTATAGTTGTTTGGGTCACTAGGGTACAGGGTAGGTTTTTTTAATAGGGGAAGGATAGAAGCCTTCTTCCAGTTGCTGTGGAATTAGCCCGTTTTATTTATGTTGTTCAACAATGGTGTAAGAGTTGATCCTATAACTTCTGGGATTTGCTTTAATATCGATGCCGGACATGGATCCATCTGGGATCCAGACCGAATGGAACTCAGAAGTTTGATTGCATCTGGAGTCTCTAACAGAGAGAAATTGGCTAATGCCGGTTTGTTTGGTTCCATGTTTGGAGGCACCGTCCTTATCCCTCTTTGAGCTAGGCTAAATGAAGAAAAGATCGCTTCCCCTTTTTGTTGAAAAAATGTAGCCAATTTTTCACAAAGCTCTGGGCTGCTATGGCTCTTGAGGGCCTTTGGGGCCGCTAGTTTAGTGATAGTTTTAAAGAGTTCTTTAGAATTGGATTCGGCCTGAGAGATTTGTTCAGCAAAGAACTTCTTTTTGGTGTCCGAGAGTTTATCCTTGTACTGTCTAAGGCCTGGCTTATAACTTTATTTGTCCACGTTTTTGTAGCCTTTCCTCCACACCCTTTCTAAACGTTTACAGGCCTGTTTTGGGTTTTTTAGTTCACCCGAAAACCAGGGGGCAGATGGATGAGCCCTTTTGGGGGTCCACACTTCAACAGGGCGAGTTTGTCACATGCTACTTCTAGCCACGACGTGAGTACTGAGGTAGCTTCATCTACCTCTGCAGGGAGAGGATACTTGGTATTTTTCAATGCCTCTCCTAACTCTACGCAGTTTACGTTTTTCCAAACTCTTTTTCCGATGGCCCCTGTGAGTACTGTTCTAAGTTTGTGGTCCTTCGACTCTTTCACCTCAAAGAGGATGGCACAATGATCAGACCACACCTAAGGTAGTACAGAAGAGACTGCCAGTGTGGGATTGTTGGAATAGATCCCATCCAGCGTGTGCCCCTTGTTGTGTCGTGGTACTCTGATCAACTGCTTCAGTTCCCCTGCTTCCATCACATGCCCCAGTGTGACAGTGTCCGAATTGGATTGATCTTCCAGATAGAAATTAAAATCCCCTAGCACCGTAAAGGAATCTGCACATAGCCCTTCTTCGAGCAGTGTCACCAGCAGTTCTAAATATCCACCCCTGGGGCCTGGAGGGCGGTAGAGGAGTAGCCCCTTAAAGGTGCTATGGGGTGACGTGCGTAAGCTAAATGAGAGAGCCTCACACGTGGCATTTGAAGCAGGGTGAAAAGTGGGCTTCAGTGAATCATGGTAAATGACTGCTACTCCCCCTCCTCTCCCATGAGGTCTATCCAAAGTGTGACAGTGGAATCCCGGGGGGGTCGCATTACCTACATCAGGACTGGATGCCTAATCAGAGCAGGATTCAGTTAGGAGGGCCAATTTGAGATCTTGTGCCTCAAGAAGCAGTGCACACTCCATGCTGTGTTTAATGAGAGATCTGGCATTCAGCAGCAAACAACTAAGAGGAGGTTGGTCCGCTGTATTATCTCTACTTCCTACTATATCGTTATGGCCGGAGGCCGAATGATCAAAAATGTGTGGCAGAAGTGTGTTGCAATTAGGGCAAATACTTCTAAGGTGGTTGGGCTTAGCCTTAAAGGGAATACAGGGGCACCCATCAATCCTCCCAAGCAAGTTTAATGTAACAAGATCTTCTCTAGTGTAGGCCATCGTATTTTAAATAAAACGGCCATGGGGACGGGCCCTGAGCCCGGTCCGAGCATGGAAGGGCACAGACGGACTTGTATGAGGAGATGGGGTTGGAATGTGAATTGTGTGTCCTGTGGTTGTGATTCTATGTACTGGTTAAGGTGCATGGCATGATGCTGAAGTGTCTGTGCACATGCCTGGGGTGGATGGGCGTGCTTAGGATTCTCCGGGGTCGAGGATGCATCGAATTTGCATTAGTTCTGTAGATTATCATCAAATACTTTATTCGGCTCAACTGAGGCATAAAAGTCAGAGCAAATAAAAGACAACCACATACAGTATTAAGTTCATAAATGTGATGTAGACACTTCCCGTAAACACCTAAAACAAGTATTAAAAGACACCTGTGCGATGAGACAATTATTCAGTAATGAGATTGTGTCGATACAGCACTTAAAATGTAATTTAAAATGGCATGTATCACAGTTTCATTTCCCAAGCAGTGTAAATAAGCAAAGTTCTGTAGTTATATGGTGTACCTCGCCCTGGTGTTTGTGTGTGACAACATATTGATTGTGAAGATGGGGAGCATGATTCCATGAATGCCAAGCCGGGACGCTGTTTGACAGTTGGGTGTTAGCCAGCCCCAGCTGGACTGGCCAGGGATACAGAGCGAGTCCTGGCACGCGCGTTTGGTAGAAATAGATAGACATATGCTTGTGCTATGTTTGTCCATGGATGGGTTGGTTGGTTGGGGGAGTTCTGTTCATGTTGTTTGTTTACTTTTACATTGGTGCAGCGGACAGGTGGGTCGGGTGAGTTGACGATGCATGGTACACATTCACACCAGGAATGGGGGGCACTTACAGAGTCCCGACCTGGAATGTCTGGGGATTGGGCTTATATGTAAAGAGATACCGGGTGCTCACATTTCTTAAGCACCACAAAATTAACATTGCATGTCTGCAGGAAACTCACATGAATGATGCAGGTGCCACCACAATAGCCAAGAAATGAATATGTCACATTTTCCATTCATCTTTTTCCACATACGCCAGAGACACATTGAAGTCCCATTTTCCCTCAATTACATGGAGGCGGATGTGGGGCAGATAATTCCTCATACTGGGTTTCCTTGATGGGCAGGATGTATCCCTCCTTACATGTTCAGGTAATGCACATGGCACGGTTCCTATCAGATCACTCTCCGGTTTGTCGCAAGGTTACTCTTGCGGATGCACCGCTGGGGGTTGAGTATTGGCAGATTCCTGTGGATGCACTTGAGGACTAGACAGGCAGAGAATCATTGTTGCTTACCCTGTCGGGTTACTTTGAGTCGAACTGTGGCACCTCTGGGAATAGACCTGTAGAGTGGGAAGCACTCAAGGCAGTGCTAAGGGGCACATGCATGGGACTGTCTTTTGGGGTCTGTAGACAATTCAAGGCCGACCTGTGTGCTTGGTCAGAGCCAGGTGATGCATACAAATACTCTGGCCTTGCTTCAGGATGGACAAGACATATGGGGACGTATCTCTGATATCTGGAACTGACTAGACAAATACACTTTAAAGCAGTATCGACAACAATTGCATCATGAAGGCAATAAATCTGGGCACTTATTGGTATTGATTTTGAGTAGGGAACTGTCACCCCTGATTCTGACGAGTTTAGTCTCCCCGAATGGGACCAGGGTTACCTCGAGGGTGGGTATTGTGGAATTGTTTCGCACACACTTACATCGCATATATACGGTAGATGAGAATGACAGTGCGGGTATCTACTCCCCCTTTTTGGAAGGGTTGGCCACTCCTAAGTTGGCACGTGCCTCTTCTGAGGAGATGGATGAACAGTTAACACTTAAAGAGCTTAGCTCGGTGCTTAACATGCTTCCACGGGCCAAGATGCCGGGTGGTGATGGTTTCCCGACTGAGTTTTATCAGGCCAACCATGTTTAAGCAGGGCCTCCTGGAGGTTTTTACTGAGGCTTCTCTATGCTCCTTAAACCGGGGTGGTGACGCTACTGACCCTACAGCATACAGACCTCTCACTATGATAAACACAGACATGAAAATACTAACCAAGACACTAGCCGTTTGTTTATCACCACATATGCCACGTTTGGTTCATGAGGACCAGTGCGATTTTATCCCAGGAAAGAGCACCAGCATGAACTTTAGGCATTTGACGCATGTTTGTACACGAGACAGATCACTGCATTGAAGAACTTGCACTTGTGTTGATTGATTGATCTGGAAAATGCATTCAACATCATTGACTGAGGTTAATTACTTCAGGTGCTGCAGATCATGGGTTTTCGGCCCTCGGTATTGCAGGTGGGTTTGGCTCCTCTACACAAACCTGGCTGCACGGGTGAGAGTAGGGTGATGTTGCTCGGAGTCGTGGACACTCGGTAGGAGAACTCGCCAGGGATGTCCACTTTCTCCTCTTCTATTATTGTTGCCAATAGAGTTGCTAGCTATATGGGCACGCCAGGAACTACATGACTGGGGCATACGGGTGGGTGAGGTACGACATGTCAATTCCCTATGTGGCAATGAGGCATTATTTTACCTTTCCTCCCCTAGGGTCACCGCTACAGCTTCTACAGCTGCTAGATGATTTTGGAAACATCTTGGGTCTTTGTCTAAACTGAAATAAGTCCTTAATATTCATACTCACTTCTCTCATAGGCACACCAGTGGATTGCTTACCAATTTTGGAACTGCTTTGGGAATTAGAGCAATTAGAGCATTTGGGTGTCCTTGAGGACATCAGTAACTTTCTGGACCACCTTGCCCCTCTCCCTATTGGTCTGGATGGCTATTGCAAAAATGGTGTTGCCTCCACAATGTCTCTACGTGCTGCAGAACTCACTTTGTCCCCTAATGCACACAAAATTTAAGCAGCTTAACTCCCACTTAAATGTGCTCCTCTGGGCGAGCCGGCATAGCAGGGTGGCTCTGATGACCTTAAACAAACGTTATGAAGATGGGGGATTGGAGGTTCCATGTCTAGAATTATATTACTATGCCACACATCTTCAACATTCAGTCAGGTGGCTTGAACTGGGTGAGCATTGGGAAAAAAGCCTATGTTGAGCAGTGCAACAGTGGGCCGCTTAACGGAATTGCTGATGAAGGGGGCTGGGACGTCTGCGGACCACCTTACATAGTGCGACAAACAGCTTTTATCTGCCAGTGTTTCATGCAGACCATCTTAAAGCGGGCCCCATTCCACAGGGAACTTGACAAATGGACATTAAAACCGATTAGCCAGTGTTGGAAAACGAGGCAGTATCTGTGAGGCCTACACAAATAACATGTTTACATTTGTCCTTCACTGGGAACCAAACACCCCATTGTGGAGCTAGACTCCCAGAGGGTAGCGTTGCAGAGCAGTCCAAGGCTTACTCAAGGGAGGTGATGTGGGCTAGTAATGTCCATTTACCAGTATGCAAAAATAAAACTCGATAATTGATTGTCAAGTCTGTACTTTGCTTTATAAAAGGAAGAGCACATTTATTAAACACACATACTACTAAATACCATGCAACAATTTACAAACATACATAATCTATTGGAATTACTTTGTGGCATTGCATAACATTCCCACCCCTCCCGCTGGGGTGGGGTCTAGTACCACCATTCCCATGTATGCACATCATCTTGCCCCCTAATGCAGTGGGTTGACCATAACTTGGAGTGAGGGCCCTACCCTCTGGCACCATCTTAGTGGAGACCCACCCCAGTATCTCAACAAGCTTTTATAACGGGAACACTTGTCATAGTGACACATAACCCTGACTGAACATCTCATACTGACCATACAGTATACACCCCTGAAGTACAGTGGCTAATAATCTGAGTTGATCATCACTTAATGCAGTAGCAAGAATACATGTCTAGCATCCCTTTATAATCGCAGGTACTTATCATATCTGAAAACAGTTATAATACATTGCAATTAAAGCCCCTATAAGGCCTCACAATAATAATCACAGAATTAAGCACGTACAGCCAGACATCTTAGCTGGAATGTCCAGCAACAGAATCCCAATTTGCTTATCATTTCACATTATACATGTGATCACGAGTCCCCAAAAGGGACACCATTTATAAATGCGCCACCTGTGCAATTACACCTTCCCACCTCTAGGGGATAGCACCTCAGTGCCAATCCATGTTTGACCCTGCACACTTCAGTGCAACCCTAAGTTTCAGCTCCTGGGTGGAGAATAAAGGTTCCAGCATGAGGCATGTGTAAAGACACAGATGAACCCTTGAGGGGTAGTCTCCTTTGTGTCCCCCAGAGACTGAGGGTGGGGACATTCCACATTCGTTCTAGGGGAGTCTGCGTTGCTCCTGCATCTCCCCCTGCACCTTTGCAACCAATTAGTGGTGACCCCATCTTCTTGGGGCCACCACACACTTAAAACTGGCAGGTTTTCATGCAGGGCCTCCCTGGCCCTCCAAAGCATTATGGGGCGCTCTTCCCAATCTTCCCAATCTTGTGCATATTAGATTAGCGGCTCTCCAGCTGCTCCGGGGAGAGCCGCGCTGCCCAGGAAGGCAGGTTATTTGCCGCATTAGCCCTTCGTTGGGGGCCCGGTCCCAGCCAGACCCCTTCTGTCCAGGTGTGGAGAGCAGCCCAGGGAGCCCATCCCCGGCTACTCTCGCCAGCTCCCTGACTGGCTAGCACCCTTGCGTTCTGTCGCGGGAGCTGGCACTGCCATTCTGGTCTGCCCGAATGCGGGCCGACACAGAGGCTGCCGCCCTCCTTCCTCCTGCCACAGTGGAGTGCAAAGGCACTCCCCCATTCTTGTCACGGACACCGGGGACCGGGGACCAAGCCCCCTGGAAATCCCCCTGGAAATCTTCACGGGGAGCGTAACGACGCTTCCCGGCTTCGTCTTCTTCTGCCGTGTGAGAGTGTTATAGCTCTCTCCTCTTTTTCACTGCAGCCACGGGGGACCGGAGTTGGGGATCGAAGGCCCCAGTGATCTTCACGGGGAGCTCGACGACGGTGGTGTCTTCCTGTAGTCAACATCGGATTGGCCCTCTTCAGAAAGAAAAGGGGCAAACGATATTGGGGAGGAATGTAAGTATTAGCGGGTCTACAACAAGACATGCTGAAGGGGAGGGGTTTAAAGTCCTGTGGGGTGAGGCCCAGTGTCCTAGGGCCAGATGTAGGTGAAATAGATTTACCGATTTTTAATTACCGAATTTTACCGATTCGGTAATTAAAAATCGGTAAATCTATGGGGTGGACATGTAGGTATTCCAGATATGCTGGAATACCGATTCGGATGATTTCGGTATTTACCGATTCGGTAAATACCGAATCGGTAATGCCCATTCATTCCTATGGGCTTTGAAGCCAATAGGAATGAATGGGCATTACCGATTCAGTATTTACCGAATCGGTAAATACCGATTTTCACAAGGGTGCAGGGGGTGTCACTCTGACACCCTCTGGCACCCCCAAAACAGGCTTGGGTGCCATGTGACAGGCATACATGCCCTAAGGGCAGGTCTGCCTGTCACATGGCATAGGTGTGCATGCACACATGTGCATGCACACCGGAATCTGTATTTTACCATCAAATTGGATTTGATGATAAAATACCGATTCAGTAAGGCCTCTGGGACTCAGGGCCGGCTCTAGGCATGTGCAAGCTGTGCACCTGCACAGGGCCACCAAACCCCAGGGGCCACCATGCCAATATATATCCTTAATGTATTAATCCTCTGAGGATGGAAACATATTTGTGTGGTGTCCCCTGGCAGGGATTTGGCGGCCTCCGGCTCTGTTCCACTTCTAAACACCCTGACCCCCTCCCCTCTTTACTGGCCTGCGCGTTCCGCCCCGCCCGGACCCCCCTTCCGGGGCCCCCTACCTATGCTTCTTGCCCAGGGCCACCATGAGCCTAGAGCCGGCCCTGTGGGACTCTGAAGAGTCCCACCTAAATCTGGGTGGCTCAGATTCGGTAAATTTACCGATTTTTTTTTTTACCGAATCTGTAAAATTACCGAATCGGTAATTTTACCGATTCGGTAAAATAATGCCCCCTACATACCTATCACCTATTTACTGATCGGTAACGGCCGAAAACACCGATTTTCGGCCGTTACCGACCGACCTACATCTGGCCCCTATATAGGAGCCTAATGTGTCTGCTGCTTGCAACAAGCTCATATTTAAATGTACTTGGTTTCTGTGCGTCTGTCTCTCGCCACACTCACCAATACTAGCTGGTTGGTTCTTTGTACTATGTTATAAAATGGTAAAATAAAGGTTTAAAAAAGGAATACCATCCTCATCCTTATAGTGATACATTGTAAGAGCTAGAGTTTAGCAAGAAATCTTGTTTCAATAATGGAGCAAGGTGAGGGTCGTGACCTTTTTCCTCAAGTAAAGAAAGAGATTACATTGCCAGGGATGTGTTAGATGGCCTTCGATGTGTTTTTCTCTCATGATTCGGCCTTTGAAAAATCTGTACCTCCCTCCGTATTATCATGCAGCATCCGTTTGAATAGCATATTTTTCGATACCCATGGATAGGTCTTGGTGAGAAAGGGCATATAGTGACCGATTTGAACAGTTCACTTATCCCATCTAACTGGACTCCAGCCTCCTCTTATCAGAAAATTATATTTGAATGTGCCAAAAGCACTGAAGTTATCCAATGGTGTCACACAGAGAAGTTCCTTTTAAATCTGCACTTTTTTTGCTAATTTAAATGTCATTCCTTTAAATTCTGATTAAGGCAATCAGCAGTCTCTGGGTGTGCAATCTTCAAAGAAGCCCCTACATGATGAGATGAAGAGAAACTTTACCTTATATGTCTGCTAATTTCCTTCCTCTGAAAAGAAATCTCATACCTAAAATGTCACAGTTGTGAGCTAAAATGAGGATTAATAATAAGAGAATTAAAAAACATGTCTTCACAATATTAATATTATTTCTATGGCGCACAGCTACCCAGAGGTTTCCCGGCGCCATCGGACCCACGCAAAAAGAAAGAGAAACCCTGTTGGTTAGATAACCAAGTTTTTAGGTCTTTGCGAAATTTGTAATAAATAGTTTCATCCCAGAGTTGTAAGGGGAGTGAATTCTACAGTGAAGGAGCTAGGCAAGCAAAAGACCGATCTCCCATACGTACTCGTTTGATCCTGGAGACTTGGAACTTAGCCTGAGTAGAGGATCGGAGAAGACGCTTAGGGAGGTAAGGTTGTACCAAGGCACTGAGATACTGTGGCGCTGCACCCGATCTAATCCTATGCATATAGCATAGTGCTTTAAATTTTGTGCGATTTTCCATCCTGAGCCAATAAAGGTCGCAGAGAGAACCTGAGATAGAGGCCTTACTAGGTAGCTGGAACAGTAGTCTAGCCGCAGAATTGTGGACTACTTGCAGCTTCCGAATAATCTCCTTGTTGGCTCCTAAATACAGGACGTTGCCATAGTCCAGTCTGGACACGATCAAGGCCTGGATAATTGTTTTTTGCGTAGGATTTGGCAGCATCCAAAGTATATTTATGAGCCGTTTTAGGATTGTAAAACAGGTTGAGGTGACCTTAAACGTTTGCTACCTCATAGATAGTTGGTCATCTATGATTATGCCTAGATTACGGACCGATTGTGACGTTTGAGGGAGATCACCCATTTGAGGCGGCCAATGTTGGGGACCCCAGAGATCTTTGTTTCCGCTGAGGATTAGAACTTCAGTTTTCCCCCCGTTTAATTTCAACCTGTTGGTATGCACCAAGCTGGCTATCTTTTGTAGCCCTACCTGGAGAGAGGACACATTGGATGCCTCCTTGGTCGACAAGGAAAAGATAAGCTTTTTTTAGAAGGGGGGGAACCCTGGCATGTTTCCAAGCCACTGGTACTGTTGCTTACCGTAGTGAAGCATTAACCACATGCGCGCTGCTCTTATTCTGCTGATATGCTGACTTTTTAAAAAAACCATTGTTCATGACGAGCTGGGCTCGTCATCAGTGTTTGAGGAGGCTACACCATGACGAGCCCAGCTCGTCATCAGCCTCGAAGGGGTTAAGCAGTTCCATAATAACATTGAGTAGAGGTAGTTCCAATTTTTGAAGAATGGGAATGGGGAGAGGGTCCTTGGGAGAGCCAGATTTAAGGCTGGTTAGGATGCGGCTAAAAGATGGAGTATCCAAAGGCAGCCAGTTTTCAAGCTTCTTGCCAGGGCTTGCAATAGTGTCCTGCGTCATTGGAAGAGTGGTACAGCCTGATGTGGAGACATTGATCTTTAATTGCAACTCCACCTTAGTTGTCGAAGTATTGAATTCTGTATACATTTTTCAATTTTATCAATGAAGAACTCTGCCAAATCTTCACATTGAGCGATTCATTTAACCCAGGTGGCACTGGTTGGCAAGTCGCACCTGGCAGCTCTTTCACTACTTTAAATAGGACTTTAGGACTGTTATGTGCCAGCAAAAGGGTATTTAAGTGCTCAGCAAGAGCAGCATTACACAGGTCATGATAATCTTTTTTTGCCAATTTATGAGTTTGTCTTGATTCAGGCACATTGTCCTTCCTCTATTGTCTCTCCAAGGCTTTACATTTGGTTTATACTACTTTTAGTTTTTCAGAAAACCAAGGGGCAGGAGGTCGATGAGTGTTCATTTTTTTGTTAGATGTAGGAAGACAAGCATCAATAGATGTCGTCAGCTAGGTTTGAATGGTGTCAGCATCTGCTATATTGGTTAAAGTAATATCAGGAATGTTATTCTTAAGATGTTGATTAAATAGATCTACATCTAGATTCTTCCAATTTCTAAACCCCGCTTTGATATAAGTAAAGTACTTATCACACCTCATCTCCAGTTTCACCTTCAAACCAACCACAAAATGATCTGTCCAGAGTTTAGGGGAGGCTGCCTGGCATGAGATATTAGCTAAATTGGAAAAAAAGAGTTCTAATACATGTCCTGCCTTATGGGTGGGACCTGAGTTTCAAAGAAGAACATTCATGGCTGCCAAATCAGCAATCAAAGTGGTGCTGTTAGTGCATGTGGGTTCATTAAAATGCATGTTTAGATCTCCTAAGATAGTGAAATTAGTTGCTCCCAACAACAGAGGGGCGATAAGTTCTGGGAGCGTTGATGCCCATGAACCTGCTGGTCCCAGAGGTCGAAAGATCAGGATCCCGGAGAAAGTGAATTGAAAAGAAAGCAAGAGTTTAAGAAAACTGGCTTCACAGCCTTTAAAGGGTAGGTCCTCCCATTTACAAGAGTAAGCATTTAAAAAAAATAGTGCAATATCCCCTCCAATTTTATCCACGCGATCCTTTCTAACGATCGTATAGTTTGGGGGCAGGGCGATCGCAATATCTGGTCCCAGGATCTCATTTAGCCATGTTTCCGTAAGAAAAATGGCATCACGTTGTGTATTCAGTAGGAAGTCATAGATATCCTCCTTGTGTTTGGAAAGTGACCTACAATTTAAACTAAAAAAGGTGAATTCCTTTAAGCGAACTACCTTATTTTTAGCAGAGGAGGGCATCTGTTTGTTAAGGTTCCTGGGGGTAATGGTAGTATCAATATGTTCCCTACTGGGTAGTGTGGTGAAGCAGAAACCACAGCGGTGACAGTTAAAAGTGAAACATCCTGGTATGAGAGATTTAAATTTCGGTTTAGGCTTAGGTCGCATATCATGTAGTAGTTTTTGGAATAGGTCCTTAAGTCCTTGAGAAAAGGAGCATGGGTTGTGGCCCCTTGTCTCGGCCAGGCGCGGACGGGGGCAGGCGGGTTTACCTTCGGCACGCCACCGGCGCGCCTGTTGCGCGAGTCCGCTACCCGAAGCATCGGCCATCGAATGGTATACTATTTGTCAGCTGATCTGACAAGAGCGGATCCCCGTCTCCCCTCGCCTCTAGCCCGGAAATGAAAACTAACTGGAGTTCCCTCCACAACAGTTGGGAAATCCTGTGGTGGACCGGAGAGCATGCAGTGAAATACAGGTGTCAGAGGTGTTCAGGTAGGCGCAGTAGTGCAAGCAATAGTATTAGTGCAATTTTAAAAACGTAACCGTAACGTTATTAAAAACAAAAGGATACGCTAAAACAGCCTCTTCTGTCAGGCTTTTGTTTCCTGCACGTGTTCTTTTTACAATCAGTGGCATAGCAAGGGGGCGGTCCGCGGGCGGCAATAGATTGCTCCTTAATGAGTTTGCTGCAGGGGTAGCAAATGCTGGAAATCTCGCCACCAACCACCCGCTTTTCAGCGCAGCCACAGGGCAGCAAAGGCAGGGGTACGCCACTGTTTACAATGTTCCCGTCTGTAAAAGAAAAGATGATGGTTTTGGAATAAGCAGATAGGAGAGCTGAAACTGTCATATCCTATTCCTCTCTTCAGACATCTGTGTGTTTTGAAACTGTTCAATGCCAACAAATGAATCAGCACGCCTTCAACTCCTCGGGCTGGTGATCCGGTCTGTTCCCTGCTGTGAGGCAGCAGTGGGGTGCTTCCGCTTGCTGTGGTCATGGCCTATTGCGGCCCTCGGAGGCCCTGTGACGAAAGGGGCCGCGGAGCGAGCCTTAGGGCAGGGCCACAATTGGGCTTGTCGACTTCCCCCTAATCGAGGCGGGCCATCTTTATGTCCTCCTCCTGTGAGGCTCGACTCTTGGTGCTTGCGACTGATAGTGGCGGGCACCCTGCTACTGGGTGACACTAGGTTCTAGATTGCAGTGGTGAATTACTTGCTCTGTCTTATCCTGATGCCCGGCGGTGCCTCTCCTGTCATCCATGTCTCAGCGGGCTCCTCTGGGTTATCAGCTCTGCGGTGGACAGGGCCACGTGAGTCCTGCAGCAAGAATGCCACTCCCGCCATCACATTGATGTCCTTCTGCATCTGCCTATTTACCACCACATGTGCAATCCAGACTGTTGCTGGAAGGACTGGAAGCATCATGACAATACTCATTATCTTACCAGTCCTGGCATGCTTCTCTTCTCCTGTGCACGATCCTACTTAACAGGCCCTATGTAATTTTTCATATATAGATTCTACTGACCATTTGTTCACACCTATAGTTTTACAAGACCGCTCTCATACATAGTGGCCTACCTACAATCTACTTACTCATTTGGCAATGACCTGCTGGTGTTTGTCCTCGCTTTGCCTGCCTGGCGCTCTCTGTTTCTCTTCCCCTGTAACATTAGCACATAGCCCGAACGCTTTTGGTTCCAATGGGGCGCAGCAATCTCAAACAGCTCCTGCTGTTGATTGACACTGCCCTGACCCCCCCATTGTGGGGATATTGAACTTCCTCAGGGGGATGCCCCAGGATCATCTATGACGGACGCACCGGCATTGGAAGGCACCGCAGCCATTATGACCGAACTGAAAGCCGGCTTCAAATCAATTGACTCTCATTTCGATGCTCTCTCATCCCGGCTGGAGAGCATGCACGAATGTCTTGGCCAGCATAATAAGCAGCACAGTGACGGGAAGCAGCATATCTCCAACCTCGAGGATGCCAGTCCCACGACCAACAAGTTTATCTAGAAGATTGAGAGACTCCTTAATATGGTGGCCGCTAAAGCTGATGACTTGGAGGCAATTTGTTGTATGGAAGGCGGGTGCCTCATGAGCCTTAGAAACGAAGGGGACAAGGTGCTATTTGTAGTATGCACCAGGGTACTACTGTGGATATCCACAGAGCGGCGAGGAAGGGACGTCTGTACAAGGTTTTGAAGGGGGTAATGAGTGTGTTTGGTGTCAAGTCTTAGTGTCCTTAGGCTCAATCCTTATTTGTATAATCAGAATCAAAAAGTCCTTATTTTGTAGAAAAGTTGCTCTTTATTTGTGTAGATAAAAACATGGACAGCCGACACGTGTTTCGCCCCTATGGCGATTTGCGCCAGGGCTTTTTCAAGGCTGTAAGAAATCACAATTGCATATATAAGTGTAAATGAATTGAGAGAGATAGCCTTTGACCCCAATGCACGTGCAAGGAGTTGAAAAAGAATGGTGAAAAATAGAGAGACGTTAGTGTGGTTTCAGCGGATAGATAAGACCCTGATAGTGAGTTTTTGAAGGCATGAAAAAAGGTAAGTGCATGAAGGCAAGGACCATTAACCACTGTGATTTAACTGCCTAGGTTTTTTGAGAGTCTGTACAAGGTAGTACCCTGGTGCATAGTGCAATTAGCACCTTACCCCCCTCATTTCTAAGGCTTGTGAGGCACTCGCCTTCCATACAACAAATTACACTTAAGGAAATTCCTTTTGGTATCATATTTTATCTTTAGGCCATTGGTCTCCTACATGTAGCAACCTGTTTATGTAGCAGTACAAAAGTAAACAGTAGGTCCCTGTGGTTTGTATTTTTTAAGAGAGGTCAGGGATACTGACTATGTACCAGAGTGTGGAGGGGTTTTAAGGTCTGAATGGAGTCCCTGATTGCATTGGAGTGTAAGAAACAACAAAATCAAAATCACTACTCATCTTATAAGCCAAGACATCAACCAATAAACAAATATAACGAAGATATAAAAACAAGTAACAAAATTTATTATGGTGCCTCCCTATTAGGGTTACAATCTAATTCATTAAAAAGAAAACTTTGATCAAATGATTCTCATAATAAAAGAATTTTGTGTTAAAAAACAGTCAAAAGGAGTTGACGCGGCGTTTCGGTGTCTGTTTACATTCGTTACACCTTCATCCCTGTGTATATGACCAGGGGAACCTTCCAATACTTTGTTGTGTTATATGTAGCAGTACACCATTGATGACATTGTCAAACTAGCTATGTGAGTAGGGTAGGGATCTGTTAACCTGTCTTGAAGAAGAAGCAGCACGCTTCGAAACATGTTGACACACACAGGAGGTTTTGTACATTGACACAACACATCTCCGTCCCATACCTTTTTAACAGTACCTGCACCATGGAATATTAAAGTTTCTACTCCACAGGAGGTAGGTAATTTTTTTAACATTCACTTTGAACTCACTCCTTACCCTTCCACTCACTCATTTTCACATGACACATAGTGAACAATATCAGTGCCCCTGCGTATCCGCAGGTAGTAGCATGTCGCGTCATGTAGAGAGGCTCGAAGACGACTATGATGAAGCATGACACCAAGGCTCTTTTGGTGTGTGAGGGGTATTTAAGAAACACTATGTGCTTCCAATAAATGTAGGCAATGCACATGACCCTGGGCTTAAGGAATCCTCTACCATAATCATTTTTGGGTGGATCCTATTGTTTATGAGTAATTACGAGGGGAAGTCTAATCCACCCCCGGTGTTCGGTTAGGACACCACCTCTCCACTCCCTCTTTTGTTATTTATGGTGGACTGCTCCACCCCCATATGAGGCTTCTTTCACCACGCACATGCATCTGAATGCTGGTTCCTAAGTTACATATAGCGAATACATCTCTGATGCCTTCCTCTCCTATTACTTTCGCCTGTATACGTCCCGGAGCGTTGTAACTGATGAGGCGCTGGCTGAATATTTAGCAGCGGTAGCTATGGTGTGGATAGGAGACATCAACAGTTCCTCTCCTCGCCCATCTACTGCGACGAGATTTCGCAGGCCATTTATGACCTGAGTGCACTCGCGCCCAGGGTACGGATGGCTTCACTGGTGATTTTTACAAGGCCTATAAGCCTTTATTGAACCCTCACCTGCTACAAGTCTATGCAGAATCTTTAAAACAAGGAATCCCCCCCCCCCCCACAATGCATGAGTCTGTGATAACTCTTTTACTTAAACCAGGCAACTCTCTACGGAGTTGCACCTCATACAGACCTTTGTCCCTGCTAAATCACAACAATAACATTTTGAGTACGGTCCTTTCTACTCGCCACTCTCTTCTTATGGACAGCATCATCTCCTCATCGTAATCTGGATTGGTTCCAAATCGCTCTACATTGGTTAATCTCCAAACTTTATTCACTATCCTTAACCAAATAACTCCTGATCTCCCTGCTGCAGCGGTTTTACTCGACGCCGAGAAGGTGTTTGATTCACTTGGATGGTCCTATTTGCATGTTATGCTATGGAAAATTGGTGTGCCAAAGGGCTTTCGGGTCCTTGTCCCACTACTCTATACTGCCCCTTGGCTCGACTCAAGGTGAATGGCTAGTTAACCGACCAGTGAGGCACTAGACAGGGGTGCCCTCTCTCTCTCTTATTATTTATCATCGCCATGGATCCACTGGTGAGTAATTTCCAGGAGCGCCATTTGGAGTGCGGATTGCACTCCCACCATAGCCCCCTTTTGGCTTCCCTATATGCAAACAACATGTTGCTCTTCGTCAGGGACACCGTCCAAATGTAATCTTTCTCCCCTTCTCCGGGAGGTCGTCCGATTTGGGGTATTTTTGGGATTTACTATTAATTGAAGTAAATCTGAAATTTTTCCATTGACTGAAGCCACTGTCCCCTGTCCCCTTGAGTTCCCTTTACAGTGATATACAGATTCCTCAAAATACCGGGGCATCAATCAGCACCGGAACAGCGCAGAGGTCAGCGCCTCAATTTTGGCTCTGCTATCAATAGGCTGTCATCCCAAATCGATCAGTGAATTAAGCTCCCCTTATACTTTGCTGGCAGAATTGCCATCATCAAGATGTTGGTGCCAAGAAACCAATTGGTGTATGAGCGCGGTATCAAAATCCTTTAACATAACATAACATAACATAACATAACCTCAGATTTGATATCTATTGCTTAATATTCCCATATACGTATGGGCGATTTCTTTGACACTTTGCGTAGCATGCTTATACAGCTACTCTGGGCCAGTAAACAACCAAGAATTAACTGACAAATATTAACCTTGGCCTACGCATGCGGGGTTTGTGGTCCCTGACTTCTATCTCTACTATCTTATAGCACAGGCACATTTTGCAATTTATTGGTACCACCGGGATGCTCACTTGCAATTCCTGAAGCCGCAAGGCCTCCCCAGGACTCCCTCGGAAATACAGATGGTCCCTACTACGCACTCGTCCTGGACCAGACTTAAACGTTTCCTGGGCTTTGAATTCTTATACTCCCCGCATATTCCTCTCCCAGATAACCCTTGGCTCCTGATGACTGCGGAGGCATTAACTAAGCGGACATTGGACACATGCCGTCTTCACACACTGGGCAATCTCTATGTTGATGCCACGCTGCGATCTGTGACTTCATTGACAGAGGGGCATGACGTGACCTATGTAGACAGATTCATTCTGCATCGACTATACAACACCGTGCATGCTACACTCTTGTCCTTCCCTGCGAAGCCTTTGGCCTTCCCACCACTTACCATGTAAATTATGTCCCCTGATAATGACCAAGTGGTTTCTCAATTATACCATTCTTCTCTCCAACTGAGACCTGCTGGGGTGGAGGGGGCTTGGGTTACATGGGAGAAAGATGGTTGTATGACACTACAACGCAGGCTATTACCACGTGTGCCATTACAACGCTGTTTTTACAACGCAAGTCGTTACAACGACTTGCGCTGTAAGCGCTGGATAGTGGAATAGTTTAATTTTCTATTCCAACACCAGCCCACGTTACAGTAGGGAAGGTGTTGGAATAGAAAATTAAACCATGACTCACTATCCAACATTGCCCTCCAGCGCAAGTCGTTGTAACGACTTGCGTTGTAAAAGCAGCGTAGTAATGGCAGCGCGTGGTAATGCCTGCGTTGGAAAGTCTGCTCACCGAGAAAGATTCGGGGAACCCAGTGACGGACGTGACATGGTACTTTTGTTGTGAACAGACACGGTTTGTCGCCAATGACCATCAACACAAGCTACTGCACTTTAAATACCTACACTGGGCATACACTACCCCACATCTCATCATTAAAATTGACCCCGCCAAATCGCCCTGTTGTCCCAGATGCCAGGCGGAGAATTGTGATTTTTCACATCTGGCATGGAACTGTGCCCCAATACTTTCTTATTGGGAGGAATTCCTTCCATTTTATAGTGGATGATTGATTTTGCACTTACCCGGACCCCCACTATTGGCATTATTAGGCTATGTTAAACTATTGCCTGCAGGAGTCTGACGTTATGCTGCCAATGCTCTGTTATTGGCTAAACACCAGGTGTCGAGACTCGGTTTTGAGGGTTGGTCAGGTTTACAAACGGGTGCCTGGCGTCGTGGGCGATGTGCCAAATACGCCATCACCCCCCTCCCGCGGTCTATGGGGTGAAACTTAATCTCCTTTAAAGTGCATTTGAATTTTTGTAGTCTCTGATCCTGAGACAAGAAGGTTGTGTGCCTCCCGTCTTTTGTTCGGTGAAGCCCCCTTTACATTGCACTTCGACAGACATTTTTACTTTCACGTCCCTTGGTAGGGTGGGCCTTAGCGTGCCCATACCACCGGGGTTTACTCACTCTAGGTCCTGACGAATGCCAGGTTAACTACACCAACATTGGCCGAAACATGTTGACCATTCACCATCACGTAATGTTATTGGAAACAGACCATCCAATTTAGTTGGCCTTGTTTACCAACACATTTTTTAATATGTCCTTGGTGATCAGTCATTAAATCAATTTTTGATACATACAAGGCATTTTTAATTCACCACATCACTCTGTTCACGTAACTCATCACCTAGCCTTCACACCTTCACATTACCCGCTCAGCAGTAAATCTGGCGTTGAAGCATACTGGGGTGACATTCGGTCACACCCAGTGGGGCCCGATGATGAAGCATGTCACGACCAGGTCGGTGAGTGAGGGCTTTCTAAACAAACCTAATTGGTGCTATTGATCTCTTGTGCTCGTTTACTTTTGTGTTTCCAACCAAGTAACACTCTTTTGTTGTTATTTTTCTAAACACCAGGTGTCCCTGCACTAGGGCAGCACTACCGCCCGACGGCAAAGGCGTGGATTGTTGATTTGGTATACTGCGATACCATGAGTGATATAAAATGCTACATTACAACCACCAGCCTCCATACACAAGAACATATTGCAACTACTGCAAGGCTATTTGCTACTTTTCCCTATTGCTGTAGAGGGACCCGAGAATGATTGATGCATACCCTATTGAGTTTAACGTGTGACTGGGAACATACATGTATTCAATGTGATGACTCTGTTGTTTACTTCAACATGGCCACTATCGGGTTGCCCTTTCAGTTGGTGATGCATTGTAGCTGCCTGATCCTCTTCATACTCCATCCATTGTTCTCTCTCCACTTATTCATTCTTTCCCATTGGCTTTAATAGGTGTCATTTATTTCATAAATAATATGCACTGGCATGAATTGCTTTCTGTATTGTACGTGCTGATAATTATTTTGTATCTCTTCAGTCCCTTGTACATTTCCTTTGTGCTTCTTCTGCATTGTTTCATTATTATAAAACTCTATAAATAAAGTTTTAAACTAAATTGTCTCCTTGCCCTTAACAGTGAAGTTTATAAAGTGCCAATGACCCTGTGGACCACTGGTCTTTAATACTGTTATCCATCTTCTTTATTATATCTTCTAATCATTATATTTTCTTTAATGTATTTTGTGAAGTACAGAATGTTGTTTTTAATAGCAAAAGGCTTTTTTCATCATTGTAATTCATTCTGTTTGGCCATATGCTTCTTAAATTGTACAAGGAACATCACCCTCCTATTTTGGACTTGTGCTTTGCAAATGCCAGAAAGGCTTAAAAAGAGACCCATAGTTTCAATAATGGGGCAAGATGAGGGTCATCAACCATAAGTGACTAACTTATCAGAAAATATGTTAGATGCCCTCAAGTATGTTTTCTTTCTTTATATTCGCAGCTCAGGAGGTAATCCATCAAGACCAGACGGGGTTCATTGCGGGTCGGTATATGGCCGCTAATACTGAATTTTTGATACAGGCATTAGACTATTTTAATATTAATTCGATTTCTGCATGTATATTAATGATTGATGCAGAAAAGGCATTTGATTTGGTTAATTGGTCCGCGCTTTTTTTTTTCTTTGGGTCATTTTGGATTCCCTGTTCCAATTATTAAAATGATACATAATATTTATGAGGGTGCATCGGCTCAGGTAATTATCAATGCTAAGCAGGCTGGGAAGATTAAAATAAAGCGTGGAACAAGGCAGGGTTGCCCATTGTCGCCCTTGCTCTTTACTTTTTTTATTGAACCCCTAGTAACAAAAATAAGGAACAATGTTGCTATTTTTCCCCCCATCATCGGGATGTCTAAGTTAAAATTGTTCGCCGATGATATCCTCTATTTGGCTCCTGAAAAAGAAAACATCGAGCGCCTCATGGGGGAGCTCAAGGAATATGAGAAGATAGGGGGTATAAGATTAATGGAAAAAAACGGAAGTTCTTGCATTAAACACCAGTCTAAATTTTCTTCCGATTTATCTTCAGCCTCAAGCAGTAAAAAGGGATCCGATTAGGTATTTAGGTATCTTTGTGACCGGAGACTATGATAAACTCTATGCCTTGAATTATACTAAAATGAAGAACAAAATAAGTAATCTGCTAGATCAATGGTGTTTACTTCCTTTGTCATTGATTGGTAGGGTGTCACTGGTCAAGATTTCAGTATTGCCACTACTTATATTTTTGTTCAGTAATATCCCAATTAAAGTCTGCTGTTTTTTTTAAAGAATTTGAAACAATGCTGAGAGGGTTTATTTGGAACAAGAAAGCCTCAAGAGTCAAGCTTCCTGTGGTTCAACTATCTATCGATCAAGGTGGCCTCGCTCTTCCCCATTTTAAGACATATTATGAAGCAGCCTTTTTTGACATTGTGGCAGGATTACTAAGGACTAGACAGACAAGAGATAATTTCTTTCTTGAAATAATGGTACAGGAAGCAGGTTCTCAAATTCCTATTTTTCTAAAAACTGCAAAGCTCCCCAAGAAATCAAGATACAAGACGATGAAAGGGTATACATCAAGATTGCTGCTCCTTTTTAAAAAACATGGCTCTGATGGTTCTAATTTTTTGAGTTTGACGGAATGTGCCAAAATGGGTCTTAAGATAAGCTCGAATCACTTGAACAACTGGGAACTTTCCGGGTTTTGTGAACTAAGACATTTATTTGTACAAAATAGGGTAATTAGCTGGCATGAGGTTTTAGCCAGAACGAACAATCCCAGGCGGCCCACGTTCTTTGAATATTTGCAGATGGTATATTTTATTAGAAAGGAGATAGGTGGCTTCCCTAATTTTCCTACTGCCTTGATAACAGCCCTGTATGGAGACAAAAATAAAGGCATAGGATATTGGTATAAAAAGCTTTACTTTACCAGACCATCTCCAGTAATAGATAGACATTTAGAAAACAATAAGCCTCATGACACAGTGTATTCTTTCAGATAAGGATTGGGAGGTATTGTGCCATCTGGGAAATAAATCACTCCGGGCAGCTAACTACAAGAGAATGTCCTTTTTATCACGGTGGCTGGCGTACTATACACCGGAGGCCTTGGAGAGAATGTACCCTGAAGTTGAGAATAAGTGTTTTAGATGCAAAGCTATGGACCAGGGAGGATGGTGTCATATTTTCTTTTCCTGCCCGAAGTTGGCATCTTTTTGGAAGGGGATATTCGCAGATATTGAGCTGGCAATTGGGAAAACATTTTTGCCAGAAGCTGAGGTGGCCCTGTTTGGTATATGTAAAGAGAGGAGCAAGTTTAAAAAAACAGAAGAAGTATTTATTTTTATATCTTGTGTAGTTGCTCGGTCTCTGATTCTTCAAAACTGGAAATCCGGGTAGATTCCATCTCAGCTAAAATGGTTTAATAAAATGAGGAGAACATGTAATTTTGAAAGAGCTTATGCAGGTAGGGTGGGAGCCATCGCAAGATTTGAAAGAAATTGGAAATATTTTGAGAATTTGGAATTATTGAAGGGAAGATGATGAGGAAGGAGAGGAGAAAGAGAGTACCAGCTCATTAATGAAAGTAGTAGAGTTTTTATTCAGAATATTTGCACTTGATTGTATTATTGCAGATTTATAATAGCTGTTTTTGCGCTATTTTGCACTAGCACTTTAAAAATTGCGCTTTATTGGATTACATTACATTTTGCAGTTGCACTTTATTGCTGTTTTACACTTTTGCAGTGGTATTGTTTACCTAAAATTGCGGTTTTTGCACAAGGGCAGTCGTAAGTTTCTATAATGGAACCGGCTGTGTTCCTTTTCCTCTTTTTTAATCCTCTCATTTCACTCCTTTTTTGTCTCTTGTTAATTGTCTAAAAATTGTCTAATTGTTAAAATAATTTAAAAAAAGTATGTTTTCTTTCATGTTTACCCTTTCAATTTCTCTCTCTCTGTAACATCATCAGGCACTACCTATTAAAGTAGCACAAATGCTTTAATACCCTTGGATAGGTTTTAATAAGAAAGGGTGATCGTCCACACTGAATATAGTGAACGATGATAAAGGACATTGATCCTGTCTTGCTAGACGTCAACCTACTCATATCAGCAAATTGTAGTTTCAGCTGCCAAACTCTCTGCAACATTCAGCACCTTATACAACTCCTCAATAAATATGTATTTCTTTGTCCTGTTAATTGCCATTCCTTTAGTTCCTGATTAAGGCAATCATTAAGTATACTCCAAATAAACACATCCACTCTGAGAGGGACATTTCCCTTCCTGTCTCCCTCACTCAAACACTGCCAGTGCTATGGCTTTCTCTTTTCCTCCCAATTCGTTATTTCTTTATAATGCACACATGCCCTGCAATTAGACCACCAGGGTGCACATAAAACGAATAAAAGGATACATTTTAAAGAATATTATGAATAAAATATAACAATCCCAAATTAAATAACATTCTAATTTAATCCATTTATCTAGAAGAAAATCGGATCACATGATGCCATAAATATTCTTTCAGAATAAATATTCCCACACGTCCACATCTTTAGTTTACTGTCTCTTGCCCCTCTTCTTCTGTTAACTCTACCCTTCTACAGATTTGTTGGACACGCCTATACATTGCCCTACTCAATTTTGCTACCCTGCATAGACTCTTTGTCCATCTTCCTAGCCATGCTGACACTCCTCCTTCATTGCACAACCCTCTCCATCACTCCATGACCAGTCTAAACAGACCCTGCAACTCTGATGGAAGACTTTGGAGTGTAATGAAATTAAAGAGAGTGGCTACTCCCTCAACCTGGCCCAGTCCCCATCTCCCACATTAATTGGTGAGAGAAGGAGGATTGGATAAGCTGACAGCACCCCTGGTGTCCTAGTAGTATGCTAGACGTAGGACAATAGAAACAGTATTGGAACTATGGGTGTTTGCTTTAGCCATTTGGGGTTTTGCAGACAGAAGTTGGGACTATAGAATGTATACTACACCTAATAGACTAGCCAGACACATAGCCTCCTGTCAGCTACTACAGCCCTCCTTGGCCCACATCAAATGATGGTACAAGTGGCTTTGTTGACCTGAAGCACTAGCCTGAAAAAAGCATGTCTATTGTTGCTCACAATGTCTTCTGTTGGCTTTATTATCAGCTGGTAAGCGCATGCTGCAGTTTCTGCACCATACAATACAAGGAAAGACAAACAATTTCCTTTTCAATGTTCAACGTGCCCTCGAGCAGCAGGATGGATCGGCCTATTCCAACAAACATCCAACTAGTCCAACTTTGCAGCACCTACTTACACCACTCATGCCACCTACGCCTGCATGAATAATACCAAGTGCAAAACTACAGCGAGCAAGTGAAGCGAGGTTGCCTTCTTTCCACAAGTGGAGTTCCCTACATGAGAAAGATTTGAAAACATCCAGTCCAATAATGCGTTTTACAGCTCACTTTTTCTTTAGACCTACACTTTCTAAAAAATCTAAAGCTCAGAAAACTCTTGCGAAATAGTCCAGCACTTTCGATGTGTGTTTGGGAGGAGGCAGTGCTTGTCACTAACACAGGGAGGTATCAGACTCTATGCAGAGAGGTACATCTTAGATTGATGCCGGGGGCACGGCTTCAGAGAGTTTGTGGCCACTCTACCAACTATACAGGACAGAGAGGGAGAGCTAAATATACCGTCACACTTTACAACCCAGGGCCTACTGCATTTGTGGGCAGCTGTGTACAATCCTATTATATCAGTAGTGTACTGAAAGTAGGATTCCCACTTCTCCGTCCATGTTTTTCACAGGTCACTGAGTGGAGTTTCAGTGTCAACAGGAGGTTGGTTACTGGCCACGTAAAAAACATGGCTGGACATTTGGGTCCTTTTTACCTGTTGAGTAATTTTTATTTTTATTTTTATTTTTTAAACACATTTTATTGAGTTTTATTCCACAGACATGGCATTTGTACAAGAACATTCGACCCCCCCCCCCTTGCAGCAAACAGGTACAACTCCCCACTGCTGTTCCATTAAATAGACGTCCAGTGCAACACTTCTCTTGCATGCAGGATTGACTAACTGAGCCTGACCAACTCAACCTCATCGTATCTTAACCAACTATGGTCACATGCTATAAGAACAACTTAACTGGCGACTATTCCCCCTCCCCTTCCCATCTACATGTTGAGTAATCATATCCCTAATAACCATAAAACAATTGCATGTTCACATCCACCATCCCTAGACCTAGAAATAAGTGACACTGAAGGAAAGCTAAAGAGCAACTCACCCTCTCTATTCAGCATTGAATGTGTTGAGAGAACACTCATACAAAGGTTAACTTCAGTTCTCTAATACATCCACCACAAGGAAAGTACAGCTTCTCTCACTCGTGAGTCTCCTTGTTGCCAGGTGCCCACCACATTCCAAAGATCATGATGTCAACAAAGCTCCAAGGCATTACATCACCTTAAGGAGATAGTACAAAGAAGGTGATAACAGGCCATAACCCACCCCTCCCAACAATACCAACCAACAAAAACTAAACCAAAATAATAAACTAAGATAACAAACACATGCTAAAGGAACTATATTAGCTCAACCAAAAAGAGATACAATTTATTTTATTTTATTTTTATTCTTTTATTTTTGTGTTTTATAGAGCGCAAACTTGACCTGTTAGGGTATCCGAGCGCTTTACAGGTATCATATAAGTGTGCAACAAGCATGGAATCACAAAGTACAAAAGATAAAAAGGGTGCGGAGTGCAGGATACATAAGGGATAGAGGACATGTATGCACAGATTACTTTTATTTACTTTACTTTGTTTATTTATAATAAAATCATCATAGTATAATAATACAAAAAATGATTATAGGAACAGCAAATTTGGATAATACTCAAGCAGACACAGTTTTGCAATAATATGAGAACACAGGAAATAAAATCAGACATAGTCCTTGAGGTATATGGGTCTCCTCCTGTTAAGAGTGTCACAGGGTGAGTCAAACCCGTAGGCAAATCCTTTTTAAGAAACTTCCCTTCCCCCACCCTGTTCAGGATTTACATCCTGTGTACTAGTGTCATGGGTTCCATATTGGACATATTGTAGTTTTCCCTATATTAGCCCAATTGTACACGACTTAGGCCGCATTAGCTATGCACATGTTACTAAATAATCAAGTTTCCTTTTGCCCCACATTATATTTTCACACCGAACCTGCAGCTGTTTTCCAGTTCTGTTCTTTCCTGGGATTTGTCTGACCAGCAGACAAGATCAAACAACAATGTCCCTTGTTATTTTGTTCTGGTCAGGCACTTGCAACTAGACACAACTCAGAAATATAGCTGCCTGTTTATGAAAATGAGAACCTTGTGATATAGGTATGAACATCATTGTAACACAGAGAGAGAGAGATATTCCCAGAGAGATCACAGCTGTATCTGAGCTGTAGAACATTCATCTGTGTATGCTAAGGTTTGCGGTCCGCTGCTAAGCCCAGAGATCTTTGCTATATGAACCGTTTTGCTTCTGTTGAAGTGAAGGGGAGTTATGATAGATGGCCTTATAATATGCCATTCAGAGATCTTTTGGGAGAATTCCTAGTTCTTTTGACGCCTTGAACGTATTTAGCAGGTGTGGTGCCAGCAGTCCACTATTCCATTAAAAAAATTCCCCCGGGAGTCCATTTGGGCCCGGGGTTTTCCCAGACTTTTGGCAGCCAATGGCTTCCGTCACTTACTCGAGAGTGAGGTCTTCCTCCAGCCTATCTCTCTCCTCCCGGGTAAGAGAGGGGAGCTCGATTGAGTCTAAATATTGGGTTATTTGCACCTCATTCATTTGTGATTTGGCTGCATACAGATCCGTATAGTACCAGGCAACGTCACCCACTATATCTTTGGTGGTGTTGGTGTGGGTATGGCTATGTTCTTAAATGGACATTACCCATCTCGACTCCAGTTCCTTCCTACCCAGCCAAGCAAGCAGTTTCCCCGCCCTGTCTCATATAGCCGATGTTGAACTGCCAATTGTTGAGACTTTACCTCTTGAGTTGCGAGCGCCTGGTATTCCCTTTATGTTATTTCAATTTGGCCAAGGTTATGCCCACTCAGTGCGGAGGTTCAACTTCCTTCTATACTTAACAGCTTATGTTTTAATGCCTCCATCTCCTGGGTTTCCCATCTCTTTTTATGGGCAGTTATATTTTGCACTCTATCCCTAAGCACCGTCTTGAATGCTTCCTATAAAGTGAGTGTCGACTGTACTGAACCATCATTTTCCTTAAAATAGAGCTCCAAGTCCACCCTGAGCTCTTTAGCAACCCTTTTATCTTTCAAGGCCCATGAGCTGAGTCTCCAGTTTGCTACCTGGTTTTCACCTCTCCCCTCCCCCCACCGTTAATAGAAGCCGCGAATGGTCTGAGGTGCCCCAAGCTAAATATTCTGCTCTCTCCACATGTCCGATCTCCCCCGCGGGAGCGAAGAGGTAGTCCAGTCTCGAGAACACCCTGTGGGCCCCTGAGAAATAGGAATAGGCACGTACATTTGGGTGATGTCATTGCCATAGGTCATTCAGCCCAAGGGCGTCTTGGAACTTTGCCAACAGTGTGGGTCCATGGGACCCAGGTCATAATTGAGTTTGGTCTAAAGAGGGCTTAATCACGTAGTTGAAGTCCCCTCCTATAATATGTGTGGCGGGACCAGAAAGCAATAGGAGCTCCGTCAGTCTATCTAGCATACGTTGCTGTAGTCTTGGGGGAGCGTAAGCAATAATAAATAAAAACATCTTACGATTTCAAATTCCCTGTAGTGCAACATATGTCCCGTCTGAGTCCACCCATTGTTGAGTAATACGAAAGGGAGGTGACTTTTTAAGGAGAATTGCCACTCCTCTTGAACCCTTAGTAAACCCCGCATGTGCCATTGTAGTGTAATGCCATCTTCCCAGGAAGGACCAACTCGAACCCATCAGGTGCCTCTCCTGTAAAAATATTATGTCTGGTTTAAGTCTTTTGAGATAGTGAGACACTAGACCCCGTTTGATTTTGTTCCCTAACCCATTGACATTCTACATGAGTGCGGGTAACCTGTCCACAGCCATTGCAATGCAGCTACAGAACGATCCCATGCCCAGCCCTCCCCAGAGGAGTGCCCACATGGTGGAGAAGTGTGGCTCACTGGTTAGAAGCGGCAGACTCTGAAGCAGAGATCAGGCCCGGGACCAGGGTTCAATTCCCGACGCGGCAGGGTCTTGGGCTCAATGTCCGCGGACTCGATAATTCTCGCCTCGGCGCCTACTCTAATCATGGGTCCCACGCTGCAACTCCTTGCAATAGCTTGCTTAATCTCCAGTCTCCACAATGCTCCCAACAACACTGGGACGCCTGGTTTCACCTTGGGGGTGCCCAGGAGGGGCATCTCACAGGGAGAGCCTGGAAGGGTTCCACAGCGTTATACAGCGCCGGGACGCCCCGTTGCTGGGGCAGCTGTGCTCTTTACAATTATACTACATTTACATTTACATTTACATACCTAATTTCCATCTCACTTTTGGTATTCATTTGATCTAACTGAAGAGAACATTCCCCCCTCACAATAACCCTAACCCACAACATTTGACAATATCTAACATGCCCCCCACCCTACACTCTTCAAGTACCCACGCCACCTCCCAATTTGTCAACATGACAACTCTGGTACGGGTAATCCCTCCCCCCCTTGTTTCAATTAACTACACAATAATGCAGGAACAACACACAATATATTCCCTTTCTAAGGCCAAAGTTGTGCAATGTCTGCCAGGCCCTAAGGTTATTTTACAGTCTTTTGGCAGCCGTCCGGCCCCGAATATCATTCCTCTTTGCCATTGCTCGGCGGATGCAGTTGCTGCGTACTTGTGTCAAGCAAGATCGGGTCTGGAGCGTCGAGCTGTTGAATACTCTCAAGTAGTGGGTGTTTACTATCAGCATCCGCTGATTCTTCTCTCTACTACAGATCAGTGTTGACGTTGTCACTTGATCTCCACCAGGTCTGTGCCGCATGGTCCTGTACTGTGTCGTCGTTTGAGTCCGATATTTGTGACTTGCTTTCTCTAGGCCTCAAAGTCCTACCCGGTTTTCCCCCGGCCATACTCCGGACTTTCAACACTTGCCTCCGATGCTTTTATTAAGGCCATTCTTGGCTTGGGCCCATTCTCTTTTCTGTGTGCCGATCTTGAACCTGGGGTGTTCTATGCCTTAACAGGGGCCGTTCTTCGATCCACGACCATGCCTTGTCTGAGGTCTGAAAACACAATATGTTGCCGTGGAAGATGACTAAGTTTAGCTGGGAACAGTAACTTGTATTGGATCTCCATTACTCAAAGATTCGCCTTGACTGGGTCAAAAGTTCATCTTTGCTTTTGCACGTCACATGAATAGTCCGGAAATATCATCACACGTGTATTTTCGTATTTGATCGCCCCCTTCTTCCTCAGCTCTCGAAGTATTAGATCTCTGTCTTGAAAGTTCAAGAATCGGGCTATCAAGGCTGGGGGGGGGGGGCGGTGGTGGGAGGACATTACGCATCCGATGTGCTCTCTCTATAACAAACAGGTTGAAAACTAAGTATCTGGAAGGGTATCTTTTAGAAATGTCAGGAAAAACTATCCGGGATCGGTTCCTTTTACACCTTTCGGAAAACCGATAAATCGAAGGTTATTCCTGTGGGCCCAAATTTTGACATGGTCAACCCTCCAGGCCACCTCCTTCATTGAGGAGAAGAGTACTGTTACGTCTTTCCGCGTGGAGTGAGAGATATCTTCATATTTCCGCGATACGGTGTTCCACCTCAGTAACTCACTCTGAGACTTTCCGTAGATCATGGCGTGGTAATGTATCCTCCAAACGTATCTCTGGCATCTTTTCTTCCACGCTTTCTCTTGATGCATGAATTGCTTGTATTATAGTCGCATTATCTGGAAGGGGAACAAGACCTCCCTCTGCTCCTGCCGGTGCAGAGAGCCCTTTGGCAAATTGGTCCAGTTTTCCCTGATTCGACGACTTAGGCTCCTTATCCTTTGCCATCTTGAGTGGTCTGGTGTTAGGTTGTGCCTATGCACTCTCTCCAACTGTGGCCTCTGTAACAATGGTGGTGGCTTCTTGAAAACTCACACCCTAGAGTGTATCATAGCTCCTAGAGCAACGTGAACAGCTTCTGTCAGGCTGTTTAGGCTAGTGCATTGGCCCCAGTGTCCCTTCTGCCATGTCCGAAGTCCAAAGAGGGCACCAAGGCCCACGTCTCCATCCACCTCTTCGCCGCTTACCTGGGTGAACATCTGGTGGGCAGAGGTTCCCACGAATGGGGAAGAGAAAGAGCCTAGGTCCAGGCCCACCGGTCTACTTTTAGGACGTCCTCTTGATCTCACCACGCACAGCAGCTGAACTAGCGTGTCCCTCATATCCCTGTGTTCTTTGTCGTGCCCCTGCAAGATTATATCTGGATCATGAGGTTGAATGCCATTAAATCCCAGACAGTTGTGACCGGCAGCTCCTGAAGCCCACCACTCTTCATCGCAGGGCACCATCTTGGAGATCGTCGAGCCGATTGCATTGCAGGAAAAGGCTCCAATTACTACCTGGAACATCCAATCGCCAATCTTTCAGTACTCCTCTGCCGCAGCACACCTTCCAATCGCCCCTGGTGCAATTTGTTTGGGCGTCGAGGGTCAAGATTGAAGTCGGGATGTAATCGGGGCCGGCGGAGCTCACAGAGAACACAGCTACCCAGCCATGTTGTTGGCCTCACCCCCCAAATTGGGGCAGTTTTGAACTTGTGAAGACACGTAGTGTAGATATTTCGTTAGGTATTGGAGACTGCATGCATTGATGTTTGCTGCATCCAATGTTTGTGGTAATATCAGAGAAATCAACAGTATGAACATGCCCACTGGGCCATAAAACAGGCCCACAAACAGCCATACAACAGCCAAATCAATGGCCTGTCACTCAGACCAGCCCTTCTGGCACTGCTGATTGCCCGATATGCTGGTCTGACCCTGGTACTTACTTATCTACAGGTAGCTAACCTGACTTACATGCGCTACTAGCTTTGCTGTAAATTTATAGACACAATGTATCCAGTCTAGGACTTATTCATCCTGAACTGTTGCTGAGCACTGTGCATCATATAAGGCTTAAGGTAAGGAGAGACTCCAAGGTATTAGACCCAGTTGTATATGTAAAGTTTCCTTTAAATTACCTAAACGTGAACTTCATCTAATATCATGGAGTTGAGCTTCAATGAAGGTCTTCATAGGAAAAGCAGAGTATTACGAAGTGAAGTGAATAGAAATTAAAAATGAGTAAATTATAAAATTGACTAAAGCGATACATTTAAAATGTAAGAGGGTTCTTTATAAGTTTAATCTTGAGTCAAAGTACCTTTTTGAAGCTTAAAGAAGATCCTCACGCGTAGGTTTGATCCCACCCTAGTCGCCAATTTATGTTGTGTCGTGGGTAAGGAGTTCCAGTAGTCTTGTTTAGATTACAGATGATAAGTTTATTGATCTTAGATGTTTAGATAGATTTTCCAGTAAAGATGTAATCAAACGTCACCAGGAGTAGCCTCACTGCTGCTCAGCCCAGGATCCAACCGATAGTCCCACTCATAGTATACCACACATTCCAAATGACATCACCATTCACACTAGCATTCTACTCTCACTGGTTGAACAGCAGAGGCAGAGAAACAGGGAAGATGTAAGGTAGAAACCTTAGATATAACACATTTGTTGTGAAGCAGTGAGAGGAATACAAGGGCAGATATGGTCAAGGTATGAAATCACTGCAAGTGTTTCAATTGCTGCTGATAGTGGCAGCATCTGCTGCCAAGAGTTAGCTGACCTACATCTGTTCTGAGGTCCTAGAAGACCTGGGGTGCAGAGCTCAGGTTAACAGATGTACCCGCCCCATTCAGGTGTAACAGAATCCACCTATGTACAAACTGAATTCTGGGGCTCAGCATGTATTAGTTTAGACATTGACAATATATTTTTAAGAAAACATGGGTTATTTTTTTCAACTCATTTTTACTGATTTTCACTTTAATATCACATAGGCAAATTACAAGCAGATTGACCTGTGTTACATATACGTGTTTAGGAATCCCACCTTGAGCTATGCGCATACATGACAACATATCAAGTCCAACAGGAGTAATTGGTCCAGAGTATAAACATTAGAAGCCGTAGGCCACAACATTTGCAGATACAGGTATAGACCTTTAAAGTCTGTATTGGTCCTCCCTTTGAGTGGTCCTCTCACATGTATACTTTCACTTTCGTACAAGGAGTGCGCGGTATGCATGGGGGAAGATCCCGCCCCATGACGCAGCGCTAACATGCCTGTGGGGCACAGTAGCCGCAGGCTCTCGTGGAAGCTGTCATGCGCTACCTGCAACAGATTGTTGAAGAAAACATGGGTTAGGAACAAAGCACAAATTTAGCATGTATGTATGAAGCATTAAAGAGTTGTCTGGTAGCCTATATTTCTACTCAAAAATGTCCTAGGCCACGGAGACAAAAATTAAAAAGAGCACCAGTCTCAGGACAGTGGTGTCACGAAACAAAACTTTAAAGAAAAGTCCGCTATCAATAACAAAAGGAACAACCAACCTTTTTCGGAGCACAAAGAGTGTCTGTCAGGCTGAGCAAAATCCAGCCTAACAGACACTCTTCATGGTCAGGTCAGGCAGCCAAGTGCTGTACATTCGCTAAATGTGCAAGCACCTGGCTGCCTGAGCTGAAATTTGCTGGGCTGAAGATTTCGCAACCCAGTGGGCATGACCGCCTTAGCCTGGCAAAGTCTTTTGGGAGCCTTCCCCTCACGACGAGAGGGAGTGACACTGATAGACTCAGTCCTGGGCATGTCAGTTTGAAGCCCTGAAGTGCCAAGGGCCGAGTATCCATCAGTGACGTTGGTCACAAAGTGGGATCAGCAGCCTCACTGACCCCATTCCACACTGTGATCATAGGCTGGTCCATAACAAGGTCAGCCAATGAGAGCAGGCGGCAGATCCAGTTCTACAGGAACCACTTAGGCTTCCCTTACGCCACCCGAGATCAGCACTGCGGCTTGGTGGTGTTTTTTGGGAATACATGAATATATAGATGAATGTTTGTGTATTTGTGCATGCGTGCCGGGTGTATTGTGAATAGGAAATATCCATCCATGTATTGGAAATCCATGTATTTTTTTTTTAATACTGTTATTAGCATTTTACGCAGTAACATTTAGACACATACAATCACAACACCTCTCTATTTACCAATTGAATTACAATACAGTGCATTGACAGGAGACCCGTCCTTGTCGAATATGTCTCCTTACAAGGCAAGTAATTACATTGCGTGCTTTTACACTGCGGTTGTTACAACAACTGCGTTGTAACAACTTGGGACCATACAACGACTTGCTCTAAATAGCGCACTGGACTTAAAAATAGTATAATTTACTATTCCAAATCCAGTGTGTGCAACAGTAGGGAAGGTGTTGGAATAGTAAATTATACTATTCCTCAGTTTGGAGCGCCATCTAAAGCAAGTTGTTATAACGACTTGCGTTGTAATGGTACTGCGTTGTAACAACGCAGTTGTAAAAACTGCGTTGTAAAGGTATTGCGGTGTGATGACCACATTGTAAAGGTTGTTTCCCGTCTTTTTCACTCTACGTGCGTCCAGCTATTGTAACAGCCACCATTGGTGACGGTCTGCAACAGTCACAGCACGTATAAAAGGAACATAAAAGGAAATCATGGGATCCAGTCATTACATATAAGTATAAGATGGTCTAATCTGTTTAAGGAAGGTGCTTCAGTGGGGAGGCCTCCTGCACGCTACTCAACAAACTCAACTACAAACTAATAAGTGTAGGGTGGGGCAGGGAATGTCAGGAGTTACGAAAACAAGCAGAAGGACTTAAATTACCGGGTGGGCAGGAGACGGGGATGGGGTTTGTTCTAATTGGCTTCCAGCCAACAGGCTGTAACATCTTGTTCATAACTGACCCTAGGGATGTTTAGGGGTGGGGAATCGGGCATCCCCATCACACACCACTGCGGGGGCACACCTGAGCAGAGTTTCAGTGTCTACTGCTCTCTCTCTCCCCTCAGTGGGGGCCGCCCCCAATCCAGGTTCCCCAGCTACGTGTGTGTGTTCCCCATCTAGAGTGAGATCTATTATGATTCCCTTCCCAATCGCTACATGCACTTTCCAGATGATCCCAAGTACCCAGGACCTCCCTCCATTGCTCTGCCATGGGGCGCCGTCTCAGTCCCCTCATTCTTCCCTAGTCAGAGCTCTACCCTCTGCCCCAGCTCAGTGGGATACATTGCGTTTGCAGGTCCCAACCACTGGCCTGCCAGCAGACTTCCATTGGAAATCCATGAAGTCAGTGTATTTGGGAGTCGACTATATGGCAAGATTGTAGCCCGTTGGGCTCTGTGCCTGGGCACAAGTGAATAGGCCAGAGGACTTACATGTAGGTGCAGACAATGGTATATGTGTTAAGTTTGTAGTGATGATCACATCTGTCTTTAGATAGCTATACAAACTCTATGTCCAAGCATGTTGTAGATGTAGCGGTATCGGGTCTTTGCCTGCGTAGAGAACAGGTAGGTCTCTTGCAGTCTGGATGCTCCTAGGTCAACAGCATTTCTCTTTTACCAACTAAGGGCCTGATTCTTATCTCGCTAGGAAAGCCCTCCGTTCGACTCGGATCTGGAGGGCTTTCCAAGCGAGACATACTCCGGGAGTCTGAGTGAGCGAGTACGATGCTGCGGTATGCTTACTGACTTGGTTCGCTCTGACTCCTATTGAACTCTATGGGAGCCCATGTACAGACGTGTACACAGGCTCTCGTAGCAGAAAAGGGGAGGGTGGGGAAAAGCGTACACCCTGTGGTGAGCACTCCATGGTGCCCGCCACATTGTGCATACCTGGATCAGGGGAACCCATGGGCACAGCCCCGTGACAGATTTGGAGGGCCCCGGATGAAGAGGAGCCTGCTATGGCCCCCCCAAAGTATGCTTCCGACAGCCGTTTCATGTCGTTGAGACCAAGGCAAAGCGGCTGTCCGATTCGTGCATCGTACTCACTCAGTCGTAATAGGGCTCCAAAGCACGGCATCATTTGGTTACGAACGAGTCGTACGGACAGGTTTGGGTCCCGGAAATGATTCGGTCGGCACGTACGCGATCTACGCATTGTACTTAGTCGTTCGAACCTTTTTACGATTCGGTCGGAAACAAGGGCTTTGAATTGGATCTGCCATGACAAATGCAAAAACAACAATTGATGGACAAAATGCAGAAACTTGTCATACATTCACCCCAGTAGAGAGATCTGTGCCTAAATTCATTGTTTTTTTGCTCACCATGCCATTCCATTTTGTACCCAGCCACATGAAAATCAGTCTTGACCCTGTGCCTAAGGGGAACAGTCCAGCCCGGTCCTCCTGGACTGGGAAGAATCATCCTGGACTGGTTTCGGGGGTTCACCCTTCATCAGCCATGATAGCATGAGTCCAGTAGCATGGAGAGCACAGAACCCCCGACTGGGCATACCCGTCCCACTCGAGGTGACAAATACAAAAACAAAAAATTGATGGACCGAATGCAGAACAATGTAATACATTCACCCCAGTACAGAGATCTGGGCCTAAATCCATTGTTTTTTTTATACACCATTCCATTCCAGTTTGTACCCAGCCATATGCAAATCAGTCTTAAACCCAAACCAGATGGGATCAGTCCAGCCTGATCTTACAGGCCAGGTCCTCCATGGACTGTAAATAAGCATCCTAGGACCGGTATCAGGGTTCCACTCCTCATCAGCAAGGATAGCTTGAGTCCAGTGGCTTGGATAGCACCGGACCCACACCTGGGCATACCCGTCACACTTGGGATGACAAATGCAAAAACAACAATTGATGGACAGAATGCAGAACAATGTCGTATATTAACCCGAGTACAGAGATCTGGGCCTAAATCAATAATTTTTTTGCTCACCATGTCATTCGCGTTTGAACTCAGCCGTATGCAAATTAGTCTTTACCCTGTGCCCAATGGGAACAGTCCAGCCCGAACTGCCAGGCCAGGTCCTCCCTGGCCCGGAAACAAGAATCCTACCACCAGTTTTGGGGTTTCACCCCTCATCAGCCAGGATAGATTGAGGCCAGTGGCATGGAGAGCACGGGACCCACGTCTAGGCATACCTGTCCCTCTCGGGGTGACAAATGCAAAAACAACAATTGATGGACAGAATGCAGAACAATTTCATACATTCACCCCAGTACAGAGATCTGGGCCTAAATCCATTGTTTTTTTGCTCACCATGCTATTCCAGGTTAAACCCAGCAATATGCAAATCAGTCTTGACCCTGTGCCCAATGGGAACAGACTAGCCCGAACTGCCAGGCCAGGTCCTCCCTGGACTGCAAACAAGCATCCTAGGACCAGTTTCGGGGTTTTACCCCTCATCAGCCAAGATAGCTTGAGTCCAGTGGCATCGAGAGCACGGGACCCACGTCTGGCCATACCCGTCCCACTCGGGTTGGCAAATGCAAAAACAACAATTGATAGACAGAATGCAGAACAATGTCATACCTTCACTCCAGTACAGGTATCTGGACCTAAATCCATTGCTTTTTTACTCATCATGCCATTTCAGTTTGAACCCAGCCATATGCAAATCAGTCTTGACCCTGTGCCCAATAGGGCTGTTCTTCCCTGGACTGGAAACAAGCATCCTTGGACTGCAGTGACGATATGGAATCAACTGCAGACATGGCTACGTTAGCATAAGTGAGGTATATGCTTAAGGGCCATTTTGCTGCTTTTGCACATGACACTATATGGCTTTCGTTAATAACCTGCTTGTGCTCTTTCACATGAGAACTGTCTGTTTTTCACAAATCTAGACACGCTCTGTGCCCTTGGTCTGCACAGTGCGTCCAAGGTCGAACAAAAATGTATGCTGTTAATTCATATTGATCAGTCCCAGGCACACTAGACAGAACAGAAAACTCAGCTGCTCAAACTCAAGCTCGGATGCTTTTAATATTGCATTGCATGTATGAGGAGGCACTTGGAGAAAATCTTTCCATCTACAAAGAGCTGTGCATGTCCTGGATGTGGCTCACTGCATCTGTTCTTGGAGGTATGGGGCCCTCCGTCAAAGCCTAGAGGTCTTCTTCTACTATTAATTAAAACTAGCTCCAAGCACAGGGAGGGTGGTAACGGCACTATAATCGTGTTTCCACTGTCTTTTGTAAAATTATTTCCCATTTTGTGTTTTATGGAATTGTAACAATGCTGATCGTATTATTCTTATGCATCTGTTTGTTAGTATTGGCGAAAGTACTGCATCTTAGAGCACGTTAGTTAAAATAAACATTTTAAATTATACTGTGTATCTGATTACTCACGTTGTGAACTAGTATGAGAGCTGGAACGTAAGAGTGTTCTTGATTCCCTCTATTCGTGAGAGTTTCCTAAGTCGCATGTTCTAGGTTGTCTAATCATTGGTAGCTTCGCTGGAGTACGGAGAATGAATGAGACACTATTGCTAGTTTGATTAGGGTTCTGGGCACTGAGGTGGGTTCTTGGTACACCACAATACACCAAGGTCCTGGTTTCCTGCGCATAGTTCTGTGCTTGAGCAGAATCCCTGCAACATGGCACACCTATTGTTTGGACTTATTTTCGAGACACTTTAGTAGAGCTTATTCTTGTCCACAATACCCTCACTCCTGTTTCCGGGAAACAGTTGTGACCGCATAACCTACCTCTATAAATTAATTATAGGTTCATTCAAGCTTACGATTTTAAAATGGTTCACAATAATATGTTGAATTACTAACCCTTTTTGTGCTACCACAGATATAAGTAGTTTTTCTTTCTTAGTCGTTATTGCAGTCGAAATTTCACAGCATAGTCGCGCGGCACTCCATCGTCATTTGACACAATATGGCGTTCCTGACGCAGGAATGGCTCGTATTTTTGTGGTTGGGGCGCAGAGTTTCAATTTGAAATTTTCTACTCTTGCGTTACCTTTGAGGCAGTGGATGGAGATGATAACTTATTCCATTCATATACTCCCACAGCCATACCTGTAGCATATCGGCCATATACGAAACTTGAAGTTCCGATTTTGGCATGGCAACATCGTATTTGGTTTCATGGTGCCCTCCCCCACACAGTGACTCTGTTCCGTTTAGGCCCTTTATCGATCGCAGGGGCCACTTGACCAGTTTTGGCCGGGTGCACACCACATCCACGTTTTCCTAATGTCACGGTGGATGAATTGGGTATTTTGCGGCCCTCCTTAGTAGGGATGTATCAGGCTTTAGTCCAATACGTTTCTCGCAATCTCCAGGTGGGGGCACCTGGGGTTGCAGCGCAACCAGCTGGCCCTGTCAGGATGTCAATTAGTCCCGTCATGGTTAATTCGGTTATGGGCAAGGGACCCCAGAATAAGGATGATTTACCTTTATTGGCTTGCTGAGAAATTTGACCAGCAGGAAGCAGTATTTCCTAATAGTACGCCTTTGGAGAAACACAAGATACTCACTATTAGTTTGCAGAAAGACTTAATACCAGACATAACAGATTGTGAAAATTGGGGTAAAGTCTTTGCAGCTGTGTATGCAAAGTGCTTCAGCATACCTTCCATGACTGTCCTGCCCTCCGTGATCAAACGTGTTCAGGATGAAGACGGTCCGGAGGCGGTTGTTGAGTTGGGAAGGAGGCTTGTTGGAGTGTTTGACGTAGTTGCTGATCTCATCCTTTCGAATGTGAAGGGAGGTGTGGTTAACTTTCAGGTGTCTAATGCTTTGCGCCTTGCCCCAGATGCAGCAAAACCCCGTGAGTTACGGAAGATTATTGCAGAGGCATGTAAAACCATTGGCCACAATAGTTTGGGTTTTAAGCCTTTTGCTAAAACAGCAGCACAACCGCAAACTCAGACTGCGCAGTCTAATAAGGACTACCGTCCAGTTTTTCCAAAAAAGAAATGGAATAATAAAAAGCAGGGGAAGCAACAACAGAAACAAAGGACGCGTGCTGCATCAGCAATACCCGAACCTAATGAGCAGGGCCTGACTGGTAAGCCGGGCACCGGGCAATCCCCCGGTAGGCTGGATGGGGTGGGGCCGGTTTTTGGGACAGGGGGCCGGTTCTGTTTTCCGTGCTGGCAGCTGCCCCCTCTCTTCCTATTATTCCCTCTCTTTCTGTCTTGCTCCTCACTTACTGAAAACTGTGACATTAAGAAACGGTTCACAACCTCTCTTTCCTTCTTTCATTTAGTTGCTTCTCTGTGAAATGGATCCAAAAAAGAAAAACACTTGCGGGAAATGCCCTTTTTCTGACATTTTTCTAGTCCAAAGTGCAGCCTCGGGAAGGAGAGAAATAAAAGGTTTTAAATATGAACAATTAATACATAACTAAATTAAGTAAGACAACGTGGTTGCAAAGTGGCCAGATTGGTTTCATTCACATCTGCCTCACTTTACAGACTTTGCAGTGAAGCGCTACTTTTGTTTTCTCGTCTTTCTTTGAACAGCATTGTTGTCCCCAGGTGGGGAAGTGCACCATTCCTGGATGTATTGCAATACCTGGTTGATGGGTGGATTGGAAAACAAAATGTGTGCCATGACTCTGTGTTTATGGATGTGGTCTTTTTAAAACAGACTGCTTACGTTTTGTAAGGATATAAGCAATGGACATTAAAACAGTTCCCTTCAGGGCCCTGTAGTCATGTCCTTAAATTTTCAGGTAAAACCACTCACTGATTTCTGAATAGTGAGTGAGAGATCGTAAAGGTAACCATGTTTTTTCCGCTTACATTTCGCATGCTTTACTTAATCTTTCATTCCCTATGAGTGTGTGCTTTTACTTTTTTTTAGGCAGCCTATTACTCTTATCAAGTGTATAATTTGAATTGAGGCACATCCAAGTGTTTATAGCGTGGCACAATTAGGTTGTAGCTGAAGGCAGTGCGAGTTTCTCTCAGTGAGGCAGTATGGTGTTCAGTGGGGAAGAGGATGTGGCACTATTGCCAGAGCTGTCCAATTTGGAAATGGGGAACCGGGTTCAGCCTTCATGACCAGTCCACCAGACCACTCTACTGAGGGAGTACATTCCCATGCTAGACCTTAGAAGGCCCCACTAGATCTGAGAAGGCCTGATGTCTTAGCACAAGCAAATGTCCCCTAGCGGTGTCAATTGTGGGTTAACCTTGAAGGCCTGTCCACCACAATCCATGCTGAAGTTCATCTCCAGTCTGGCGGGCAGGCCTACGAAGCAGCACACCCTAGAGCAACAGTGATTCAGTCACTGTGACTCTGTCACTGAGGTCACATGACCCTTGAGCAGGTTCGGGCGGTGCGAACTGTGTGACTGCACTGGGTACCTATTTCGGGTGGGTGCATAGTGTTTGCAAGTATATTATGGTTTAAAAAAACTTGCTGCCTCCTTCCTTGCCTCCAGCAATTTTCAGCAACAATAAAAATGTCATGATAACTTCGGTGATTATTGTTCTTTCTACAGAGGGATCGGAGTTTTTTCTAGTGGAAGGGTTGACTCCTGGAAAGGTAGCACAGAGGGTTAATGTGCCTGTTGCACAGAACATGAAGATCACAAAGTGCACACAATGTTAACTAGGTTAGTAGGTTACTGCTTTTGTCAGAGAGATCCCTTTGTTACTTGCAGTTTATAAGTTAAAATCCTAACATAGAATAGTGAGCTATTAAACTATACTGCCTACTGGTATGGTTGTCCTGTGGCTTCTACACCTTGTAGTCCTTCGTCTTATATAACATTTCCATTGGTCTTGTTTCAGCAGTAGTAGCTGCAACTCACCAAGGATCAGCAATGCAGGATTTATACGCACACCAAACTAAGTTTGCAAACTTTACAGTCTCTCTACTCATGCACAAGCACTTTTAACATGTGCTACCTGCTCTGGAGCCACTGGAATAATGCAGCAATGGGGGACAAAATGATGCTGTAGTGTTGACTGAATTATGCAACAAAAAAAAGGCTGCAGCGTAATGCAATATATTTTCTTATACTTTATTATTTAGACATTTTACACATATTAAGTTTCTGCAAAGATTCTGCCTCATTAGTATCAGTATAACATACAAATACAGCAGTGAGAAAGGTTATCAGTCAACCTTTGCAAAGGGCCATCCACTTTGCAGCAACTCAAGTCACGTTTTTAGTAACCTTGTATCCATTTGAGCTACAAAAATGATTAGTTAAAACTGTAAGATTATGCAGTGGATGATGTATTATGTGGCAAATATGGCAGAGCCATAATTATATAGAAAACAATTGCAGACTAGGATATTTTGCCATTCATGTTTGAACTGCTCTTGTGGAAGAAGGGAGGAGAAGTACTAATGAGAGAAACTGCATGGCTTGGAGACAAATGGCTTGTGATTCCACTTTTAAGCGTATTTGGGACATTCATGTGATTGGAAATAAATCCCACTTTGTGAATATATTGAAATGCCAATAACTCCTATTAAACCCTAAATCATCAAGTGTATCCATTGGTTGAATTAAATAACACAATAAGCTGTAACTGGTCGGTGAAATGCTATACAAATAATAAAAATTGGGATGTTTGGCACATTCTGGCCACAACTCTGACTCCGCCCACTGATCCAATCCTTGGGTTATCCCCGCCCTCGGAGTCTCCACCCACAGTTCCCCTACTTTTTATCCCCCCACTTTCACCACTGATTAAAAACCACCTGACCTGACCATGATGACGTTTGTATAGTCGTGGAAGGGCACAGCGCACAGATGTCTTCGCCTCCATGTCTGTGCGCCGGGGTTAAACAGTTAGTTTTACCTTAGGGTTGGGTCTCTTCTGCCTGGTGATGCTCATTAAAAAGTGCGCGTGACTCTAAGGCAGGCATGTCAGAGGCCAGAGACAGGGCTGGGAAAGAGAGAACCGCAGGTGAGTCTATTTAATTACGACTGGACGCCAGTCATTTAAATTGCATGCAATGCATATGCAATCCAGTATAGCGTTTATGCCCCCCCAAACCATGCTGGAGGCGATGAGACCGGCACAGGCATCCTGTTGAGACAAACAGCGTCATTGTTGTGGCTTGCCGTGTTTTTTTATGCTGGCTTTGTAACAGGTCAGCATGGCCCTACCTGCAGAGCATAATTAAAGGACTACTTGGCAAAGAGGTGTTCAGTTATGAATGGATGTGCGTCACATCAATATATTCTATGTATGCAAAATTTCACGCATATTAATGAATTAAAAAAAAGCTTTTGTATATGTTTTCATTTATTTTAATGATTTACATAGCGCTGGCATGATGCCTTTATGTCTCTCTGCATCAAGGGGCCCAGCGCAGGCCCTTGCGGTGGTGTCGTTCCACCTTTAAGGACGCCCAGTTCAGCCTCCATACTGAAAAAGTGTGTGAGATATGAGAGTTTCAGTGACCTCTCAACTCACATTGCTGGGGAAGGGGGTTTGCGTCACACCACTATCTGAAGCTGGGTCTGTGTGATGAGCATAGCTCTACCAAAAACCCCGTGATGCCTCCTAGGCGCTTGGCTAGTAAGGAGCTTAGGTCCTGGGAGCGCTAAGTGAGTGAGATAGCATCCCTCCTTTTTTAGCAGGTCAGTGAGTGACTAGAGATTTGCGATTTACCACCTCAGTTGTATTTACAACAACTTTTCTTGCCCTGTTTCCCAGTTTGTGTGCTGATACTTGTAACCTGCGTTCATAGGAGGACAATATAAACTACACAAGCAGCTTGTGTTCTTGTCTATTCGATATTGCATTCTGGTAGCTGCAGTCCTGCATTTGTAAAAAGAAATAACAGTGGGTGTTTGTTCCCTATTACAGGTACGGACTCAATTCCTCCAGGTCTACTACACTGGCTGACTTGATTTGAACGTTGGTGGCTTACCATAGCCCCCTCTATTTTCCTGCTCCACACTTTTTGTAAGATGGGCATCTTATACCATTAACCAATGAGTTATACATGATTGCAGACTACTTGACCTGCGTATTGGACACATACAGACATCTACAAATATACTGAATGTTCTGATTTTCAGACGTGGGTCAAATTTTGCTGATATCCATATATTAATCTTGAATCGATCAACCTGGAGTAAATTATTACAACCTAGGAAATAGACTTTCTGTAACTTCGTTAAGACGCTGTTTTGAAATTGGACTCTACTTGTCTTCATCCGATTTGACTATATTTCATCTGGAATCACCAAATTTTATATGGTCCATTCATTTTGCTATTCGCCCTGATTGTCCGGTACCCCACAAGGCTTACCTTTGCTTGTGAAGCGGTTCCGCAGAGACGTCAAGAGCTACCGGCCCTGTACCGACCTGGCCCCGTGCAGAAAGTAATACCCGGCAGGGAGTAGACAGACCCAGGGAAGGGAGCCAAAAAAGGAGGAATGACAGGAGGCTTGTGGCTGTAGACTCTGGGTTGTGCAGTGGACAACAGCTGGGGAAAACAAGAGAAACCCGATTAGAAGATTCCCGCACCTCCCACGTCCTATTCCCACTATCCAATCACATACAGAAGAATGTACCATTGGGCAACTCACCAAGGCTTATAATGTCCAAACTGAAGAAGGATAAGAATAGCTCCCATCAAGGAAAGGAAAATAATGTAAGCGCTCCTGCGCTGGTAAGTATACACGTACAGTTTTTCAGATTATTAGTTCTGCAAGCACAATGAATCCTGTGCAAAGGTAAGCATTACCTCAGCGCAATGTATATGAACCCATAAATAGCGATTCTGCGCTATACAAAGTAGCCAAGACCTGGCACTCTTGGGAGTGCTGGTAATCAAGAAAAGAGTAGCGCCCCAGCGCTGTATAAATTAGCCAAGAACAAGCGCTCCTGCGCATTGATGCAAAAGAAAGAACAGCAGTGCCCCAGCGCTTTGCACGTAGTACCTACAATGCGCTCCAGCACGGATAAAGCTATAACAAACTGAAGCGCTCCTGCACGGGATCAGAACTGTACCTCAAAGCGCTCCTGCGCTCGGATGTCACCCAACTGGTACTCCTTATCAGCGCTCACCAGGGTGGAAAGGAACAAGGCAGAGTTCCGGCAGAACCGGAATAAAGGTAGGAATGCCGAAGGAGCGGCGTCCTCAACTTCTGGATTCAGCTCGGGAAACGTTCGCATGGAGACGCGAACCAGGAACACAAAGAATCCAAAGCGCCGAACCGGCGGGAAACGCTGAGTTTAAGCGAATCCCCTGGAAGCGCTACAGGGCAAAAGGCAGTCTCCAGAAAGACTAGACCGGGACTCTGCTTCCGCCCGGAAGTGAAGGCCTCGGTCTTCTGTATATGAATTGGCAGAACCCCCGGGATCGTCAAACACCGGAACGTAACAGTACCCCCACTAAAACAGAACCTCCCACCCACAACCGGGAGATCAAAGAGAAGTGGCAGGTCGGGGGGAAAGGGGGTGATGTAGATGGAAAGCGCGGATCAGCTGGGGAGAATGGCGTACATGTGACAGGGGTTCCAAGGAACGTTCATCAGGACCATAGCCCTTCCAGTCCACCAGGTAGTAGAGCTTACCCCTGGTACGACGTGAACCCAATATGGCCCTGACCTCGTACTCCACAAGGTCCTCAACCTGCACCGGAGTGGGAGGAGTGGCAGTGGTGCAATAAGGATGGACTGCACGCAGAAGGGAGACGTGGAAGACCGGGTGTATCTTCATGTGAGGAGGCAGAGAGAGTTTCATGGCCACCGGATTAACAACCTTCTCGGTGACGTACGGTCCCACATAGCAAGGCAACAGTTTCTTGGAGCCATGTACGTTGAGGTGGCGCATGGAGAGCCACACCTTGTCGCCTTTGTGATAGTCTAGTTCCTTCTGCCGATGAGCATCGGCGTTTACTTTGTAGGTTTCCTTCGCCTTGGCCAGCTCGAACAGGGCTTATTGCCAGAGGGTACACAGTGTTCCATGGTAGGCCCCCACAGTGGGAAATGGACTGCACAGAGGTTCCTCCCAAGCAGTGGTACGGGGATGCCGCCCTTGGAGGCAGAAAAAAGGAGACATACCGATAGCGGAATGCTTATTGTTGTTGTAAGCATACTCCGCCAACCATAGTACGTCAGCCCATTCCCCTTCGACGACGAGCAGTAAACAGTGGAGGTACTGCTCCATGGTGTGGCTGGTCCTCTCAGCCTGACCATCCGTCTGGGGGTGGTATGCGGAAGAAAGACGTGCATCCATGTCCAGAATCCTGCATACTTCCTTCCAGAAGCGGGACACGAATTGCGACCCTCGGTCTGTTAAAACCACCGATGGGATTCCGTGAAGGAGAACCACTTCCTGCATGAAGACCAGAGCCAGTTCGGTTGCCGTGGGTATTTTCTTCAGCATCACGAAATGACCACCACGGTGGGAACAGTGATATACCCGGTTTTGGTGATGGGTAACTCCACCACGAAAACCATGGATATGGTGTGCCACGGGTATGGCGGAACAGGAATGGGACGCAACAGTCCTGTAGGAGGTTCCGATCTGTTTTTGCCTTGCAGGCAGATGGCACAACGATTTATGTGGTTCATAGTGTCAGTGTCGAACGTGGACCACCAGAAATGTATCTGTATCAGGTCGAGTGTTTTGTGATATCCGGAGTGATTGAAGAGAACATGATCATGGCACATGTGCAGTGCTTGCTAATGTCGAGCCACCGTTGGCAGGTAGTATTTGTCGTCCTTGTACAGGAAACCGTTGGTGTACGTTACACCCTTAAGCCCATCGGCTAGAACGGCCGAACAGGTCAGGCTTACGTCCTTTTGTAACTGAGCTAGGAACCTTGAGGACACTATGGCCCCTTGGAAGTGATGTTCTGGGATGATAGGAACGGGCCCGGTGGTAGGGGTTGCATCAATGGTTTCTTCCAATCGTGAAAGGCATCTGCCTCGGCATTCTCTTTTCCGGGTCAAAACATAATCGTGAAGTTGTATTCATTGAGGAACAGGGTCCAACAAAGTTGTCTGGCTGTCAAGGCACGTGCTGAACGTAGGAACTGTAGGTTCCTGTGGTCGGTGTAGATGGTTACTGAGTGGTTTGCGTCTTTCAGATAATGATGCCTTTCTTCGAATGCCATCTTGATCACCAATAGCTCCCTATCGGACACAGTGTAATTGCGTTCAGCGGGTTGGAGTTTCTTAGAGTACAATGCCACGGGGTGTAGAAGTCCTGTACTAGCGTCCCTCTGTGACAGCACGCCCCCTAATGCATCTTGTGAGGCATCCGCCTCAACTATGAAGGGTAACTCGGTATCGGGGTGCACAAGTACAGGGGCTGTGGTGAACCGTCTTTTCAGTTCTCGGAAAGCCTCTTCTGCTTTTGTATCCCAACAAAAGGGTACTCCTTTACGTAGGAGACAAGTGATAGGAGCCACCAGCCTAGAGAATCCTGTGATGAAGCGACTGTAGTAGTTAGAAAGCCATAAGAATCTCTGGACGTCCTTCAAGGTAGTCGGAGTAGGCTATAGCAGAACGACCTCCACCTTTTTGTTGTCCATCTGTATACCAGCAGGAGTGATTATATGACCCAGGAATTCGACTTTGGTTACGTGAAAGACGCTTTTCTCCAACTTCACATATAAACGATGTTTTCCCAACTGCTGGAGGACAGCACGTACGTGGTGGACGTGCTCCGTGATGTTTTTCGAATAGATTAGTATGTCGTCTATATAGACGATACAGAAGAAATCAATGTAGTCCCTCAATACCTCGTCTATGAAGAACTGGAATGCGGCGGGGGCGTTGCAGAGTTCGAAAGGCATGACCTGGTATTTAAAGAGGCCGAACTTAGTCCGGAAGGCGGTCTTCCATTCGTCACCCTTCCGAACTCTGACAAGGTGGTAAGCATCCTGTAGGTCCAGCTTCGTGTAGAGGGAGGCGTTTTTCACCTGATCCAAAAGGCTGGAGATCAACGGCAATGGGTACCGGTTCTTCACAGTGATGGTGTTCATAGCCCTGAAGTTGATGCAGTTCCTCAGATCTCCTTTCTTCTTAGACACGAAGAAAAGGGGAGAGGACACTGGAGACTTGGAATGGCGTATGAACCCGTTGCTCAGATACTCATCAAGGTAGGAGCATAGATGGTCGTTCTCTTTGTTCGTAAGGGAGTAGATTCGACTACAAGGGAGCGTTGAACCGGGTACCAGGTCTATCCTGCAGTCAAAAGATCGATGTGGCGGCAGCGTATTGGCTCCCTTTTTGACGAATACGTCCGCCAAGTCCAGATACGCCACTGGGACGTCTGCTTGAGTAACCATCCCCATGCCCAGCAGGGGTAACGACTGGGCTTGTATAGCACGAATACCAAAGTAGCCACCATCTGTGTAACAAGAAGCGCTGCAGTGGTCCGAATCCAAAGTGATGACTCTGGACATCAAATCGATCCGGGGATTGTGGTTTACCAACCAAGGAAGACCCAGTACTATTTTAAAATGTGGAGCGTCAATCACATCAAACCCAATGGTCTCTGTATGATGATTCACGAAGGACATGACCATGTCTTCTGTTTGATACCGAATAAGGCCGGAAGTCAAGTCCGTTCCATCCACTGCCTTGACTGTCTCTGGTTTAGCTTTGGGTCCTGTGGTTATTCCCAAGGCTTGTAAATACTGAGTGTCAATAAAGTTGCCTGTAGCTCCGGAATCTATCAGAGCGATTACCAGCCATGTTTTCCCTGTCATGTTTCGCAAGGTTACCTCTACACCCACGTGATGACTACCATCAAAAACCGCAGGGATCGCTGTTTTGCAGGATGATAAACCCAGTGGACGGACCGCTGTGTCTACTAGGTTGTCTCGTTTCCCGGCTTGTCCCCCTTGGAAACAGGTAACGCGAAGGGTCTTCCGCTCCGGGTGCGTGTGGGTTTCACAGGGCATTCCCTGACGAAATGACCGCTTTTGCCGCAATACAGGCACTGGTTCTGTTTCCTCCTCTTTTCTCTTTCCTGGCTGGTTAGAGAGCCTCCTACTCCGCCTATCTGCATAGGTTCTGCGGAATCGCTAGGAGGTGCTGCTTCTTCCCTGCCTTTGTCTGTGGCTTTATCTCCGAACGGCAGGAAGCGGAGGTCACTTCCTTTCCCTTTTTCGTTTTTTTCTTTATTGTATTCGGTAGTTCACTTTAACCACCAGGTCAATGATCTGGCCTATTTCGTCAGGAGGGTTAGGCATTTGTGAAATCAGGTCCTTGAGGTCATCATGCAAACCCTGATAGAAAACAGACACTTTTTTGGATTCAGGCCAGTGTGCCACGATGACAAGCCTACTGAACGTAGTAATGTAATGAAGCAAATCGTTGTTGCCTTGCTTTAGACTAAGGAGTTCGTTGTCGGCAGCCTGCACAAACGTGTGTCGGGCGAACATCCACCACATGGTTTCTTTGAACACCGGTAAGTTGTATAGCATAGGATCATCATTTTCCACGAGAGCTATGGACCACTGGGCGGCGTCTCCACCCATGTAGGAGAGGATAAACGCGATTTTGTATGCGTCATCCGGGAACGCCGGGCCCTGGCCATGAAGTGCAAGTGGCACTGATGGAAGAAGACACTGTACTTAGTGCTATCCCCATAGAAGCGTTCGGGGGGTGCCAACTGCACCGGATGGGGTGACTTGTGGGATGACTTGTATAGCTGTGTCTTGATTGGATGCAGAGGATGCTCCACCAAATGTGAACGTAGGTGGCCGTAACAACCCTTCTTGATGGACTCTGGGACTAGGGGTGGTTCCCCAAGGGCTGGTTGCCCCTGTTGCTATCTGACCCTGTAAGGTGGTTATATCATGGCGTAGGCTAAGGTTCTCTGCCTGCATGTTAGCCAGTAGGACTGCTATATTCTGAAGGGACACCTCAGGGTCACTCATGTCGTCTGGGCGGAATAATAAACGTGGGCTTTGGGTTCTGTCAGGTGCCCCACAAGGCTTACCTTTGCTTGTGAAGCGGTTCCGCAGAGACGACAAGAGCTACCGCCCCTGTACCCACCTGACCCCGTGCAGAAACTAATACCCGGCAGGCAGTAGATGGACCCAGGGAAGGGAGCCAAAAAAGGAGGAATGACAGGAGGCTTGTGGCTGTAGACTCTGGGTTGTGCAGTGGACAACAGCTGGGGAAAACAAGAGAGACCCGATTAGAAGATGACCCCACCTCCCACATCCTATTCCCACTATCCAATCACATACAGAAGAATGTACCATGGGGCAACTTACCAAGGCTTATAATGTCCAAACTGAAGAAGGATAAGAATAGCTCCCATCAAGGAAAGGAAAATAATGTAAGCGCTCCTGCGCTGGTAAGTATACACGTACAGTGTTTCAGATTAGTAGTTCTGCAAGCACAATGAATCCTGTGCAAAGTTAAGCATTACCTCAGCGCAATGAATAGGAACCCATAAATAGCGCTCCTGCGCTATACAAAGTAGCTAAGACCTGGCGCTCTTGCGCGTGCTGGTAATCAAGAAAAGAGTAGCACCCCAGCGCTGTATAAATTAGCCAAGAACCAGCGCTCCTGCGCGTTGATGCAAAAGAAAGAACAACAGTACCCCAGCGCTTTGCACGTAGAACCTATAATGCGCTCCAGCGCGGATAAAGCTATAACAAAAGGAAGCGCTCCTGCGCGGGATCAGAACTGTACCTCAAAGCGCTCCTGCGCTTGGATGTCAATCAACTGGTACTCCTTATCAGCGCTCACCAGCGCGGAAAGGAACAAGGCAGAGTTACGGCAGAACCGGAATGAAGGTAGGAATGCCGAAGGAGAGGCGTCCTCAGCTTTCGGGATTCAGCTCGGGAAACGTTCGCATGGAGACGCGAACTAGGAAGACAAAGAATCCAAAGCGCCGAACCGGTGAGTTTAAGCGAATCCCCCGGAAGCGTTACAGGGCAAAAGGCAGTCTCCAGAAAGACTAGACTGGGACTCTGCTTCCGCCCGGGCGAGAGGGTCTCGGTCTTCTGTATGTGGATTGGCGGAACCCCCGGGATCGGCAAACGCCGAATGTGACACTGATGAAGTTCTCACAACGGGAACGAAACGCGTTGGCTGTTATTATTTTCTAAATACGAAGAAGAATAAAGAATTTTGATGAAGGTTACATTTGCCTGTCTTGTGACTTCATCCCTGGTGCGACCTCCACGTTTTTTGATGCATTGTTTTATATCATGCATGTACGTCAAATATTGCACTCTGGACCTTGGAGACGTGGTTGAGATCCAAAATGCTCTGGGCCTAAAACCCAGTCTGCGAGGAAAAGACGGGTGCTGGAGCAATCGGTAGAGTGAAGAGGCAGGGGCTAAGGGATGAAAGAACAACAAAGCCTTATTAACATGCAAATGGTCTTTCAAAGACCTGTGAAGTACTCGGGTGCGGCTGTGTGTGCTGTCTCAGCCCGGGATGACACCTCTTAACCCTCTAAGAAGGGGAAGACAGGAGATGGTTGCAAACTGTACTAGTATTTTCCCATTTTTACATATAAATACAGATAAAGGAAAACTTGTTTTCCGTCTGTATTTATATGGAAAAATCAGTTTAAACGGAAAACCGGGAGCCTTATATATAATACACTTAGGAGGAATATTGCATTCTGGTACTTGTACTCCAGCCTTTATAAAACGAAAATCAAAGCAACATGTACAGTTTGTATTTTTGTAGCATATCTGTGCTTGATAAATTTCCCTCTGGTACTTACAGAACCAGAATGAAACTCAAAATGACATGAATTTTTTATATCATACCTTCTCAATGGATATTACTTTATGGAACTTGGATTCCTGCGTTTATAAAATGAATATCAAAACTGCATGTACAGTACACATTATTGTATATAGGACTTCTGCAAGGCAGAGTGCATTCTAGTACTTGCAGTCCTGTATTTATTTTTATAATGGTGTTCTCTTAGGGTATTTTAAAGCGAAGCATTTATAATGAGAATTCAAACCACCGTGATGCTTGTATTGTGTCCTCCCATGTCTGTGTGTGGAAAGCTGTTTTCCTTCGTAAATTTAGCACAGACAGGGTCCTGGCCATGATTGACTTGTATGTAGTCGGTGCAGATTAGGTGCTGGGGTTATGCACGTCTCAGTGGTTTAACATACTAGGCACCTGCATGCTACATGCACCACGAGGAAGAGCAGTTGGCATTGGGTTGGTGCGCACACACTGCCAGGCCAGCAAACCTTGTGACCGAAGATTCTTGGAGTGGGTGCTGCGAGAGGTGTACCCACATATTAAGGGGGGCTCACACATGCAAGGGCAGTCTAATGTGTGTACCACCATGGGATGCCGACTGGTTCAGGGGCACACTACTGCTGGAGGGAGATGGGAAAGAAAGTTGGTGGCACCAGGAAAAGCCACTTGGTAACTGGCTTCATGTCAGTAGAACCCTTTAAGCCCAGGTATGTGGGCACACATTCAGAGATTAGGTGTAGTGAGTTGTAGCTAATGAGGAGGCCAAAACACTGTGTCAAAAACATTTATTGTCTTCATTTTTCTCACTACTGTTTGATGAAATTGTGACTCGCTTTGAAAAACAGACTGTAAAATGACTCCTGACCAGTGTGTGATGCTTTCACCCCATCGTGAACTTTTAGCCTCAGCACTTTGCATGAAAATCTAGAACCAGGCCCATAACTGGAAAAATAAAACTACATGTCCTAGAATGCAAGGTAATGTCTATGAAATAAGACTAGCGCCTATTGTCATGGCATGTGTGATTCTGGCAGCACTTCACCCCTGCAGCGAGTACAAGCACCCAGCCCAGGAGAGACCATGGCACAAAGATGACGTCTTTAATTATTGTCTGGCTCAAGGGCATTGTGATGGAATCATTCACTATACCTATGAACTGGCTCTGTTGTACATGGATGACGTGATCAATTATTGAAATTGCTTTATTCGTTGCAGACATGGTGATGTCATCAGTGTGGTTTAGGAGAGAAAATGTGTTGGTAAATGCTTTGTTTTGGCCTTTCTGTCTCCAAACTTTTCTTGGGGGGACAACCCCCCCAAACTCCCCCTAGTAGTGGTTGCTCACTGCGCTTGCTCGCTACACACCATGTGGGGGCTGGTCTCACTTTTACTTTGTTCTCTCTGATTCACTACTTGTCTATTTTTGGATCTCTGAAAGAATGTCTCTGGGTACATATGACTGGGCGGGTAGCCTGATGTTCTTTAAGGTCATCATCTACTATTTATTGTGCCTTGAAAGTTGATACAATTGAATATGTAATGAAAAATATGCTGTACAATTCTTCATTTTGGGCTGTCTTTTTCCAAAATTTTCTTTGAGGTAGAACCCCCCCAAACCTCCATAGTAGCGGTTGGCTCGCTCACTGAGCTCGCTTGCTTCGTGCCGGACGGGGGCTGATCTGTCAAAATTTGCCAGGACTGTTTCAGTTCCCAGCCCGTCCCTGCTAATGAGCGCACTTATGATTTGCGCAACAACACGAGAATTGGGTATCCTGATAGATTTCAGGTCCCTGATCAGCGTTCTCCTCGTTCTTCACAGGGAACATCAGGCTCTCAAGCCTGTGTAGGAGATCACCAGGATCGCTACAGAAGGCGAGGTGCCCCGCAAGATCGCAAGCAACTTCATCAGACTGACGGTAAAGGCAAGCAGGACGATTTCCCTCGTCAACGCCCATTGTTTCAGAAAAAGAAAGTTGCTGCTTTAACAGCAAGATATGCCACAGATGATGAGAACTCAACTTCGCAACCGTACATGGGCAGTAATGCTGCTAGACAGTGCAGTGGAGGTTACAATAGTGCTGCAAGCACTGCGTCCATTTCTGAAGGCGACAGCAACAGACACTTAAATCACAGTTGAAACTGCTAAACACCAGAGTGGCTCCCCTATCTGACATAGTATTATTAATTGAAGGTGATATCCAACGTGTTGTTAAAGGTATTTTTGGGGAGAATCTGACTTTTTCATATGACATCTTGTTAGCTGAGACAGATTGACCCAACTACATGGATGCTTTTTTCACCCTGATGCAAGCAATCCGTGACCCATACTTACACATTGTTACCTCGTGGGTGCTTGGTGTTTAACTTTTAACGCGGTACTTTAAACGCTTATACAAGTATCCCATCACCTAAGCCAATCATTAACAATGCGACTTGGAGAGCATTTGGTGTGTATTAATGAATGGAGCTCGTTTAAACTTTACTGATGTGCTCCCTAATATTTAGAGTATGCTTTTACCATATAGGTTGCACAGTACCGGATGGATGAATGAAGGGATAAGTGTGATTTAACAGTGGAATTGTCCAATACTATGAGTGTGAATCATGAGGCACACACCGTTTTTGAACCTCGAGTTTCATTGACTTTTAGGGATTACTGACACACCGGAATTGCGTGTATTTGTCTCCCTTATAGCCATTAAACCCCTATTGGCTCTCCCCCTTGAAGTCACACCTACCGGGTACTGTTGACACCCGTACTCCTTGACCTTTAGGTGAGTAACTAAGTACCCCACAGTAGGTTTGCGAATCAGACACTATGAAGAAACTGCTGCTGTTTTAATTTTAATTTTAATTTTAATTTAAGTTTATTTTATTTGAATTGTGAAAGAGGTGACATATGGTAATGTGATTATAGCTGATACTAGATGGTCACTGTGCACAGAATGTCACCGCCACAGAGTCACTTTCTCCACACAACCACAGTGTGTTCACGGTCAAGAATGGGAAACTGTTGTCTCTTTATTTTGGTAATTCTTTCTTTTGTCTCCTTTAGGCAAGAGCAGTCCAAACCAGGTAGTACAACAGTAAATATATGTATTATAGGTTGACACTTTACTAGGTCACCCCTTGTGATAGATGTAAATATATTAGGTCCTGAAGAATCGCAGCATAATTGCATAAGCGAGAAACATGTCGACCTCACAGAACGCATTGTAGTCCTAGATCGTGATACGGAATCTTAATGTCTGGCGATCATAGGCTACCCACTGGTTTTAATATATAGCATGGGAACCACCAGAATAAATTGATCTCCGGTACCTCGTGCTATATTTTAACGCACCCACCTACACTATCCATCTTCCACCTGGCCCCTCACTTGCACTTTACCACAGGCTGTTGGAAAAAAGATCTCCGATAAAGAGCCCCTCATAGAGGTGAGCCCGTAGGGCATTGCACCGCCTGCCCAACAAGGAGCAACGGCCGATGATGAAGCATGACACTCACAAGAGTGTGTGAGGCCATTAATTCCAACTAATGGGATGCCCAGGGTAGCCCTCCACTGAGCACTACCCTCCTATTTTTCTTCCCTCATTGACCATACTTCTTCTCTCTTTTCTTTAGGAACAACCGAGTCCGTTTTTGTTAGTCATTGCTGCTTGGGGCTCTGACTCTGGTTGGACCTTCCATTCTCCCTTTCTGGAATGGTAATCTGAGCCTTAGGATCAACAATTGATCCATTTCTTTTCACCCCTCCTTTGCTACATACCAAGTACGGCTAACAACTGTGGGGTATATACCTCTTGGTGGGTAAGTGTTCCTCTATCCCCCTTATCTCTTTGAGTCCCTGGCTAATATACCACAGACAGGGTTGATATACTATTCAGTATTATCCCCCCCTTTTCCTTTTTGTTCTTACCTCCCATCTCACCAACAACTCCTTACCATTCCAACATGGACTGACAGGGACTTAGCTTTGGTGATGATGACGCAGCAGCTATTTATAGGCTTCCATCTATGTTGGGCATGGACATAGAAATTGCCACAGGGAGCAATTCCTCAGACTGGAAATCACTCTCTGATATGAAAAGAGAGTGGGTCAGAATCACTCTACATGGAGCACTTATGGCCGAATACTTTAAGGCGAAAATAGCACCGAATGGCCTTATTGTTAAAAACTTCCCCAGGATCTTCTGGGAGGACGGCCAGTTCAAGATAGAATGGTCTCTCATTTCTTGGAAATGTACGCATGACTTACTCATTCTCCTGGTGAACACGGCCAAACGTTTGGCAGATGAGCTCCTTATTAAAATCCAGGCAGCAGAAAGTGCCCTCAAAAATTCTGGACAGAACACCGGTTTTAAGACTAAGCTAACAGAGCTCAACAAAGAAATCACAGAACATAAAGATTTCTTAATGAAACAGAAAGTGGCGAAATTGCAAACAGATATTGAGCGTTTCTCCAAAGAGAAAGTGTATCCATATCTTAAGGACGACTTTTTCCCGACCGGGACAGGATATCTCTCCGACTCAAGCACTACCTCATCTAGACGAGGTTCCAATAGCGATAACAACTCGAGTGGAGACGAGTGGCAACCTAGACCCCGAAGAGGCAATAGAGGAGGGAGACGGGGACAACCCTTTTATCAACACCCCCCTACCAAGGTCCTCCAATGTGGCAATTTCCACATTTTCAACATCCCATGACCCCCTTTGGACCTCAGTACCCCCCTCAGTTTGCCCCACTAAGCATGAATCAGCAGCCTTTTTTAGACAGAGGTTGGGGCAGAGGGCGCGGGCGCAGGCGAGGAAACGCTCCAGACAAGAGGGTACAGTGGGAGGACACTCAAACCCTAGGGATGGAAACAAGGAGCAGAACAGGAAGGAAGTGAGTTTGGTTGTGAACTTATCATCACGCCAACTTACAATACCAGAAGAAAAAGTCCTCCAAAAAGGATTGGGATTTGTACCCACCCCTAAAATAGACAACTTTGAATTGACCTGTGAAATTCAAAAAATTTTCAGGAAAGTCAGACTGAGAGCTTTCTTCGACGGTAGACCCGGCGAAATACGTTCTGACTCAGGTCTCCACAATCCATCGACTTTCACGCCACACAGCGGGATGATACCTAATGAAGTCCTAACATATGAGCAGGCTGTGCTCAAGGACATTGGAGCCCTGAGACCGTGCAAGAAATACCACAATCTGTCCAACATGGAGACACAGATACTCAATTCATTGGGGAATGATGAAACCATTACTATTAAGCAGGCAGATAAGGGTGGAGCCACGGTTTTAATGGACACCAAGGACTATGAAATAGAGTGTCTAAGACAACTCGGGGATAGACGCTATTACACTCCTATTCCAACTGACCCCACAGAACGACTCAAAACCACCATAACAGGATTGGTGGAATCTGCAGAGTGCCAAGATTGGATCACTAAATAAGAGGCGGAATTCCTTGTGAAGAAAGATCCAAGGGTACCATATTTTTACCCCCTCCCTAAAATTCACAAGGGGACAACACCAGTGCCCGGACGCCCGATTGTCTCAGGGATAGGCTCAGTTTTGGAGCCTCTATCACAATTTTGTGACTACTTCCTGCAACCATTAGTGAAGAGAATCCCTTCCTATGTCCAAGACACTAAGGACGTCTTACGCCTCCTTGACAACTTACAGGAGGACATTCAAATTGACTTCCTTATCACCCTAGATGTGGAGGCCCTCTATACGAACATCCCACAGAGGGCCACACTCGGGGTGATAGAGAGGATTCTCAACATGGAAGTATGGACATCGGCAACACCACCCTCATTTATCATGGAATGTGCTGATCTTGCCCTGACAGAGAACTTCTTCGAGTTCAAAGGGCAGTATTATCAACAGACCCAGGGCACGTCCATGGGCAGCACCTTTGCCCCTTCGGTGGCCTGTCTTTACATGGCAGATTTTGAGGAACAATACATCAATGGACCAATGAACCCTTACCACTCTAATATCATACTGTGGAGGAGGTTCAGTGATGATATCCTCATACTCTGGACAGGGATATCACACCTGTGCCTGGAGTTTTTCACGTGGTTGAATACCTTGAATAATTTCCTTACCTTTACAATCACTGCCTCAAATTCCAGGATAGCATTTCTGGACCTTACCATCAGATTGGAAGGGGGAAAGATCAACACCACAATGTCTCGGAAGCCCACGGACCGGAACAGTTTATTACTCTTCTCAAGCCACCATCCAAGAGCCTTAAGATTGAACCTTCCCTTTGGGCAATTTTTGCGGGTTAGGCGCAACTGCACCAACCTTACAGACTGCCGGAATGAGTCTAGTATTCTTTCATGAAATTTGAAAGAAAGTGGTTACCCCACAAGGGAGATCTACAAGGCACGGAAACGGGCACAGAACAATCATAGAGAGGCACTTCTGGAGGATAATGCCAGAAGCACACAAGACAACAATCCACTGACCTGTGTGACAACTTTCACACCTGTCTCTAATGATATTAAGAAAATTATTAAGAGACACTGGCAGATCCTTAACACAGGAGAACTCACCCTTGAGACCCCCAGGTTTGCCTTCAAAAGGTCCAACAATATAAAAGACATTTTGGTACACACCAGACCGAAACAAAGTACAGTTCGCAGACAGAACACACTTTGGCAACTCCCTCCAGTTAAGGGACACTACCCGTGTGGTTCCTGTAGTGTCTGCCCTTTCACGAACATTACCAAGTCTATCGAATTAACAGAGACATTCACTTGGGAAATTCGAAACCATACCAATTGTAACTCCTCAAATTGCATCTACTTACTTAGGTGCCCCTGTGAGTTGCAATACGTGGGCATGACCACTCGACCCGTGAAGATTCGTATATCGGAACATCGAAGTAACATCCGATGTAAGAAGTCTAACGCCAAGATGTGTCGGCACTTTTTGGAACACAACCACAATGCCGACTCCATAAGGTGGCTCATCCTCGAAATCCTGAATAAAAAATCTAAACAGGATTTATTCCACAAAGAACAGCGGTGGATACACATGCTATCCTCAGACAAGCGGGGACTCAATGAGGACATCCTGTGGAGCAGCCTATGATTTCAATGATGCGAAATTATATCTCTAAGTCCAAGATATGGGGTTTCAATCCCATGCCCTGCAGTTTGCATCCTGACTCCCTTATGACTCCACTAATTTCTAGTCTGTAACAACCCTTACAAGACTATTTTGACCACAATAATAACGATGTGCGCCTTCAAGCGTAGGGACACTCACTGACAATGCCTCTTGAAATACAACGTTGATCAATATACAATGATCTCAATTAGTTTAAACATGCAATTACTCTTTAAACTAATCCATCTCTGTTTATTGAAACAATACGTTTGATTCCCCTTTCCAAGATGGCCCCCACGCTAGCGCTACTAGTCACGTGACATACCAGGCGCTTTGACAACGTCCCAAACTTTCAATATAATGGGGTGTTTACTTCAATCCCATGCCCTGCATTTTGCATCCTGACGTCCTTATGACTTCACTGATTTCTAACCTGTAACAACCCTCACCAGACTATTGTGACTACAATAATAACGATGTGCCCCTCCAAGCGTAGGGACACTCACTGACAATGCCTCTGGAAATACATCGTTGATCATTATACAAAGATCTCAATTAGTGTAAACATGCAATTACCCTTCACATTAATCCATCTCTGTTTTTTGATACAATACGTTTGATTGCTCTTTCCAAGATGGCCCCCACGCTAGCGCTACTAGTCACATGACAGACTAAGCGCTTTGGTAACGCCCCAAACTTTCAATATAATCGCCAGAGAACCGGGAACCCGTTACTATCCGGATCCCGGTAGCGATGGGTAGGCAAAATAGCCCTGACCAAGGCCTCGAGAAGTAAGTACCCGGCGCTTGCAACCTGCTAACTGCTGAGGGTCCATTGAGATTGAACCTTCCGTCTCGATACCGGGGCACTTGTGGGTTTGCTTTGGGTTTGGGTTTGTTTTGTCGTGTTGAAAACACGCTTGTACGGCTGCCTCTAATCCCTATACCTAGTCACATTAGGGGCCGAGCATCATTATAACAACTACATGGATGCTTTTTTCACCCTGATGCAAGCAATCCGTGACCCATACATACACATTTTTACCTCGTGGGTGCTTGGTGTTTAACTTTTAACGCGGTACTTTAAACGCTTTTACAAGTATCCCATCACCTAAGCCAATCATTAGCAATGCGACTTGGAGAGCATTTGGTGTGTATTAATTGAATGGAGCTCGTTTAAACTTTACTGATGTGCTCCCTAATATTTAGAGTATGCTTTTACCATATAGGTTGCACAGTACCGGATGGATGAATGAAGGGATAAGTGTGATTTAACAGTGGAATTGTCCAATACTATGAGTGTGAATCATGAGGCACACACCGTTTTTGAACCTCGAGTTTCATTGGCTTTTAGGGATTATTGACACACCGGAATTGCGTGTATTTGTCTCCCTTATAGCCATTAAACCCCTATTGGCTCTCCCCCTTGAAGTCACACCTACGGGGTACTGTTGACACCCGTACTCCTTGACCTTTAGGTGAGTAACTAAGTACCCCACAGTAGGTTTGCGAATCAGACACTATGAAGAAACTGCTGCTGTTTTAATTTTAATTTTAATTTAAGTTTATTTTATTTGAATTGTGAAAGAGGTGACATATGGTAATGTGATTATAGCTGATACTAGATGGTCACTGTGCACAGAATGTCACCGCCACAGAGTCACTTTCTCCACACAACCACAGTGTGTTCACGGTCAAGAATGGGAAATTGTTGTCTCTTTATTTTGGTAATTCTTTCTTTTGTCTCCTTTAGGCAAGAGCAGTCCAAACCAGGTAGTACAACAGTAAATATATGTATTATAGGTTGACACTTTACTAGGTCACCCCTTGTGATAGATGTAAATATATTAGGTCCTGAAGAATCGCAGCATAATTGCATAAGCGAGAAACAGGTCGACCTCACAGAACGCATTGTAGTCCTAGATCGTGATACAGAATCTTAATTTCTGGCGATCATAGGCTACCACTGGTTTTAATATATAGCATGGGAACCACCAGAATAAATTGATCTCCGGTACCTCGTGCTATATTTTAACGCACCCACCTACACTATCCACCTTCCACCTGGCCCCTCACTTGCACTTTACCACAGGCTGTTGGAAAAAAGATCTCCGATAAAGAGCCCCTCATAGAGGTGAGCCCGTAGGGCATTGCACCGCCTGCCCAACGAGGAGCAACGGCCGATGATGAAGCATGACACTCGCAAGAGTGTGTGAGACCATTAATTCCAACTAATGGGATGCCCAGGGTAGCCCTCCACTGAGCACTACCCTCCTATTTTTCTTCCCTCATTGACCATACTTCTTCTCTCTTTTCTTTAGGAACAACCGAGTCCGTTTTTGTTAGTCATTGCTGCTTGGGGCTCTGACTCTGGTTGGACCTTCCATTCTCCCTTTCTGGAATGGTAATCTGAGCCTTAGGATCAACAATTGATCCATTTCTTTTCACCCCTCCTTTGCTACACACAGATTGACCCCCGCCTTTCATTTTGGCCACTCCGAGGGGGGCGAGGTAATCCTCCCAAATTTTTCACACACAGTGCCCAAAGTGCAAGCAATGAACTTCGTGGAAGAGTGGGCTTTGGTGCTTGCACCAGCTTCGTACCATACTCAGGTTAGGTGGGATAAACTTTCACCCAAACATGAGATTCCATTACGGTCTATGCCACAGCCACAACCCTAATATCCCCCCTGGCGGGAGGCGAAGACTTCCGTTTCTGAAATTCTAGAACAATTAGAGTATCAAGGAGTGATTGAGACATGTGTGTCATCGATGAATAATCCTCTTTTTACTGTAACCAAACCCGATGGGTCGTACCGCCTAGTTTTGGATTATCGACATTTAAACTCACATTGTCGCACATGTGCGGCACAAAATACCCATAGTTCTGCAATCGTAGACAGACTTTACAGGTTTAAAATCACACTCAACATTTCCAATGGCTTTTTTAGTCATAACCTGTCCTCTATAAGTAGTCAATGGACAGCCTTTACTTCTGGCGGCAAACAAAAACAAGTCAAAACATTGGCCATGGGCTACAAGAACAGCCCAGGCGTTTTTGCCGCACCTGTCGTCTCTTCGTTAGACGGCATAGACCCTGATGTGTACTCGAACGTAGATGATATTTATCTCACGGCGACGAATTATGGCCGTATTACTGTCACGTGGGCCCCATCATAGTTTTGTTTGCTGACTACGGTTAGAAATTTAACTTTGCAAAATCACATATTGCAGAGTACACAGTGTTGTTTCTGGGCAATGAGCTCAACAATGAAGGTAGAGGCTTGGCCCCTCATTTATTAGAGAAATGTGCACATTTGCGTTCTCCAACAACCCTGAAAAAATGACAATCTTTGCTGGGATTTTTTAACTTCGATTGAACATACATCCCCGAATATGCCTAGCGTGTCAAGCCGCTATATGCCTTGATAAAACCAACCTTTACAAAAGCCAGCTGGCTTCCGGAACATTCAGCTATACTGCAATGTTTGCAGTCTTATCTTCTTGAATCTAAATACTTGTTAACATATGACAACTACACAAACCTGGTGATATGAATTGCACCTGGCGCAGTGCGTTTTACATACTTTTTTAGTACTGTGTCACAATCAGCCAGCCCAGACACAACACAATGCAATGCATGATAGCGGGGAAAATGAATCAGTGAAAAGCCAAATGTTCTCCGATGAGCTCTTTTCCTTTGTGATCATGTACATATGTTTTAAAGTCTACTTTTGAAATATCTGATCAGCCATAACAAACAAAGACAAAAAATGTATGGCATCACTCAGCAATTGCATATGAAATCCTTTCTAGTGTGGCACACCAGAGAGAATATGCTTTTTAGAGATTCAGCAAGCAACACTAAATAAATGCATTTCACTTAATTAAGGAGAGAAGGGGCCAGAACAAGGACCATGGTTTATAATTGTGAAATTAAGACATCTGTAATGGAATTCCTCCACACTCTTCACTAAGTTCGCTGGCCTGTCATTCTTTCAGTTTTTGCTTTAAAGTAATACATTCCTAAGTATAAATCTTTAAGGGCCTATATTAGCTCTCCGTACATCCAGTGGTCTCTCTGTATATGTGTTAGCCTGTCTTCTTATCTATAAGGCCATGGGTCAGCTTAATTGTTTGTTTCTATACCTCCAGGTCTGTGTCCTTGTCCGTTGTAGGTAGAGCCTACCAAACAGTGCATGCGCTGTTGTGAGGCATATTGTGGGCTTTTGTAAGAACATACAGGAGCTTAGAGCCCTCCCATTGATTGTCACTGAATGGCTTTCCTGCCATTCTCTTTTGCCTGCTTCTTATTCAATGGTTTTCCTTTTCCGTCTTATGTCTGCCCCTCCCAAGAGCCCTGCCAATTTACTTCCACCCTTCTTAGTGCTTAATTAGTGCCGCTGGTGTCCCACAAAGAAGCCTAGGGTCTCGAGTTGGGTAGGGCCAACCCAGGCCCCCCCTTCTTTTCAATACATTTGTGGAACAGAGGAAGATAAACTCAGAAAGGGAAAGGTTACAGCACTTCCATCTCTGACCCCGCAAGGTATAGGATCTGCCCCCACCCAATTGGTCTGGCGATAATTATAACTCTCGGGATTTTTGGAGGAAAGGAAGTAAGTAAACCAACAAAAGGTATAAAGATCACCACCTCTCTATGATGCTTCTTTAAGGTTAAGTCCAAAAAGGGAGAAGCACATAACTCCATGTCCACTTAGTCCTCTCCTAGTGGAGCAGTCACAGGAAAGCTACACCAACACTGTGGAGGCGCAGCGGAAAAGGGGGACCTCCCTCGGTATCTGCTTTACTTCCCCCATTCACACCTCACTCCTTTGCTTCTCTCCATTCTTCCTTCTCTTTCTGCCCTACGTCCGCCTTTCCCCTTAATCTCTGCCTCCCCTCATTAACTGCTTTTAATTTTTCATCTTTTATTTCCACTCTCCTTTCACGCGCTCCCCGCTGTCTGCACCTCCTACCTTGCCTTTCTCCTCTTTTCACTTTTCATTGACATCATGTTTCACTCTAATCTTGCACTCCCAATCTCTGCTTTCCCTCTTCTTTCCACATTCTTTGTCTACCTTTGTATCTTTGTATCTATTCTTGTCTTCAGACCTCTCCTTCTTCCTCCCTTTCCCTTTTATGTTTATCCTTCTTGTACATATCTTTATATCCACTCCAGGAATCTGTGTTTGATTTCAGGTTCATACATTTAAATCTTGGTGTGGCCACTCAGTCTTTCATCTTTCTGGGGTCGATAAAATGAGTGCCATTGAGCTGGATAGCAACATTTTCTTTGCAATATTACACTGTCATTATTCCCTCTGTCCCTGCTTCATCCAGTACCTTTCAAACTTGCATCCATTCCCTTGACCTCCTTTCTTTCCTTCATCCCATCTTTTTCCTTTTTCTCATCCTCCGTACCTCCAGCCATACCTCCTTTCTTCTTTCCATTCTTGGTTCCATATATCCTCATTCATTCCCCATACTTCCTCCCTTGGTGCATTTTTTCCTCCATTTATTCCTTACTTTCTTTTTTCCCTTACTCCTTCTTTCATTTCTTCCTTTCTTATCCTCAACCCTTCCTTCTACTGTTCTTCCTCCTTTTCTTTCTTCTTTCTATTCATCCATTACACATTGTTCACTTCTATTCTCGCACTATTCCTTAATTTCTTCCTTGCACTTTATTTTCTTATTTTCTCCTTCTTTCATCCATTACTTATTTGTTTCCTCACTCCAGTACTCTCCTTTGCGCCTGCATTTGTTGCTGCCTTCTTTAGTATATTCCTACCTTCATCCCTTCCTTTCTTTTGAACAGTTTGCAAAACTGCTTCAAGTTCTCAAATGGCCTTCCCTAAAGCTACATTTTGAGATTTACACACATTCTATAATTTGAGTTCATTTTTAAGGTGTTGTCATAGGCTTCCTATATGTTATATTATGTTATGTCATATTGATTTGTATAGTAAACTAATCACTCAAGAGGGTATCCAGATGCTTGGGCCGGTATGTATGTGCAAGGCCGCCGAGGTGCTTATGTGAAGAGCCAGGTTTTCAGCTTCTTGCGGAACTCAAGAAGTGAGGAGGTAGCTCTGATGTGTTGAGGCTTATGGGGGTGGGCTATAAGCCTCAAGTGGGCGTGGCCTCCTAAAAAAATGGGACCACCTTCACTCAATATTTTACAAACTAAGCACTGTATATAAGGGTGCCTGTTTCTCTGTGTATCGAGCTGGAGGCTGTCGTAGTTTGGAGTCGGAGGACCCCAGATTTCGCAATCAACTGCCGGTAAGGAGCGACAACTGCCCGCAGTTACACAAGGAGTATTAGTACGGGTGGGGTCATTGAGTTGATTCCAGAGACTTTTATTTCATTTTTGATTAGTGGGTTTCCACGTACTTCTCAATCTTTCACCGTCCATTATGTCAGCCCAAGACGCGCTGCGTGACCGGGAAGCTGCAATTTGCCTATTGCTAATACAGAAGTCAACAAGCAACCTAATGACACAAATGCCAATTATATCAGGGGCACACTAAGAAATTTGGAAAAACTACAAAAAAATGAGCTTACTAAGTGGTGGGAAAGGAAATCCCTGGAACAATATCGGGATGTAGGAAGGGTGCCTCGCGGCTTGAGAGTAATGATTGCACCTTCCAATGAAAATCCTCATCCTGATATGCTTTCAGAATGGGCCACCAATATTCTTCAAGCGTCCATGAATATGGTCAACATCCTCATCAAATACGCTGATACTGATAGAGACAGAATTCTTAAAGAGATTGATGAACTTAATTGCATTCTCGACGCCAGTGATCAAAAATATCTTATCTCTAAGGGGTGAGCAGTCATTCTGATCAAATTGAAACAGCATGAAGAGACTATCAAAACTCTCAAAGCTTTTAAATTCGCCAGAGATCGCGATGACTATGCAGCAGGAAGGGTATTTACCTTTTCACGAAAGTATGACAACATCAAAAGAAAAGCTCTAACCAGCCAACTACCACCCATTGTAACAACAAACAGAGGAAAAGGGAGGCGAAGATGGAATCGTTACACACAGGACAATACCATTAATAATTCAACTGACACAGTACTAACCAAAGCTGAAAATCAACTATTAGCTTTAGGTTTGTTTTTTTGCCCTGAGTCCAACTTTTCCTATGAACAGTCGCGCATTGACATATACAATTTTATACGAAAGATTGAGCTCAGAAAGTTTTTCCAATTAAAAAAATCAACAAATGTCACTAACATTGAAAGAACCACACAAGATAAATTACAAGTTTGTGATCGATGAATAATCCTCTTTTTACTGTAACCAAACCCGATGGGTCGTACCGCCTAGTTTTGGATTATCAACATTTAAACTCACATTGTCGAACATGTGCGGTACAAAATACCCATAGTTCTGCAATCGTAGACAGACTTTAAAGGTTTAAAACCACACTCAACATTTCCAATGGCTTTTTTAGTCATAACCTGTCCTCTGTGAGTAGTCAATGGACAGCCTTAACTTCCGGCGGCAAACAAAAACAAGTCAAAACAATGGCCATGGGCTACAAGAACAGCCCAGGCGTTTTTGCCGCATGTGTCGTCTCTTTGTTAGATGGCATAGACCCTGATGCGTACTCGTACGTAGATGATATTTATCTCACGGTGACGAATTATGGCCGCATCACTGTCACGTGGACCTCATCATAGTTTTGTTTGGCGACTACGGTTACAAATTTAACTTTGCAAAATCACATATTGCAGAGTACACAGTGTTGTTTCTGGACAATGAGCTCAACAATGAAGGTAGAGGCTTGGCGCCTCACTTCTTAGAGAAATGTGCACGTTTGCGTTCTCCAACAACCCTGAAAAAATGACAATCTTTGCTGGGATTTTTTAACTTTGATTGAACATACATCCCCGAATATGCCCAGCGTGTCAAGCTGCTATATGCCTTGATACAACCAACCTTTACAAAAGCCAGCTGGCTTCCAGAACATTCAGCTATACTACAATGTTTGCAGTCTTATCTTCTTGAATCTAAATACTTGTTAACACATGACAACTACACAAACCTGGTGATAAGAATTGCACCAGGCGCAGTTGGTTTTACATACTTTTTTTATCACTTTATTTTCCATTTTCAAATACAATAACATTATACAAATGTAGTCGTTCACCAATACGTCAAATTACATTTTGAATCAGGTCCATATCAATAATTGCCACAGTTAATAATCCTCAAGATAATTACCAGATACTAACAGACTGTTAAATGCACTTTGTGCTATGCAAAAGTAAAGGAGAGGAGGGATCCCTGTTGATGTGCTGCATACCATGCATTCACTGGCTAAAGAAAGTCTGGACTGTGATGTATCAGACACTGTTTCTGGGGGTCTTGAAGGAATTAATATGGGCATGGCGCCTGCCAGTCCATTTCGTCCCCCCTCTTCATTTTATCCAGTTATGCCAAAAGACTTTATGGATATGTTTAATGAAATGATCACTGAGGACTTAAAGAAATTAAATGTATCTGTTAAATCCCAAGGTCGTAGACAGAATCACAGAATGAGAAGCTATTGGACATTGATTAAAAACTGTGTGATACAAATTATATTGTAATCATGAGTGCTGATAAGGGTGGAAACATACTTTTGTGGCCAAAATGTGAGTATCTTCAAGAGGCTCAATGCCATCTTACAGATCCCGATTGCTATTGTACAGTTGGTCATGATTATTTGAGCCAGGTTAAATCCACTGTAATGAGTCACCTGCTACAATGGAAAAGGTCTTTTGTCCAAAAACGAATTTCTCTTTCTAAAGAATGACTTCCCTACAACACCTGTCATGTACTTTATTCCTAAGATTCATAAGGGTATCTCTCCTGTACCTGGTAGACCCATAATATCAGCTAGGAATAATCTTTTGGAGGCTATGTCTAAATACGTTGACTACTTTCTCCAGCCACACATGATGTCCCTGCCATCTTTTATTAAGGATACAGGTGATTTTTTAAAAATAAAATACAAGCTATAGAGTGCAAACCTAGCTACATATTGGTTACCATCGATATAGCGTCCTTATACACTAGCATCTTACATACACAAGGTTTGGAAGCCGTCAAACACTTCCTTAACTCTCGTGCCATCAATCTATATGGCCACAACTGCATGCTTCTTCAAATGATTGATCTGTGCCTAAAAAACAATGTTTTCTTATTTTACAAAACTCTGTACCGACAACTGAGAGGGGTTGCCATGGGGGCGTGCGTCTCTCAAACCTATGCCTGCCTCTTGGTTGGTTGGTGGGAGGAGCACGTCCTCAGGTTTGCCCACAAGGAAGCTTGGGATTTACACATCAAATATTATGGCAGATACATTGATGATATTTCTTCATATGGGAGGGCACTGAACAGGAGGCATCTCTTTTTGTAACTTCAATCAATGACAATGCCATAAATTTAGAGTTTACTTCAACTATTAGTTTCCAGAGGGTAGAATTTTTGGATGTGGAGGTGTATGTTTTGGGAAATCAAATGGAAACCAAACTCCACCAAAAGTCCACTACTGGCAACTCAACATTGCATGCCAGTAGTGCACATCTACCTCACCTGATTCGCAGCGTACCATATGGTGAATTCTTAGGTTTACGGCGCATATGCAGTAGTGAACTTGATTTAGAACAATGTCAGAAAGAAGCATTCAATCGCTTCCTAGCTCGTGGTTACAAAATGCTTGATCTAGAGAAAGCCCTAAACAAAGCCAATGCCCGTCCCCGTGAGTTATGCCTAGTGACCAAACAACAACTCAACTTAATCAACACAAGTGAGAACACAAAAGAAAATTTGCAACGAATTAGATTGAATACCTGTTATTGCAGACAAGACAAAACTATTCATAAGATCATCTATAAACATTGCCCTTTCCTCTTAACTGACAATACTCTTAAATTTTTGTTACCTGCTCTTCCAACCATAACCTTTAGGAGAGCGCCTTCTACGAGGGACGCCTTAGTGAAATCCAGCCCAGAGCTTACTCTTAAATCTACTTGGTTATGCAGATGTGGCTTTTTCAAATGCTCAGCCTGTCGAGCTTGTAAATTTGGGATAAATGTATCTGAGTCCTGCACAGCCTTTTGTGACATTCCAGTCTCTATCAAAAGCCACTTTACATGCCATACAGATTTTGCAGTGTACGTTCTTGAGGGCATTTGCCATCTCAAATACATCCGCAGTACTAAGTTGCCAGTGTTTTATCACATTTTGCAACATCTGCGTGCGATCATTAACTCTGATTCTAACTACCCAGTTGCCCAGCACTTTAAAGCCAATCATTCAAACAAAGTCTGTGACCTAAGCTATTTTGTAATAGGGGCTCTCCCTCCATCTGTTCGAGGGGGCAAACTGGAAAGACAGTTACGTCAGTTGGAGTCCTCCTTTATTCTTTTTCCAGATACTAGAATACCAAAAGGACTTAACACCAGTGAAGATCTCCACAATTTTCTATAAATAGTCTTTTAGGTAAATAATATTGCCTCTTTTATGAGTAATTGTTCTGCAAGCTGAATTTATTTGATAATCAGTAATGATTAACAGCAGTTTGAGTTTTCCCGTAATGTGACTATCATTGAACTGAATCTCAGTTAAGTGACTATTTTTGCCCAAATGATATTGATTTTGATACTGTCATCTTCCTCATTTCTTGTACTTCTCATTGGCAGCTTTATCATAAATATTAGCACTTTATTGCACATTTTTTAAACTATTCAGCCATCTTTTGCACTAGCCCCACCGTTTGTAGTTGTTTTTTATCTTTATTTATTGTGGTGTTTTTAAGTATCACTATTTGCACAATACTTGACATTTGCCTTTTAGGAGCAATGTTTGTTCTTATTTATTCATTAGCAGCCTTTTATATATTTATGCTCAAATGCTTTTGTAGTAGGCCACTATTGGTATCAGTCTATATAATTGCTTTATGACTACCACACAACGACCCAGCGAAAGCCTAAGTAGTACTGCGCCCATTCCCGCTGGTAAAGTTCCATCTTCAAGTCCAACTAAGTTACAATCTACGGGCAGAGCTCCTATAAATCAACCAAGGGTTAACCATCGCTCCTTGGACCTACCACACATCGATCTACCGCCTGAGAGTGCTCCCTACGTGGTCGTCCTTACTGGGGTCCCTAAGTTGGCCCCAAACAGACTAGAATCAATTATGGAACAAATTCATTTGTTGAACACACATAGACCTTTGCCAAATAGTGTTCAAAGTAAGATTCTGTTTGTTAGAAGAGTGAGGTGGGTGGGTCTAAAACCGAAAGACATGGTCAGGATTGTGTTGTAATAAATTTCCAGAACAGTAGGGTAACTGATCACGTGTGTAGTAGTCGTTTTGATAGTTCAGGTACAACTATCAAAACCCTAAAGCTAAGCTACTTCTATCCACCAGCCAACCCATACTATTCTTATCACATCTGGAATTCTGACTATTGGCACTCACAAGAAGACGATATGAAGAGGGCATGCGGGGATGGAGGGGGACTGATGACGTTTTGGGTTTCCCAGTCAACAACAGGTTCAGTCTATTGGATCAGGTAGATTGACCACAAATGTCCCCTATCTCCGAAGTATTACCCTTACTAGCAGATTATGGGATGGAAAGACGGGGGGGATGGTAGGGCTTCTTGATCTCCCACCCCCCATTCAAGGTTGTTTCCATGACGGTGGGAAATCACCCTTTCCCACGAGGTAGACAGTGGTTACTCCACTAATATCCCATAATGCCGCACCCCCTGTTCAAAGTTTGTCCTTACATCCAGTTCTAGTCCAAAACGGGCCCAACATTGCATTAGGGGGATCTAATAGCTTGGGTTTTCAGGATAACTTGGAATGCAGGCCGTTTCTTCAAAATGCGACCTTAAAAATGTTATCCTGGAATATAGCGGGACTTGCTGCCAACCTAGAAATCCCTGATTGGTGCGCTTTTGTAGACCTTCATGGGATTTGCCTATTTCAGGAAACTTGGGCTCTTAATCCCACGCACAGAATGGGATATGTCACCTATATGGAGCCAGCTATAAAGGGCCCAAGAGGCAGACCATCTGGGGGGCTGTGCATATGGGTAGGTGCCCACCTTGGATTCACAATGAAAAGAATTGATACCAATAGTTCTGATCTGACATGTATCCTACTGTCCCAAATCAAAACACCAAAACTGGGACTTATTAATATCTATTCGCAGCCAGTTCCAACAGGAGGCACCTCCCAGACTTTAGACTCTCTGACCACTTTACTACACTCCCTCCCGGGCGACGTTGCACTGCTGATTGGTGAAGAGTTCAATTGTCACTTCGAGCCATTTAACGGTGTTTCCCAGATTACAACGGAAGAGGACGAAACTTGGCTAGTCCCGCCCCCGAATATCTATCCAGTGAAATATTGGTCAGCCCTGGTACTTCAGCTAACCTCCCTCACCTATTCTTTTTCAATCAGAGCGTGTAATGGGCGATTTCAGGGGGACAGCCCAGGGAAGTCAACTTACAGTGGAATGGGGCACACCTCCGTAATCGATTACTTCATGGTTAGCATGGCCTTGTGGCCTAAAATCCACAATTTTCACATAACCAGTCGTACGGAAAGTGACCACAATCCCCTGGCCATAGAGACGAACTTCCACCTGACCGACGAAGGCCAAGACAGGGAATCCCCCCGAACTAGTGACCTCATAATAATTCAAGGAGGGAGGAGAATTTGATGGGCAACCATGAAGCTGTCCACCGAAAACATGGCCAAAATGTACCTGAGTTTAATCCCCTTGCTAGAAAGGGCCAATTTAACTACTGCTCTCCCCTTTGAAAATGGTGTGGGAAGCGACCTTTTTGGAACACACAGGGAACTAACCTCACTATTGGCGGACTGGTTTTTATAAAACAGCCCCCATCAAACCTAGAATGCACGGCAAAAGAAACCCTTGGTTTAATGAGAGCTGCAGGGATGCGAAGGGTGCACTGCTTTCGGCACTGAAACAAGGCACGTTGATTTCAGTTACCGAAGCCAGGCAGGCAAGCCAGGCAGGCAAGCCAGGCAGGCATACAAGCAAATTATTATTATTTTTTTTTTTTAAGTTTTTGAAAACCTTTATTTGAGGAAATGGATGCATACAAATACGGGCCTACAACCCGGGGGCCGGCCACGGAACAAAACTGGAAAGCACCATTATCAATTAAAGGCACAGAGTGGTTGGACGATATTACCCAAAGCTGCAAGTCCATGATATTAACGAAATGGAACCACTCGACATAGGATCAGAGGAGGTTAATTTTTATATATTAAAAGAATAAAGGATAAGTTGTATAGGCAGCAACCTGGTGTACATGGTGGGGAACAAAACCAAATATATCATTTCAGTAAAGCCACAAAGCATTAATCAGAGAGGTCCAGATCATGCAAAATATAGGTTCACGTGCAGTTCCTCATTGGTAGTGTCCACTCGCGACCTCATGTACCCAGGGACAAATTGAACAGCGTTTCCGTAATAGTAAAAACCATCAGGGAGACAAATAATTTGCAATCATTATACAACCCAACCCTAAAAATAAGAAGACAAAAATACTAAAAAGAAGAGTGGGTAGGGGGACTCCACGTTACTGTACCCGCCCCACAGTGGTAGTGGCGATCAATAATACAAATAGCGAATGTGCTTAGGGGCGGGGCAACTAATTCAGGATAAACAGAGTCGTGGGCATCATATTACATATAATACCAATTCCTCCCCCCCAATACCTCACCCCGCGGGAGTACGCACAGTCGTGGAGATCCAAGAAAAGGACACAAAAGAGCCATAGAAACAAAGAACTATCTAATAGACCCGATCCACCCGCCCCACCCTGCACCCCTGCAGAAGGCTATGGCCTACCCCCCCAGCAGCGTGCCTGTCGCCCTAATTATGAACCCGAAATATAGAGTAAGACGGTATAGAGAAAGGAAAGAGAAAGAGAAAAAAGGAAAACCTGGGGAGAGGAACCATGTAGCAGAAGGCGCGGCCCCCGCCCCCCGCCCCACAAACCATGAGCATGGCCCAGAACAAAACTGGCAAGTGTCCACTTATCCATAGGTATGAAGGAATCAACAAAGTATCACAATTTGGTGCAGTCCATAAATCCGTGCGCCGATTAGTAGTCCTCCGAAGTAAGAACCGGACTCATCCTAGTCCTTTCTTAGCTAACGCCACAATGTACATCGATGCAGTGGACATAAAACATGGCGATGAGAAAAGGCCGGGAAAAAGTCGCTGGACGATCAATGGAAGCAACCCATAAGATCTCCCCTGCCGAGGGCAATGTAGAAGCTGTGCATGGTAGTCGTATATACCAGTGTCAATGAGCACCAGCGGTTCCACCCGCTCACGTATCGGATCATCGCTACCCCAACCAGGAAGCGGGGAACAATCAACGACCACCTCGGGCCCATCCGCGTCTTCAAGAGAAGACCCGGGAGCAATGGCGGCCGTTACATCGTTCTGTACACAAGAGTCCTGGGCCATGGTCAACCTCCAAATCTCCAACGCTTGCAGGACGTCGCCAATCGTGAGCTTGCGCTCACCAGTGCAGGCCCAAGCGGAACACAAGGGCAAGGAGTCGGCACCCAGGATAGTTACACAGGACATGGCCTCAGCCGCCATTTTGCGACAATTGCGCCGTCTCTTCGAGATCAACTCCAGTGGTGTGCTCACATGTAGGGCCCCCGCGGGATCTCCTTCAAGCGCACAAGCCGCACCTGTGGCGCTGATATGGTGACCACCAAGAGAGGGGGACCCGCCGGCGACTCCGCTCCGCTCGATGGAGCCCGGCACGGCCGGACGGCAACAAAGGGGGGAGCCACCAACACGGCGTCCCCCACACAGAACTTGCCGCACACCACCTCTGGAGCACCGGACGGCAGTCCCAGGCGCGTTCATTTGCCTCCGGGCTCTTCGCACATCGGCATCTTCCGGCCGGCCCCAATCCTCCTCCCGAGGCCGCCGCCGGCACCATCTCGCCGGCAGCTCGCTAAGGGCGAGGCCCCGGTCTCAATCCCGGAGAGGCCGCACTTTCCGGAAGGGCGCCGCTGCGGACCCACCGAGCGCCGGAACCACCAGGATGGATGGTAAGTGACTGTAGAGCTTTGCATATAGGTTGTTGTCCTTTTTGGGCAGGATAAGTGCCAGGATATTCGAGTTTAGGCAGGTAGGCTGGCGGAGCCGAGCTAACGTGGGACCATCTCGATGTCGAGCTTGGCTCCTCCCCCCAAATTATTTTTTTTAATAAAACTTTTATTTATGGTTTTGCAGAAAAGAAAGGAAGAGGAAAGAAAAGAAAATTTACAAGCGGCAGACCTGCAACATTCCCCACACAGGGGGTGCTGTAAGAATCGTAAAGGGAGGCAAATGAGGCAATATAGTATATCAATAAAGGTCAGATCTCAGAGTCAGTGCTCGCCGAGGAGAAGCAAAGAAAACAGGCTCAAGCCACTTCACGGTCAACCGACCGGCAATTCTAGCCAAAGAGATGACAAGGCCCACGTTGAGTATCAGTGCTGCGCAAGACCCAAAAAATCTGAGAGCCTCTACAGGCTATGCGGTGCCGCAACAGGTAGCAAACTAACAGCCCCAACTTAGTCCCCCCCTACCCCCCTCCCCCCCAGGTGGTGGCGCCAACACACACATTCATTCTCAGTCCCTCAGTCATACAATCTAATTAAATCTGGAAAAGGTGAAGGGCACGAAAGGCGGATGGGCAGACCGCAGAGGGTAGACCCTGTGACAGGAAGCGAACCAGGGGACCCCAACGGAACCGGATGTTCTTAAAGCTGCCCAGGAAGATGTCCGCCACTCTCTCCATGCTCAGTAATCTCCACAGTCTCGCGTGCCAGAGCGATATAGCTGGGGCGGTCGGTTTCTTCCAGGCAGCAGCCAGCGTAAGCTTGGCGGCTCCAAGGCAGAGCCATAGGATATGTTTATCCGCCTTTGTTTGATGTTCTAACACCGGGTCGCGGAGACCTAGGAGGACATAAGCCATAGAGTCCGGGACCGGATACCCCAGGTTGTCCTTGATGTGGGATAGAATTTCAGCCTAGAACGGGAGAATGATCGGGCAGTCGCACCAAATGTGGCGGAAGTCCCCCAACAGACCACAGCCCCTCCAACACCTGTCCGAAGAGGCCGGGAATATGCGATGTAATTTGGACAGGTTGAGGTACCAATCTAGCATGGTTTTGAGATGAGCCTCTCTTAAATCTACCGAGTGGTTGTGTGCTGCGATTTCTCGCCAGAGACCTTTCCATTCCTCATCCGTAACGTCTCGGCCCAAAAGGACCTCCCAATGTTCCATGTAGCGGGGACGGGGGAGACTGCAGTGGTCAGCAACAGCCCATATAGGAAGGAGATCGTCCCCTTCATAGTGGAAGTGCGGAGGATAAAGGCCTCAAATGGTGAGAATGGTCTCGTGGCGGCATCTTCTATACCCGCTGAGGTCGCCCAATGGAGAAGCTGGACATGGCGGAAGCGCTCCGTGGCCGGGAGCCCATAACCTTGCATGCAGTTGTGAAATGTAAGAGGCGCCGTTCCGTGGAACAAATGCGTAAGAGCTCTGCATCCTTCCTCTCTCCACAATCGGAAGGGTCCCTCCTGCATCGCCGGTGGTAAGGCCGGATTAAAGTGTATGGGAGTAAAGGGGGACGGAAACGTGGTCCAGCGGTCATCACCAGTGACCGTATCCCACACCTTCAGGACAGTGCTAGTGGGCGTGCTGATGTAGGCATTCTTGGGCCTGTCCACCTTGGGCTTCCAGGCCAAATCCCAGATCGATCTTCCAGCTACACTCCTGTCCATATGCAGCCAGTGTTTCTCTGAGAGCTGCTGCGGCCATTCTACCAGTACCCGCAGCTGCGCAGCTTTATAGTACAGGTGCATGTCTGGGAGTCCCACTCCTCCCTCCTTCCACGGGCGTCGCAGAGTCGCGAAGGAGAAGCGCGCCCGTCCACCTTCTTATGTTATGTTAATAACATTTATTTGGCGCACAGCTGCCCCAGCGAAGGGGCGTCCTGGCGCCTGATCAGATGCCACAACATAACAGGTCCGAGCTGAAGCAGAAGGATCACATCACAGGGACAAACAGGTGAGTTTTGATGGCGCGTCTGAAAAGAGTGAGACTATTTAGGGCACGAATGTGTCCAGGAAGGGAATTCCAAAGATCAGCCGCCAGAATACGAAAGGAGCGTCCTCCCATCCTACTCAGTCTGAACCTAGGCTTAATCGCCAGATGGTGAGATTCAGACCTGAGGGACCGCGTGGGGACATACGGAGAGATAAGGCCCGCAAGGGCGGGAGGGGAGGAAAGCTTCAAGATCTTAAATGTCAGACAGAGGGCCTTAAATTTGATTCTCTGTCTGACCGGAAGCCAATGAAGGGAGGTCAGAACCGTGGAGACGGAGCAGCGTCTCGGAAGGCCCACAATGGCCCGTGCGGCAGCATTCTGCACTCTCTGGAGCCTAGTAGCCTCAGCCTGATTAACTCCAAGCAGCAGAGCACTACCGTAATCTAGCCGAGAAAGGATAGAGGCCTGAACCACCAGTTGCCGCGTGGGGGGGTCGAAGAATTTGAGGACAGGTCTCAGTCCTCGCAGTATACCAAAGCAGGTAGCTGCTGTCTTCTTAGTATGACTGGTAAAAGAAAGGTTGGAATCCAGCCAGACCCCCAGGTTTTTAACTTCAGCCGCTGGAATTGGGGACACCCCCAATTCGGGAGGCCACCACTGGTCTCCCCAAAGTTCCGCTTGCTTCCCTAGAACCAGGACCTCGGTTTTCTTAGCATTGAGCTGAAGGCAGTTGTCACGCATCCAGTTAGCCACAGCTATAAGTCCTGCACGGAATCTGGGTGCATTCACCTCAGGGTCCCCACTGAGTGTCACCGCCAGCTGCGTGTCGTCGGCGTACGATGTCATGGTAAGGCCACATTGCCTGACGACAGCAGCCAGCGGTTTCACATACAGATTGAACAGTGTGGGGCTTAAAGCAGAGCCCTAAGGGACTCCCAGACCCAGAGAATGGAAAGAGGACTGGCCAGGTGGAATGGCTACTTTGAAAAACCGGTCCGAGAGGAAGGAGCGGAACCACTGAAGAGCCTTCCCCACAATACCCACTTCCTCCAGGCGCCGCATCAAAATGTCATGAGACACCGTGTCGAACGCGGCGCTCAGGTCTAATAATAGGAGCGCCGCAGTCTGCCCCGCATCCAGCACTGACCGCAAATGCTCGTCATAAAGAGCAGGGCAGTCTCAGCAGCATCAGGGTTTTAAGGCGTCGGAAGAAATCCACCTCTATGGGGATGGGAAGGGCCTGGAAAAGATACAGAAATTTAGGGAGGAGGACCATTTTTAAAGCATGGATCTTACCAAGCCATGAAATATATTTCTGTTTCCATCGATCCAGGTCCGCTCGAACCGCCGCCAGCATCGGGGGGAAGTTTGCTGTGAATAATGATCGTATGGTAGGGGTCAACCGAACTCCCAAGTACAATAGGGAGGTAGATGCCCATGACAAAGGCGTGAGCAAGCGCACCCGCTCCATTTCTGCTGGAGGGAGAGTCAGGTTCAGTATGTACGATTTGCCAAAGGTAACCTTAAATCCGGCCACTGCTTGAAATTCAGATAGCACGGTTTGAATATGCGACAACGAATGAGCTGGATCCCCCACCAACAACAGCACGTCATCCGCAAATAGGGAGATTTTGTGCTGTTCACCTGTAAAGGGAAGGCCCTTTATCTGCTCCTGCTCCCGTACCGCAAGAGCTAGGGGCTCGATGCTCAAAGCGAAGAGGAGAGGGGAAAGGGTATAGCCCTGCCTTGTTCCCCGGGAGTGAGTGAAGCAGGCGGATCGATGCCCGTTGATTACCACCCTAGAACTAGGGCTGCTGTAGTTTGCACGGATCATTGTTATGATCTGGTGCGAAAAGCCAAAGGCTTCCAGGGTGCGGAACATGAACCCCCAATCCACACGGTCGAATGCTTTTTCTGTGTCAAGCCCCACCAGTACTGCCGGGATGCGAAATCGGGTGACCTTCTCTATCAGGTGTATCACCCGCCGTAAGTTGTCATGTGTCTGTCGGCCTTTAATGAACCCGGATTGATCTGGGTGAATGATGGCCGGCATCAGGTCCTGGAGCCTGCGTGCAATGATAGAGGAGTATAATTTAGCATCGATATTAAGGAGAGCTATCGGGTGATACGACGAGCATTTGGAGGGATCCTTCTCTGGTTTGGGGATCACGGTTATCATGGCCTCGGCCATAGTCCCTGAGGTTCCCCCAGTGATTGCCATTTCATTGAAGAGGGATACCAGAAAGTCGCATAGCTCTGCCGCAAATGATTTATAAAAGACGGCAGTGTAGCCGTCTGGGCCCGGCGCCTTGTGGAGCCTCAGGTCCCCAATAGCGTCCAGCACCTCCTCCCTGGATATGGGGGCAGCCAAAAGCTCATTCCACTCCTTAGAGACCTGTGGTATGGGGAGGTCAGCCAGGAACCGTTCTTGAGCTTCCCGGTCAAAAGAGTCACCCTCATAGAGTGCAGCATAAAAGCGGCCAAAGATGTCCGCCTTGTCCCCATCCGATGCTGCAGGGACCCCGCTGGGTCCTGGATTCCTCCAATGTATTCCTTCTCTCTCTTGTCCCGGAGCTGACGAGCCAAGTGCCTTCCTACCTTATTCCCCTGCGAATAGGAGACACGCCGAAGCCTCAGGAGGGTAAGTTCAGCTCGGTTGTTGTAGTGGGCCTTCAATTTACCCCGCACAGCTGTTAACGGCCGGAGAGTCGCTCTAGACGGGTTCGATTTGTGCGCCTGCTCCAAGAGAGCAAGTTCCGCCTCTAAGTCCTCTCGCTACTTTCTCCTCAACTTATTGAGGTTTGCGTTGAGACCCAGGCAGGTGCCCCGCAGCGAGGCTTTGCACGCGTCCCATGTGTTAAACATCGAAGTGTCAGACGCCGGGTTGAGGGCCAGAAACTCCCTAATGGCTTTCCGTAGCTCTTTACAGGATGCATCATCCCGGACAAGCGCTGCTGGAAAGTACCTCTTCCTCACACCGTCTCCCCTCACCAACCAATGCATCCCGAGAACCAGCAAGCTATGATCTGACACGGAGAGCGGAAAAATGCTAGAATCACGGACATCTGCCCTGAGGGCTTGGCTTAAAAAGGTATGATCCAGGCGAGAATATGAAAGGTGGACGTGGGAAAAAAAGGTATAATCTCGGGCCTGGGGATGCAAGGAACGCCAGCTGTCAATCAATCCTAAATCACCCATAAGGCGTTGCCTTTCAGCGGAGAAAACACCGGTGTCCGCCCTCTGGGCACGGGAGCTGTCTAGGTCCTTGTCCCACACCATGTTGAAATCACCCATTAAGAACAGATACCCCTCTACGAAGTCCCCCACTTTATCCAACAGATCCTGGAGAAAGCCATTCTGCCTAGTATTGGGAACATATACCACCACAAACATGCACAATCTGCCGTAAAGCAGCCCCTTGACCATCAGCCAGCGCCCTTCCTTATCACAACTTACCCCCATAGGTTGGAAGTGGAGAGATGCCCGGAAGAGAAGAGCCACACCCCCTGTGTTTAGTGGGAGCAGAGGACCTATAAACAAGGGGGAAATGTTTGTGTCTGAGCCGGAGCTCATCTCTACGCGCTAGGTTGGTCTCCTGGAGACCCACGACATCTAAGTGATGGTCAGACAAGTATTTCCAAAGTTTTTGGCGTTTCTGTGGGGAGTTGAGGCCCTTTACATTCCATGTTCCAATACTAAGCGGCATGAGGAGACATTAGAACCCATCGCTGTGCACTCGTTCTGGCAACATGCCCCTGCCCCCTCCCCGCCAAGGGCAGCCAGGCAACTCCTCGTTTCCCACTCATATCCCGCTCCCTTCCACCCAGCCCCCCCCACATCCCAGATCCCCGCACCAAGCCCATAAACTCCTCAAAGCCCGATCCCACAGCAGCCAAAATGTAGTTTCAGTCACAGCATATAACCAGTGATCGCCTCCGCCTAAGAACCTGGTATCCAGAGGCCCATATGTTACACCTCCAGAAGGGAAAAGACTCACCGCACTCACACATCGGTCGCCACCACCACCCAGCCCAGTCCCAACCCAATCCCCAACAATCCCTGCATTCAATCGTCTCCCAGACCCCTCCAGTCTCCCACCGCAGAAACAAACAAGAACAATGTACTTAGCAGTCCCAGTGGATAGTAGTTCGTAGAGTTCCTCCTGGGCTGGGGACGGGGCACCACTGTTGGGTCCCCCAGGGCCACGGTCCGGGGTGTCTTCTCATTAAGTACAACCATACCCACGGTACCTAAGTTCACGTGCCCCTCCGGCACCATACGACCATCAGCTCAACAGTCAGGCCGCTCCGGAGCTCTGCTGGGAAGACGCCAATGTCGCTGAAGCCACCAATGCCACCGCTTCTCGCCTCTCCTGTAGGCTAGTTGTACGATCAGGCCTTCTACGATCTGTCTCCGGGCCCACTCTTTGCCAGGAGGAGGACCGTCTACGCCTCCGTGATGGTGAACTGCCAGCCTCTTGTGACGGAGTCGTGTCGTCTAGGCCCAGAAGATCCTTCGCCACCTGGAGAGAACGAATTTGCGCAAGTCTGTTTTGCCACCGAAAGATGATGCGGAAGGGGTGACCCCACGAGTAAGAAATGTTACGTTCTCGCAGAAAGGTGGTCACTGGGCGGAACTCTTGCCTCTTCTGAAGCGTCGATGCTGCTAAATCCTGATAAAGTTGAGGACGGTGCTCTTGGAATTGCAATGACGGGATATCCCGCGCTTTCCGCAGGATACGTTCCTTTAACTGGGAGTCATGCACGCAGACTAGAATGTCAGGGGGTGGCCCTCCTCCCCGCTTAGGCAGTCTGACCCTGTGGACCCTGTCCATCCTGATATCCTGTACATCCTCCTCGCCCAGTATCTGCAAGAAAAGTGCCTGCACATAGCCTCGTAGGTCACCTGCTTCACCGTCCCATGGCACCACTCGTATGCGGATGTTATTCCGGCGGGAACGGTTCTCCAAATCCTCCGTATGAGCCTGGAGGTCTAGGTTCTGCTCCGTGAGCCGAATTATATCCTGCTGCAATTGGTGGACATTGTTCGCCATGCTTAGATCGTGATCCTCCAAGGTTGCCACCCGCTCTCCGATGCCATCCACATCTCTCCGCACCTCCGGGAGGTCCGAGGCCAGTTGAGCGCGGAGCTCGGAGATGTCTTCCTTGAAAGATGCTAAGAGTTCTGTCATGAAAGCCTTGGTTGCAGGGGCCTCATCGTCCGTTTGCCTGGGCGATACACTGGGTCTGGGGGATGCCGGCTGCTGAGAATTTTTTGATTCGCCATCCTTGCCAGGCTTCCCTTTGCGCAGCATGGAAGACATTGCGGCGGCACCCCGGCTCATTCGAGTAGTCTGGACGAGAGATCAGCCTCCAACCGCGCACAAGTCTATCAAGTTGATTGCACACCGTCCCAGTCGACTCCAGTGGCCCCTCGGTAAGGTCAGGAGGACCACGCGGTGTATGGCGTCGGCTGTACGCACCAGTCCCTGGAAAAGGCGGCTCCGGGCCAACGGTAGCAGTCTGAAGGGCCCCAATCGCCCACTCGCTGGGGCGTCAGCAATACCTTGGTGCAGGGAAAGGCACAATGTCCGGGGGCCCTCCACGCCTCGTGACGCCACAAAGCGGACCTTCGATGCTGTAGGCCCGTAGGCCTCGGTGTCAATGTCAAGACAGTGATCTCCTGTGTCGAGCTGCACTCCGTTGCGGGGCCACGACGTCCAAAGCGCTGTGTCCCCAGTACACTCAGCCGACCCACCTTCTACAGCGGGGGGGAGCGAGGGTCACCCCAAGAGGCAAACCAGTCCGCCAGCAGTCCGCCACGTGAACCCGGGGTTCTTCGGCGATCACTCGCTTCTCCGGGCCGTCTCACCGTACCGAGCCCAGCGGTGTGCCGTGCTCATTTAGCTCCCTCAAGCTTCCACGAACGCAAGCAGCTCAGCAGCAGGGCAGGCCTCAGTGCTCGACCCCGTCCAGCGCGGGAACTAGGCCACAGGCCCCGGCGTCGCGTAGTCCAGGAGGCCGGGTGGCGCAGTCCCCACCACCGGGCCGTGTCCCCTCACTCCCGCCAGGAGCCGTCGAGGAATCCCGGGCACCTCGCCGCTCCTCCGGGCAATTGAGAACGCCTCCTGTGGGCCCCCGCAGCACAGTATGTGCCGGTGCTATATCCAGGCCGCAAGCCTTGGGGTCGCGTAGGCAGCAGGTCGGGAGGCGCAAGCCCCTCCGCGTCTGGGCCCCAGCACCGCTCCTCGCCCAGAATCAGCAGACGTGGCCGGAAAACTCCTCGTCCCTCTGGGCGGCCTCGGTCGATACCTCCTGGGCAGTCTCGGTCCACAATTCCCTCCGGTCAGGCCGCAACCTCTGGGGACTGCGCAGTGTTACTCCTCACCTGCACGGCTCGCCCGCTCCGGTCCTGGCGTCGCTCCTAGGGCGTCTCCGCAGCTAGCTCGGGGTCGTCAGTTGGGCACGACCCCCGGGAGATGCAAGGGTACCCAGAGAGTTTGAATTTGAATTTTGAATTTGAAGGGATTTGTATAGCGCTCGTACACCTAGCGGTTTCTTGGCGCTAACTGGCAACTGCTACTCGGGGAGTAGGAGAGGTAGGGAAAGTGACCGTTCAAGATGGGAAGGCTTGGGTGAAGAGGAAGGTCTTGAGGTCTCTGCGAAAAAGAGGGTACTGGGTGCAGGTTCTAAGAGAAGATGGGAGGGAGTTCCAAAAAGCTGGGCCCGGGGTTGCAAACTTGCAGCCCCCCCACTTCTTCCGTTTGAAGCGGGGGACCACGAGAAGGTGGTGGGAAGAGGATCGGAGATCTCGTGAGGGAATATAGTTTTTTGAATGGCAGAATTAATGAAGGAGGGGGCAGAGCCTGTCCGGCTTTAAAGATGGTGCAGCCGAGCTTGAATAAGGCACGCTGCCGGACAGGGAGCCAGTGCAGGAAGAAGAGGAGGGGAGTTACATGATGTGATTTAGGTAAGTTAAAAACCAGCCGAGCGGCCTGGTTTTGAACCAGTTGAAGACGCCTCATGAGATAGTCGGGCATGCCATGGTAGAGGGCATTGCCGTAATCTAGGCGAGATGTTACCATGGCCAGGAGTATTAACTTGAGCGCGTCGGGGGCGAAGAATCGTGAGACTCTGCGAATTGTCCTGAGGGAGAGGAAGGCTGAGGATACCACAGCAGAGACTTGAGAGTGTAGGGAGAGTTGGTTGTTGATTTTGAACCCAAGGGTTTTGACGGAAGAAACAGGAGTGGGAACCTAAAGAAGGGGGCCAAAAAGAAGAGGACCAGGGACTGGAGCAACCACCTGTCAACACATACTCTGTTTTATCGGGATTGAGTTTCAGGTGGTTGAAATTCTTCCAGTCCTGGATGAAAGTCATGATGGACTGGACCTTAGACATAGACTCGTGGGAAGAGGAAAGGGAAGTAATGAGCTGGAGATCGTCTGCGTAGTTGTACACAGAGACCTCCAGTTGCTGTAAAGCAAAGATGAGGGTGGCGATGTAAAGGTTAAATAAAAGGGGGGACAAAGAGGAACCTTGGGGGACCCCGCACTGGATGGGTTGAAATTCAGCAGAGAACTCTCCCAAGCGAACCGCCTGAGTCCGGCCGCTCAAGAGGGAGGATAGCCATAGCAGGGCTGTTCCTCCGATTCCCGCCGCCTCGACACGTGAAAGTAAGATGGTATGGTCCACCGTGTCGAATGCGGCGGAAAGATCCAAGAGGATCAAGGCCTGAGGTTGATTAATATCCATTCCTTGTCGTAGGTTGTCCAGTACAGATATTATAACGGACTCAGTTGAGTGGGCTGGGCGGAAACCGGCCTGTCTCGGGGCCAAAACACCATGTCTCTCCACGAACTCACTCAAGGTTTTTACTACGTGTCGTTCCAATACCTTTGCCAAGAAAGGCAAAAGGGAGATGGGGCGGTAGTTGACTGGATCCGAGGGATCCGCCCCAGGTTTTTTTAAGAACGGAACGATCACTGCCGATTTGAGTGCTGGGGTAACAATGCCCTGAGCCAGCGAGCTGTTAAGAAGCGCTAAGGGTGGTGAAGGGCAGTGGGTGTAGATCTGCTTTAAAATGTAGGCAGGGCAGGGGTCCATTGGGGAGCCGGATTTGACCAGCGGGAGGATGGAGAAGAATGAATCGGTCGAGAGGGGAGGAATTGAAGCCAGGTGTGCAGTAGCCGGAGGACGGCAGGGGTCAGTGAAGGCCGGAGATGGAGGGGGAATTTTAGCTTTGATTTTACTGATTTTGTCTAGGAAGAAGTGATTGAGGGAATCGCATAGTGGTTGTGAGGGGGAAGGTTTGAGTGAGGCTCTGTCGGAAAAGGCGAGGTCTTGGACGATGGAGAAAATTTCTCTCGGCCGGTTCTCTGCGAGTTGGATTTTGGATGAAAAGTAGGTTTTCTTAGTGTCTAGTATGGCTTTCTTATATTGTGCAAGAAGTTCAGTATACCGGGTTTTAGCAACAGGGCAATAGTTCCGTCTCCATTGTCGTTCAGCTTGGCGGAGAGTGAGTTTTTGGATCTTTAGATCGTCCGAGAACCAGCGGTTTGCATCTTTGGGGCGTTTGGTTGCGATGCGTTTTAGAGGAGCGATAGTATCGCAACCAGCCCGTAGCCAGTTGCTGATAGCTTCTACCTGACCAGAGGAAGGCAGCCCGGTAAGATCGGGGCTGGAAGAGGAAAGGGAGGTAGATAGAGCTTCGACATCAACGCGGTTCCATGATCGCGCCCAGACATTTCTCGCAGGAGTGGGCTTAGGTGATGAGAAGGGGGATAGGGAGAAGGTGATCAGTGAATGATCTGACCATAGACAGGGGGAAATAGAGAGAGAAATGACCGGGCAATCACGTTGCCAGATTTGGTCAAGGATGTGTCCCAGCCTGTGCGTGGGAGCATTGACGACTGATGTAAAGTTGAGCGACTGAAGGGAGTCTGAGAACTCTTTGGAAGTTGCACATTCCGCGGGGTCGGAGGGCCAGAAGTTAAAGTCTCCCAGGACTATGATGGAAGAATGGTTAACAACCAGAGTCGCCATTAGGTCTTGGAAGCTGGGGAGGAACGTTTGAGGGGAGGACGGGGGTCGGTAAACAAGGACGCAAGTAAGAGGGGGAGTAAGGGAAGGAGAGCGAATCACTAAACAGTCTGAAGTTCCCATGGAGGGGGAGACTAGAGGGTGGAATGTGAGTTCCTTACGGGCGATCAGGGCGACCCCTCCGCCAGGCCTGCCGGAGGAGCGGTCTGCTCGAATGGCGTAATAGGCCGGGGGGAGTATTGCCAGCAGGGAGGGAAGAGAGCTGTCCGAGAACCAAGTCTCGGTGAGAAATATTAGGTCGGGTTTATGAGATTCGAGTAAAGTAAAAAGGTCGAGCTGATGTTTGACTGCCGATCTTGTATTAGGGTACATGGCAGTTATTGCTGTGGGGGGGAGGCCGGGTGGAGGCAGGTTTGAAGAGCTGTTAGTTGGAGGCATGGACAGGGTGTTAGTATGGACTAGATTGTGTGAAGTTAATAGTCCAAGATTGGAAATACGAGCTATGGTGGTAGCAGGTAGTGACCACTTGCCTTGAAGAGCGATGAGTTGCGAGTGGGAATATTGAATAGGAGAGGCAGGGTGAGTGGCCTCTGGTCTCGGTCGGTCGTGGACGGGCGCAGACGGACTATCCTTAGGCGCGCCCGCTGCGCTCGTCCGCTGAGCTTCCAGGGGAGGCACATTTTAAAGGGGAGGAGTCGGTGGGCGTGGCCTCCAAAGGGGGCGTGGCCTCGATCTCGCTCGTGGCGCAGGAACAGCGTCCAGCGCTAGGAAATGTCGAGTGGAAATGGCCCGTAAACGGAGCCTAAGTGACTGGGGGGTGAGTGAGAATAAAAAGCACACAAATTTTACAATTTAAAAGATACACTCTCCCGGCTTTCCGCCTCAGGAGTAGCGCGTCAGGAGTAGAGAGTCGCAAACGAGCCCGGAGCAGGGTGGTATACAAGGCTATAGAAGGCCCGGCGCCGGAGGGACTCAAAAACATGTCCTACTCCGCCGCCATCTTGGCCACGCCCCCCAGCAAGTTATTTTTAATGCAAAATCAGAGTGAGAAGCAGAACGATGGCACGCCATCAGATCTGCACTTGTGGCAAAAGATTTAAGGACCTTCTGGAATCTCGTTCACACCGGGAAACCAGAAGGCAAGACCACGATTGACCCAAACATCCCCGAAGAATCTTGGTCTCTACATTTTAAAGAGCTCTACTCTATTCCCCCCACATTAAGAAGTGAGGCCCATCTAACCCTTCTGGCCCCGGATCCTATGTGGCGTATACCACCTTTTACTTTGGCTGATTTGCAAACTGCTGTATTTAGCCTGCAACCTAATAAAGCCCTGGGGCTGGATAGGATCCCGGGTGACCTCTTCAGAGAGGAACCAATAGTCTGGCTCCCATACCTTTTATTATTATATAATGCAATTTTGTAGGGTCTACCTTTCCCAGGTACTTGGTTGGGGGTGGAGATAATAACCCATTTACAAGAAGGGTTCTCCGCTTGACCCTTCAAACTATAAGCCTACCCTTATCGATGTGAGCCGGAGAATCTATGCTAGGCTCCTTTTACAACGTTTACAGGACTGGATCAATGATAATAATATTCTAACCCAGCTTCAGGCGGGCTTCAGGGCCAAAACATCAACAACTGACCAATTATTTCGGCTCCAGGTCCTTCACTGGAAGCACGTTGTCCTGGATGGGGGTAGTCTATATCTAACTTTTGTGGACTTGAAGTCAGCATTTGATATGGTGGACCGGAACCAGCTCTGGACCATCTTACTAGCTATGGGGGTTCCACCATACGTATGCCATCAATTCAAACTTCTCCACGACAGAACTTTTGCCAGAGTGTGCTTTGGAAAGTACGGCCAACTAACGGGGCCGTTCCCGGTAGAAAAGGGGGTCAGGCAGAGCTGTGTGCTTGCCCCAACCCTCTTCTCCCTCTTTCTTAACGGGCTTATAGAAGATCTCTTTACCATTAAAGACATTGATTCCCCAAAACTTGCTTCCCAGAGATTCCCCGCACTTATGTTTGCGGATGACACCCTGCTGCTTTCTAAATCGCCAATGGGCATGCAGCGGGTGTTGACCCAGTTCATCATCTTTTGTAATAAAAGAAACCTGGTGGTTAACATCAACAAGACCAAGTACATGGTATTTAATGCTAGTACTATTAATTGTCCCCATCCTACGATGGAAGGCAGACCCTTGGAAAGGGTCCCAATTTTTGACTATTTAGGTCTATCCCTGAATGATAGAATGGGATGGGGTCCACAAATGGCCAAGGCCAATTTAAGATTAACCCAGACTGCAGGGGGGATTTTAAAAGCCCAAAAACACTGTGTGCAAAAAATAGTTAGTGCCCCACTTGAAATATTCAAAGTTCAAGCTAGGTCATCATCCCTTTATGGGGCGGAACTTTGGGGGCACCTATCATCCTCCGAGCTATCCATCACAGAAAACAACTTCATTAGGCAAATGTTATCCTTGCAAAGAAACACCTCGCTTGTCCCTCTCAGGCTGGATCTGAACATTAGACCGATTGCAGACGCCATCGCCTCATGCCCACTCCTTTATTGGAGGAGGCTGTGGAGTACCCCTGAGCTGGCGAGCTATAAGGAGGAACTAAAGGTGGTGTTGGCCTCTCTAGGTGCAGGCAGGATTCCATGGTTATCCTTTGTTAGGCAGTCTTTTATCTTGATTGGGCATGAAAACGTATGGTCAAATCTTGAGGCCTCCTGCTCAGCTATTTCCAAGAAAACTTTGTCTGATACTATTAAAGACTATAATCTTAGGAAGGCATATTGTTCTGTTAGACCTACTAGTCTAACTGATGCCTTCTTGGATCATAAGTCACATTATATCTTCGAACATGAGATAGATGTAATTCAACCTACCCTAGCGAAGAAGCTGTATCTACAATTTAGATATGGAACACTGCCTCTATATTCAATGACTGACAGGTGGACGGGGGTCCTGCACGCCCATGCCTAGGCTGTAGAATAGAGGATGAAACCCCTCTTCATGTTACCCTTTTCTGTCCGGCCTATGGCAATATCCGGAGAAAGTGGATAATCCAATTGTGTAACAACTTGGGTATTAAGAATTATCTCGCTTTCTTCAGGATCATGACATCAGATACTAGTTCAGTGATAGTGGGCGCTGTAGCTAAGTTTCTGTTTTCAATGTGGATCACTCGAAGGAAATTGCTCAGTTAAAATTGGTACATATTGCACCCTGTTCCACTGCAGAGACGTAGGGGATGAATGAGTTCATTAAGAGATATCTTACGATTTTTAAGTATCTGTAGATTAATTTAAAGTTTTAAGCTTTTATAATGTTGCCTCTTCCCACTTCGACGATTTAAGACAATGTATTTTAGATACGAATTGATTTTGAAACACTACTGAAATGTTTGAAAACTGCATATGAATTTGTATGTGCTATTATGGGTAAAACTAACCGAAATAAAGTTTTTGAACTGAACTGATAATTGCTTTATTCAACTATATTTATATAGTTAACAGAGAACCATCATATGGCACTATCAGGCACTTGCAATTATTTTAGCCATGATTGGTTTACTTAATATTTAGTTTTACATCATTTTTACTGTTACCCTGTTGCCATATAAGAGATTAACTTAACCATATGGATTTATTTACCTACTTTATCAACCTAATTTATGGGCTGCTTTTAAACAACATTCAAATGTGTTTGTTTTAAATAAGTCTTTTTTCTAACTCAGTGCTCCTTTGCTGACATTGTGTGTTTTTTATGTCTATTGCACATCATCGCTATTTGTCTTTGTCTGATTGGATACACTTTATTTAAAAATGGTGGCCCGGCATCAGTGCGTCATGTGAACAAGATTGCGGAGGCGATCGAAACGCGTCTGAGGCGGACACTTGTCTGAATCACTATGGGTGAATAAATTACAACATGAAACTTTGAAACCCGTCCTCGTATTTCTTTGGAAATCAACTCTGTTGTGGTCTGTAACTTGCAGGCCCTCCTCGAAACTGGAGGGTCAGGACTTTGTATATATCAGCAACAGTCTTCAATACCTCCAGGACGCCGAAATGAAGAGGCGGACCCCACGGCTTCAGGCAAGGCAATGATTTTATTATTGCAACCTTTCAAAGATGACGCGTTCAAGCATCAAGTGCTCTTGATCACACAACGAGCACTGCGTCAGCTCTACTTTTTAAAGTTTTCATATGCCACCTCCTTCTGTGAATCACATGACCACACCCAAAGACATTAAGAAAATACTATGCAGAGCATTCTTAAAAACATTAAGCAATATATACATGTTATTACTTAAAAAGAGTTCTTTTACCTGTGTCAATACATTGTGTAAATAGAGCGTATTTCCTGATAGTAAAAATAGAAAACTGGTAATTCATTTTAAACCGCTTAAATGCTAATACCGGTATAGATATACTTGATTAAAGTGACTGGTGCAATAAATATTTATGATAAACCATAAATATCTATATACACTATATACATCTTAAAATGCATTTGAAAACCAAAGGTGGCAATTAATAATATCTGCTTAATGCATCACACTCAATTTTTCGTAGAATTGTAAAACAAATACTCTAACATTGTATAATGTAATTTCTTATCGTAGAAATACATAGAATCATTACAAAGTATGTAACATACTTCATTAATGCCAGTACTATATACAATGTATAGCTCTGTCCAGACATTGCTAGAGTTATTACTACCACCTTGAATTTCAATTAGCACCGTCCATTTACTAAATTCATGATCTATACTTTGGTTTATATCTACCATATATACACAATTGACTCTATTATTGCTATAATACATTGTTTACTCCCTTTCTAATCTGCTCTTCCTCTTTGTCTGGCCATGAGTTTATGTGGCATGTGCTTATACTACACGTGTAATAACCTGTGATACCCTTTAAATTTATATCTACAAGGCCTTTCTTATACCAAAAATAAACAGACCTTTTCACATTAAACCTCATAAAGAAAACGTGTATGCACATTATTTTACAAGTGATACCTTAAAAGTATTTGTGTATATATACAAAGTCAGGTTTTATCGGGAATTTTTCTGGCTGGCTCAATGTCCATATTTATGAATTTCATCTACGTTTTATCCACATAGCATTGAATCAGGTTTAAACATCTCATTTTTCATTTCATATATAGAAAATCAGTATCAGTTAAAGTTAGCTAAAATTGATGATAATCTAAAAGACATATACAATCTATAGAAAATTGTGCAAATCTTCCGTCGTATTTAACCCATTGGGATACTTACTATCTAATTCTACTATATATCTTGTCTCCTTTCTCCTTAACAGTTTTTCCCTGTTTCCCCCTCTTCTAAGGGGGGCCACTGCATCGATCACAAAATACGAAAGGCATGCTAAGTTATTATCATGTGTAGATTTGAAATGTCGTGCAACCGGATAAGTATTAACATTATTCACGATTGCCCTGAGATGCTGCAAAATCCTGACATGCACCTGCAGCTTGGTGCTGCCCACATATCGCAAGCCGCAGGTGCAGGCCAGGACATACACAGCATACTCAGTCCGGCAACTAAAATTGCCTTTTTATTGCAGTTTGCACATTGGAGAAAGGAGTGTCAAAATGGGTTGTATTCGTCCCAAATTTGCACGCCTGACAGGTTGAGCATTTAAAAAACCCATCTTTCATTTTTAACCAGGTACTGCCACTACCTAGTTCTGGATTGGCTTTCACTATCCTGTTACGCATGCTGCTTGCCCTCCTGTAAGGGATGGTCGTGGTATCGGGTAATCTACTACCTAGGATTCCATCCGTCATAATGATGGGCCAACTTTTTTTGATGATAGATTTGATCTTTCTCTCCTGCTTGTTGAATGATATTATCAAGCGTGGAGCATCATCATCATCCACCCCAGTAGGACTTTTTGTTGCCAATATAGTCTCCCTAGATCGTTCCTGGGTCTTAGATAGAGCCTTTGCCAATGTTGAATCACTGTACCCCCTTGCTTTTAAACGCCCTATTATTTCTTTAGCTTCTTTACCAAAGCTTTCGGGAGTGCTGCAAATTCTCTTTAGACGCAGAAGTTCTCCATAAGGGATACTTTCAATTACGTGTCTCGGATGTCCGCTGCTGGCATGTAGAATACTGTTGCCAGCAGTTGGTTTACGGAATAAGGATGTTGTAATGGTGTGGTTTTCTATTATAACCTGTACATCTAAAAACTCAGATTTGATTGTGCTTACATTAGATGTAAAAAAGAGATTATACTTGTCGGTATTAAATGAATTCACAAAATTTTGGGCACTAGATTCTTCCCCCTCCCACACACAAAAGACATAATCTATGAATCGCATCCAATGCCGTACATGATTAAAACCTGGGGTGACGATGAGATACCGCTCCTCCCACCAGCCTACATGTAAACATGCATAGCTGGGGGAGAAGCAGGATCCCATCACCACACCCTTGATTTGTCTTCAAATGTCTTTACCGAACATAAAGAAATTATTATGCAAACACCAGCTCACCAATTCACATAACATTTTGTTGTGACTGTAATATTCGCAGGATCTGTGTCCCAAATAGCATTCTATGGCTTCTACTCCTTTATCGTGATCAATACAGGTGTATAGTGATTCTATGTCCAACGTTAGCATACACCAGTCATCTTGCCATTTGATTGAGTTCAATTTGTTTAGAAAATCTCCAGTATCCTTATTATAGCTGGGTAGACTTTTCACATGATCCTGCAAATAAAAATCAATATACCAGGAGATATTTTCACTCACACTGCTGTTTGCCGAAATGATCGGTCTTCCGGGTGTTGGAGATTTCATCTTATGTATTTTAGGTATTAAATACATGCTTGGCATCACAGGGTTTTCAGAATGGAGAAAGCCAAACTCTGTAGATGATATCAGATGTTCCCTTTTATATGATGTCAGGCACTTTTCACTGCATCCCTTGCTTTTTTATATTCCAGACCATTCGTTTTAACATAGCAATCAGCATTTTCCAACTGTCTCATGGCCTCATTGATGTAGTCATTTTTTTGCCAGAGAACAATGTTCCCTCCTTTGTCGGATTTATTGATTACAATTTCATGATTTTTGCTGAGTTTGTCAATTAGGTTCGTATATTGGACTTCATTGTAGGTTTGGACGCGCTTGTTACTCTTCACTTTCCGATTCAATTGTTTTAGTTCCTTGACCACACATTCATGAAATATATCTACAGCGTCTTTAGGCATCATAGGGACAAACATACTTTTCTTTTTAAAAGGGCTTTCTCCCACTCCTTTTTTATACAATGTCTATTCCTTGTAACTCACTCTGAGTACTTGATATTTCTATCGCCTCTGGTTGTGCCACTGTATTAGTTGTTTTTCCCAAATCATATAGAGTTAACAACAATTTTGCATCCGCAGTTGCGGCTAAAGGTGGTTTGCGTTGAGTTTTTGCACGTACATTGCTGCTATCTTCTTCTGCAACATTGGTTAATTTCAATGCAAAACACTTTTTTAATTTAAGTTTTCTTATAAAGCAAAAAATATCTGCCCTCGTGCTAGTATAATTGAAAGTACTCTCAGGGCAGAATTTTAGCCCCAAGGCTAGAAGTTGTTCTTCAGCTACCCTTAAAGTTTCATTAGACAAGTTTGTACTTGTGCAATCATTTATTGCTTTTTTTTGTTGTTGTACCGCGGTTTCTTTTTTTGTTGTGGTGGCTTTGCGGCATTTTCTCCTTGCTCTCCGCCTCGTGTTGCGCCTTTTCCTGTTTTGTTGTTCCGCTTTCTGGGACGGAGAGTTTGCAAACGATCCTCCACTAAAAAATCTATTTCCTCACCCAGATTTAGTATTTTGTTTATTGTGCACCCTTCCGCTGTGCTTGACTCCGAGCCCGATCTGCTTGACATACTTGACACAGATATTGTGTCAACATCTGAATCCACTGCATTGCCCCCTTGGCTACGTTGTCCTTGTTGCACTTTATTTGCATTGGTAGTATTAAACCTTAATGTTTTTGCATGGTCAAATTTGCGGGAAAAAGTATAAATCTGCCCAAGTTCATAGTCTTTCTGATCTCGCGAAACTGTATGGACCTTGCATATTTTAATTTTTTCCTCGTGTTTGCGCAACCTTTCACTTATTTCTTTGCGTGTTTTCATAATTAAGTCTTTCTGCTCTACCTGAACCATTTTGTCTAATTCATCATTGATCTTTGGAATTTCCTCCATTAAAGTTTGACGGTCCAGTAAAGCATACTTAATTAAAATCTTAACCAAGTTCATCGAGGCCAACAAATTACTTTCTCCCCACTCCTTCAAAATCGCGGGGTTTGGGTCTTCAAAACTGGGCGCTAATAATATCCTTAAGCCTCTGGGCACACGTTCTACCTCTTCATATTTGGTAAGCGACTTGTGTTCCCACCACTTAGTTATTTCTGATTTGTTTTTTTTCTCCAGGGCTTTTAACAATTGCTTTATATCCTGATTCGCATTGGTTATTTCACTAGTTGAAGTTGACGCTTTAGTGCTAGTGCTGGCCTGCGGCAAATGACCAAATAATTCTTTTGCGGCCGCGCTTCGTGTTCCTGTTTCAGGCTTGCTGACATATTATGTTCGGTGCTGAAAGGATTTATATGTTTAACTATCGGCGTGAGCCGTTCTTGTTCCTTGCCCTTTAAGCCGCTACCTCCCCACCTGCACGTTGCTTGATTGTACCACTCACCATTGGTTTCACGTATATATATATATCTTAGTCTGGTGCATCGCGGCCACTGGTGTTATCGGAATGTTGTATGGGTCTACACACGGCAAAGACCCCAGCAGTGAAATAGAAGGCAAGCCGTCATCATGTGCTAAGGGTCGGATATATATCTTATGTATTCATATTAAAAAGCTTTACTAAAATGATGCCCGAAACCTGTGTAGATTTTAAGAAAAGATACTATTACAAAGACAAACGTAATGGTTATAAAAATTTATACTGTAGATAAAAGATAATGTCCACAAATCAGGTGATGTTCATTAAATTGTTTGACCGAACTATCCTATGGTAAACCGTCCTTCCCGTTTACTCTCTGGTTAAATCTTGTTGGCACCAAATGCAAAGAGGAGTTTCAAAGGGCCTTCTTTGCATACCGCTGCATGATAACATTGTTTTCAACACGTCTGCTCCTGTGCAACTAGATTGGAACTTGTCTGAGTTTTGGTTGTTCCGTACTGTGAAAATACAGATAAGTCTCCCAATATCAGCATTTGCCCATCAGCTCAAGATATCTACATTATACAGTGTCGTCTGCTCATAGCACCCAGAAAAGTCTTTATGTGTCACTCAGGAAAGATGCTTTTGCATCAGACTTAGATCCACTTTTCTTGCTGTCATGATAAGTCAGACACCATGAACAGTGATTTAAAATTGAATTGGCAAACAAATTCTGCTTAACACACACTGAAACTTTCTGCGTTATAACTCACATCATATGTGAATATTTAGCGTACTGTCACCATCTAGAACACAACATGTATAAATGATACCTATTGAAATATGCATTTATCATGAGAAATGTGCATATATAATTGGATGAAGAAGTGCAATTGGGGCACAAGCAGAAAGATCAAAAGCTCCTGACACTCATAGAATTACATATTTTCTTCTTCTCTCCCCACGTGCCATCTCCCCCTCACATCCCTGCTCCCTGGGACTCCCCATGTTGCTTTCCACCACTCCGCTCGTTTGTAAAAGCACAGCAACAGGTATATTTTTGCCAGATTTGGTTACAAGGCAGACATTATGATACTAGTTTTTCTTTTATCTCTCACCTTTCAAATGTTGCATCAAGGGCCATAGCACACACATGCAGAATTATGGCTATGTGGAGGGTGAGACAGCTGCACCCATTCAGCAATGTTTTAGACAGACAAGTGACTAGTCTTCTGCCAGAGGCCATTATGTATGTTTTTCAGATTGTTGCACATCATAAAATGGCTGAAGCATTTGTTCCATTTAATAGTCATTAACGGCAAGCATTTTGTTTTAAATACTGACACTTCCCCAAACAGCTGTTATTTTCGATTAATTACCTGCAACTATCCTTTAGTGGACTTGCTCCTTCCACAGCGCAAAGCCGTCTGGTAGCAGCTGCTGCTGTCCCCATCTACTGCTGCTACTGACCCAGAGGCCAGGAGTTCAAGGCCTTCCTCTACCCACAGGCTCCTGACTGCCCCTCATCTCTGGTGGTCCAGTGGTAGAGCATCACTGCTCTGCTGCTTGACTGCCCTTTTGTCTCTTTTGCTGCTGTTTCTGTCCCTCTTTCTGCTTTTCTCTTTTTGTTTTACTGCCTCTGCCTTTTGGCTTTTCCTTTTATGCTCCTTATTTCTGTCCCCTGCTGCTGCGATCACCCGCGTCCCAGCCTCCCTCTAGTGCTCCTTCCTGCCTCCCAGCTGTCCAGCCCGCCCACTAGCACTACTTAATGGCTGCTGCTGTGCAGCTGTGCAGCAGGCTTGCCGCTTTGGAGTGCCAACGGCAAGCCATTCTAGGCGCGTCTGGTCCTAGAACGCGCCCAGCTACATGGACCCTGCTTCTCTGGCATTTCACCGCTACGAAGCCAGGGCCCTCCTTGACCTCAACCCGGGACGCCACTCCACTCACCATCTAACATCACCGAAGAAGACCCTTGGACCCTTCTCCTGTTGGAACTGAAACCACAAGATACAATACACAATAAAGCAGACCAGGTCCTAGAAAAAGGGGAGTGTGCCTTAACCGGACTATGATACAGTTGGATGCCCGTGTAGGAAAAGTACTGTTGAAGAAAAAATGCGATTTAAACACATAATGTTGTTAAAAGCACAGAGGCTAGGATGATTCCCATCAGACCACCGTTATGGTGGAAGTTGCGTCATGTGGGAATTCCTGAACAATCCATCGCGCAACCGACCGTGTTGTGCCGGTGCGGGAGTGGATGTCAGTAGTCTAGCTCTCGTGTTTTTCTTAGACTGGTATAAAGAAAGTGCAGTGCTCAAATGATAATAAACATAAAATAGACTACATAGATCCTTATAGTATTAAAGAGGACATCTAGGTGTCTAGGATTAAAAACACGCTGGGTAGTAAGACTACCCTGTAGCGCAAGGCAGAACGGTCGACATGTTTCAGCCATAAGGGCATTGCCCCGGCTTTCTTCAGGACCTTAAAAAAGACTAGCTACTGCAATTACACACAATAAGTTCAGTGAAAAAACAATCAATCTAATTGGAAAGATTCGTCAATAAATGTACTTAAAAGTTACATATCTGCCAGGAGCCTTGAGCATTTAGTCTTGCCCACTGGAGGAAGAAAGATATGGCTTCTTCCTAATAAAGATACAAAAAGTCATATTACTTACAGCAATACTTGTATACACAGAGCAAGCCGCGTGAATACACAGTGGCCCGTCAAGACACACACACATGCTAGAATAATTGGCATTCTGCATATTTAAGAAAAGCATATTAGCTCAATCACATGGAGGCATTTCCTCAATGTGATACTCACCCAGCTTTGTGTGGGTGAAGGCCTCACCTCACCCGGCGACCGCTCGGGAGTAGGAGGCCCCGCTCTGTAGTGTAGAAAAGGGACACATTTAGCACATGACTATAAAGTGTCCAGCCTAATCGCTCTACACTCAAAACCCAACAAAAGTGTGTTAGAAACCCACTCAAGGACCCAGAAACCACTTCTCACAAAGACTTGTATAAGATGTTGCCAGAATATTCCAAATTGTAAAAATGGAACACAGTCTAGACACATAGAAGTGCCTCTAACCATATACTAGTGGAGATGTTACTGGAGAACGTTTGTAAAACCCCAACATAACGGTGGTCTGATGGGAATCATCCTAGCCTCTGTGCTTTTAACAACATTATGTGTTTAAATCGCATTTTTTCTTCAACAGTACTTTTCCTACACGGGCATCCAACTGTATCATAGTCCGGTTAAGGCACACTCCCCTTTTTCTAGGACCTGGTCTGCTTTATTGTGTATTGTATCTTGTGAATAGGGGTTTGAGCAGACAGGTCATTAAATATTCCCCTTGACCCCCCCACACCTTTTTGTATTTTCTGGAACTGAAACCACACCTTCAGCAATGCCAACATGCCAGCGCCTCTCGCCACTCAGCCAAACAAAAGCGCACCGTCCGGCTCAACTACATCCTTCTCAACGTGGGCTCCCTCCATAAATACAACACCACAAAAATTTGGGACCTCCTTGACGCCACCTCTCCTGACATCACTTTCTTCACGGAAATCTGGACCAACCCCTGCTTCTCGGACCAGACATCGTCATTGCCATCCCCAAAGGCTACAAAATCACCCACAAGGACCACGCACTCCAACAACACAACATCGACCATGGAACACCTCCACTTCCAGATCCAGACCAACCACAACACCACCCTCCGCTGCACCGTTGCCTACAGGCCACCTGACCCCACTTTACCAACGCTTTCGTAGACCTCATCAGTACCCCAGGCTCTCGCATACACAGACTACATCCTACTCGGAGACCTCAACTTCCACATGGACAACCCCAGTGACCGGACCACTGCCTCCCTAATGGAGAACCTCCACAATATTTGACTTAAGTAGCTAGTCACTGCACCGACCCACACAGCTGGACACACCTCGACCCAGTCTTCTCCACCTGTGAGAATATTAGCTACAACCACACAACCAAACTCTCCAGGACTGAACATCACTGCGTGCATCTCGCCTTCACCATGCCAACCACACACCACAATCATCATCACCCCTCTGCCACAGTTGGATCAAGGCCACCGAAGAACTTCTCATCAACTCCCTCACCACAACCATTCCACCAACGGACGCCAACTCGGCAGCACGCAACCTCCACCGTTGACACCCTATCATCCCTCAAGAAAAGACCAGGTAAGCAACACTTCTGGAAGGCCAGCTGGTTCACACCCACCCTCCACGAGTTCAGACGCACTAGCAGACGACTTGAGAAGAGATGGCGGAACAACAAAATCCCAGAAACTCATGCAACCTTCAAACCCTCCATCAACACACACTATCGCCTCCTGAAAACCACAAAGAAAACGGTCCTCCAAGACAGGTCCATTGCCAATGCACAAAACAGCAGAGAACTCTTCGCCATCGTTAAGGAGTTCACCATGCCCAAAAGTGAAACCACAGATGTTCTCTCATCCCAAGACCTCTGCAACAAACTGGCACCTTCTTCCACTACAAGATTAGGAAGATCTATGACAGCTTCGACACCCTAGACCCAGGCACTACGCCCACCATCATTGCATACAACCAAGCCGCACACCAACAGACCGTGCTGGACCCCCCCTCACAACAGAGGACATGCTCAAGACCATGAAGAGCATCCACTCAGGAGCCCTGATGGATCCTTCCCCCTACCACATCTTTCACAGTGCAGCCGCCACATCTCCCCCAAGCTTTACAGCACCATCAACTGTTCCAGCAAAACCACCACCTTCCCTGATGACTGAAAACACGTTGAGATCAATCCCCTGCTGAAGAAGCCTTCCTCTGACCCGACAGACTTCAAGAACTTCAGACTCATCACCCTCGTCCCCTTCCCAGCAAAGGTCATCGAGAAGGCCATCAACGCCTAACTGTCGCGTTCATCGAAGTGAGTCACATCCTGGACACCTCCCAATCCGGCTTCTGAAGCAATCAAGGCACGGAGACTGCACTCCTCGCCGCCAATGATGACATCAGCTCCCTCCTCGACCCGGGCGAGACCTCAGCCCTCATCCTACTAGATCTCTTGGCTGTCTTTAAAAACTTCTCCCTCTGCACCCTAATCACGAGACTACACAGCGCCGACATCCGCGATAAGGCTCTAGACTGGATCCACTCCTTCCTCACCGGCTGGACTCAGTGAGTCAGACTACAACCGTTCCTCTCAGAACCAACTGAGTTCAGCTGTGGATGCCTCAGGGTTTGTCCCTGAGCCCCACCCTCTTCAACATCTACATGGTCCTCCTGAAGCCATCGTCAGAAGCCACGGACTCAACATCGTCTCATACACCAATGACTCCCAGCTGATCCTCTCCCTCACCAACAAACCCACAACCGCCAAAACAAACTTCCACCGTGGAATGAAGGCAGCTGCTACCTGGATGAAAGATAACTGCCTCAAGCTCAACTCGGCCTAGGCAAAGTACTCATCCTGGGACCCACGCCTTCAGCTAGGGATGACTCCTGGTGGCCACCCGCTCTGGGAATTCCCCCCACCTGACAGACCATGCACGCAACCTCAGCATGATACTGGACTCATCGCTCACCATGAACCGCCAAATCAACGCATTCTACTTAGCCTGCTTCTGCATGAAAGACATTCAGATGGATCCCCACAGAATCCAGAAAGATAGTCCCCCACACACTCATCACCAGCAGACTCGACTATGGAAACGCACTCTACGCAGGCGTCGCCCAGAAACCGCTCAAGAAACTGCAGAACGTCCAAAACGCCACAGCCAGACTGGTACTCGATATCCCCCACCACAGCTAAATCACACAACACCTCTGAAAACTGCACTGGCTCCCAGTCAAAAAGAGAACCACACTAAAGCTCCTCTCTCACACCTACAAAGCTCTACACGACGAAAGACCAGCATACCTGAACTACAGCCTCACATTCCACATACCTGCCAGACAAATCAGATCCTCCCAACTCGCCCATGCCTCTGTCCCCAGGATCCACAACACCAGAACCAGAGGAAGGTTGTCCTCATACCTCACTGCCAAGACCTGGAACACCCTGCCCCTCCACCTCAGGAAATCTGCGTCGCTGACCCAATTCCAGAATGCCCTGAAGACCTGGCTCTTCGAATGATCCACCACCTATCCGACCAGCAGCCCCACTACCCCAGCGCCTTGAGACCCTCTTGGGAGAATAGCCATGCTATGCAAAGCCCTGATTGATTGATTGATTGATTGATTGATTGATTGATTGATTTAACTTTTCCTTGAAGCTGGTCAGATGCAATAAGCTTTTAAATTGTGTTGATTTTTCTGTGTGGAATTCTTAAAAGAAACCATGACATTTATACAGATTTTAAATAATTAATTCAGTTCTGAGATACCTTAAGACAAGAATGAGCTTTTCCTCCAATGTTTTATGTTTTCTTTTATTTTGTTTAAATTCTTTTTATTTTGATTACAAGGAAACCAAAATGCACAGTACAATCGGTACGTATATTAATGCAACTATCATCGTTCAGAGGTAAGATTAAAGCAGCACTAGAGTATGCAGTATGGCGCACACAATCAAGGAAACAAAACAGAGAGACATCTGATTGCAACAGCATTCCATTACCGTTCAAAGCGTACATCTCAAACAACCCACCAACCCTCTCTCACTCTCCCACTGTCAGAACAAGCTCAGAGAAGGTGGTGCCCAGAGTGCTGCTGGTGTCATTTGCTCCGGTTTTAAACGCGCTCAAAACTTATTTTATCCTGTTTTTACCTTGTCTTTCTAGCAATTACTGGGGGTAACTTTTAGCTTTATTTAAATTTAAATCTGTTTGTTTCCCTGCCGCATGCACTTTAACCTGCTCACCTCTTTCATCGGTCCCCTGTTGCTCCACTCTCCGATCCACCGCAGCAGCTAGGCTGCTGTTTGAGTGGAGGGAGTTGTTCTCTCTTTCTTTCCAGAAAGTGGGTTCCTCCCACTTCCCTTGGGCCACTACATGGAGGCCGGTTTGGAGGTGAGATGCTCTAGTCTTCCTCCAACTCCCATCAGGGCTTCTTGGCATAAACTTAGCCGATGGCGCTGACACACAGCAAACGTGCACAGCTGGTGCGCCGAAGGCACGACAAAGGCAGGCCCATCTGCACCTGTCTGCATCCAGCTGAGGGCAGGGGCCACCCCCCTGCCGGTTTCAGTCCTCACTGCCACATATACTCCTGAGATTGAGGATGTCTCCCAGTAAGAATTGACTTCACGCCATTCGTTCACTTATGGACATCTTGACTTGTCCTCAATGTTCTTATTCTTTATCTCCTCCACCTAAACCCGGCCGGGTCCCTGCCTCCTCCATAGTCTACAAAATGACATCTCTTAATTGCAGATCCTTATCCAAACATGCCAAGCAAATCTCTATCTTGTTCCAAGAGGAATTTCCTGATGGCCTATTTCTTACGGAAACCTGGCTCAACACTGAGTCAGAACCTGATCTAGTCCAATGTCTTCTACCGGTTTATCATATCCAGAGGAAAGATCGGGAACAGGGGAAAGTCAGGAGGCATTGCCATTATTCTAAAAGAAGGTTATAAATTCAGCATTAACCCCAATATCCTTCCTGACTGTGAGAACTACTCCTTCTCCATCTCGCTTCAACTCATACCTTCTCAGTTATCCTTATATACCGCCCCCGGTCCCCATGGACAACTGTTTAGAATACTGCCAGAAGCTGGTGCTAACCTGGCAAGCTCCCCTTCTAACTTTACTATACTGGGGGATCTCAGTTTGCATTTCTATGACCCCTCAGACCCAGTAGCGACTGAACTAATCCAAAATCTGTTGGCTCACTGGATAAAGCAAAATGTTACAATCCTCACCCATGAAAAAAGGGCATCTTCTAGTTCCCATTTTCTCCAACTGCAATGAAATTTCAGTGGTGGACCCAGTCCAAGTACAATGGTCCGACCACTTCCTGGTCCCCTTCTCTTGGGATATATCAACCCCCGCCTAATATTGACACAACCAGTATTGGGAAAAGTTCCTGTTCCAACATCCCATTGGACTCCTGGAATTCAGCTCTGATAAATTACATACCTACTCTAGATCCCTGCCCCACGGGTGCGAACGACCAATTTAACCAATGAATCGACTCCTCCCTTGACCTAGTTATACCTAAGAAATCTATCCATTAAAAAAAACAGGAACAACCCCTCTCCATGGTACTCCTCTACACTGCATGAGTATAAACAAATCTGCAAAAAACTCGAGAGGAAATGGAGAAGAAATTACGATACAACAAGCAAACAGATCTACATAGACTCCATTAAAATTTACCAATCCAAAGTGAAGGAGGCACAAGCATTATACTATGAGGAAAGAAATGCCAGAAACCGGTCCCCGGTAGCTTGTCTCCTTCCCAGTATAAGAATTGGCTTGGTAGTTTGGTTTGCCCTGTTCCCATCATGCACTGGGACAGGAACAGACTAATTTGCATATAGCCAGGTTCTGAAGCTGGGATGGTGCAGTGAGCTAAAAAACGGTGATGGATCAAGCCCTGATCTCTTGACTGGGTAGGAGTATTCTGCATCATTCAGAAACTCTGTCCATCACCTTTTCCAAAATTGATTTTTATCCACACTATGTGTGGGAGGGTATACTCAGACGTGAGTCCCTAGCTCATTGCACCATCAGGATTCAAGCAAGCCGGGCCGATGAGGCTGAAATGCCAGAAACCGGTCCCCGGTAGCTTGTCTCCTTCCCAGTATAAGAATTGGCTTGGTAGTTTGGTTTGCCCTGTTCCCATCATGCACTGGGACAGGAACAGACTAATTTGCATATAGCCAGGTTCTGAAGCTGGGATGGTGCAGTGAGCTAAAAAACGGTGATGGATCAAGCCCTGATCTCTTGACTGGGTAGGAGTATTCTGCATCATTCAGAAACTCTGTCCATCACCTTTTCCAAAATTGATTTTTATCCACACTATGTGTGGGAGGGTATACTCAGACGTGAGTCCCTAGCTCATTGCACCATCAGGATTCAAGCAAGCCGGGCCGACGAGGCTGAAATGCCAGAAACCGGTCCCCGGTAGCTTGTCTCCTTCCCAGTATAAGAATTGGCTTGGTAGTTTGGTTTGCCCTGTTCCCATCATGCACTGGGACAGGAACAGACTAATTTGCATATAGCCAGGTTCTGAAGCTGGGATGGTGCAGTGAGCTAAAAAACGGTGATGGATCAAGCCCTGATCTCTTGACTGGGTAGGAGTATTCTGCATCATTCAGAAACTCTGTCCATCACCTTTTCCAAAATTGATTTTTATCCACACTATGTGTGGGAGGGTATACTCAGACGTGAGTCCCTAGCTCATTGCACCATCAGGATTCAAGCAAGCCGGGCCGACGAGGCTGAAATGCCAGAAACCGGTCCCCGGTAGCTTGTCTCCTTCCCAGTATAAGAATTGGCTTGGTAGTTTGGTTTGCCCTGTTCCCATCATGCACTGGGACAGGAACAGACTAATTTGCATATAGCCAGGTTCTGAAGCTGGGATGGTGCAGTGAGCTAAAAAACGGTGATGGATCAAGCCCTGATCTCTTGACTGGGTAGGAGTATTCTGCATCATTCAGAAACTCTGTCCATCACCTTTTCCAAAATTGATTTTTATCCACACTATGTGTGGGAGGGTATACTCAGACGTGAGTCCCTAGCTCATTGCACCATCAGGATTCAAGCAAGCCGGGCCGACGAGGCTGAAATGCCAGAAACCGGTCCCCGGTAGCTTGTCTCCTTCCCAGTATAAGAATTGGCTTGGTAGTTTGGTTTGCCCTGTTCCCATCATGCACTGGGACAGGAACAGACTAATTTGCATATAGCCAGGTTCTGAAGCTGGGATGGTGCAGTGAGCTAAAAAAACGGTGATGGATCAAGCCCTGATCTCTTGACTGGGTAGGAGTATTCTGCATCATTCAGAAACTCTGTCCATCACCTTTTCCAAAATTGATTTTTATCCACACTATGTGTGGGAGGGTATACTCAGACGTGAGTCCCTAGCTCATTGCACCATCAGGATTCAAGCAAGCCGGGCCGACGAGGCTGAAATGCCAGAAACCGGTCCCCGGTAGCTTGTCTCCTTCCCAGTATAAGAATTGGCTTGGTAGTTTGGTTTGCCCTGTTCCCATCATGCACTGGGACAGGAACAGACTAATTTGCATATAGCCAGGTTCTGAAGCTGGGATGGTGCAGTGAGCTAAAAAAACGGTGATGGATCAAGCCCTGATCTCTTGACTGGGTAGGAGTATTCTGCATCATTCAGAAACTCTGTCCATCACCTTTTCCAAAATTGATTTTTATCCACACTATGTGTGGGAGGGTATACTCAGACGTGAGTCCCTAGCTCATTGCACCATCAGGATTCAAGCAAGCCGGGCCGACGAGGCTGAAATGCCAGAAACCGGTCCCCGGTAGCTTGTCTCCTTCCCAGTATAAGAATTGGCTTGGTAGTTTGGTTTGCCCTGTTCCCATCATGCACTGGGACAGGAACAGACTAATTTGCATATAGCCAGGTTCTGAAGCTGGGATGGTGCAGTGAGCTAAAAAACGGTGATGGATCAAGCCCTGATCTCTTGACTGGGTAGGAGTATTCTGCATCATTCAGAAACTCTGTCCATCACCTTTTCCAAAATTGATTTTTATCCACACTATGTGTGGGAGGGTATACTCAGACGTGAGTCCCTAGCTCATTGCACCATCAGGATTCAAGCAAGCCGGGCCGACGAGGCTGAAATGCCAGAAACCGGTCCCCGGTAGCTTGTCTCCTTCCCAGTATAAGAATTGGCTTGGTAGTTTGGTTTGCCCTGTTCCCATCATGCACTGGGACAGGAACAGACTAATTTGCATATAGCCAGGTTCTGAAGCTGGGATGGTGCAGTGAGCTAAAAAACGGTGATGGATCAAGCCCTGATCTCTTGACTGGGTAGGAGTATTCTGCATCATTCAGAAACTCTGTCCATCACCTTTTCCAAAATTGATTTTTATCCACACTATGTGTGGAAGGGTATACTCAGACGTGAGTCCCTAGCTCATTGCACCATCAGGATTCAAGCAAGCCGGGCCGACGAGGCTGAAATGCCAGAAACCGGTCCCCGGTAGCTTGTCTCCTTCCCAGTATAAGAATTGGCTTGGTAGTTTGGTTTGCCCTGTTCCCATCATGCACTGGGACAGGAACAGACTAATTTGCATATAGCCAGGTTCTGAAGCTGGGATGGTGCAGTGAGCTAAAAAACGGTGATGGATCAAGCCCTGATCTCTTGACTGGGTAGGAGTATTCTGCATCATTCAGAAACTCTGTCCATCACCTTTTCCAAAATTGATTTTTATCCACACTATGTGTGGGAGGGTATACTCAGACGTGAGTCCCTAGCTCATTGCACCATCAGGATTCAAGCAAGCCGGGCCGACGAGGCTGAAATGCCAGAAACCGGTCCCCGGTAGCTTGTCTCCTTCCCAGTATACGAATTGGCTTGGTAGTTTGGTTTGCCCTGTTCCCATCATGCACTGGGACAGGAACAGACTAATTTGCATATAGCCAGGTTCTGAAGCTGGGATGGTGCAGTGAGCTAAAAAACGGTGATGGATCAAGCCCTGATCTCTTGACTGGGTAGGAGTATTCTGCATCATTCAGAAACTCTGTCCATCACCTTTTCCAAAATTGATTTTTATCCACACTATGTGTGGGAGGGTATACTCAGACGTGAGTCCCTAGCTCATTGCACCATCAGGATTCAAGCAAGCCGGGCCGACGAGGCTGAAATGCCAGAAACCGGTCCCCGGTAGCTTGTCTCCTTCCCAGTATAAGAATTGGCTTGGTAGTTTGGTTTGCCCTGTTCCCATCATGCACTGGGACAGGAACAGACTAATTTGCATATAGCCAGGTTCTGAAGCTGGGATGGTGCAGTGAGCTAAAAAACGGTGATGGATCAAGCCCTGATCTCTTGACTGGGTAGGAGTATTCTGCATCATTCAGAAACTCTGTCCATCACCTTTTCCAAAATTGATTTTTATCCACACTATGTGTGGGAGGGTATACTCAGACGTGAGTCCCTAGCTCATTGCACCATCAGGATTCAAGCAAGCCGGGCCGACGAGGCTGAAATGCCAGAAACCGGTCCCCGGTAGCTTGTCTCCTTCCCAGTATAAGAATTGGCTTGGTAGTTTGGTTTGCCCTGCCCTGTTCCCATCATGCACTGGGACAGGAACAGACTAATTTGCATATAGCCAGGTTCTGAAGCTGGGATGGTGCAGTGAGCTAAAAAACGGTGATGGATCAAGCCCTGATCTCTTGACTGGGTAGGAGTATTCTGCATCATTCAGAAACTCTGTCCATCACCTTTTCCAAAATTGATTTTTATCCACACTATGTGTGGGAGGGTATACTCAGACGTGAGTCCCTAGCTCATTGCACCATCAGGATTCAAGCAAGCCGGGCCGACGAGGCTGAAATGCCAGAAACCGGTCCCCGGTAGCTTGTCTCCTTCCCAGTATAAGAATTGGCTTGGTAGTTTGGTTTGCCCTGTTCCCATCATGCACTGGGACAGGAACAGACTAATTTGCATATAGCCAGGTTCTGAAGCTGGGATGGTGCAGTGAGCTAAAAAACGGTGATGGATCAAGCCCTGATCTCTTGACTGGGTAGGAGTATTCTGCATCATTCAGAAACTCTGTCCATCACCTTTTCCAAAATTGATTTTTATCCACACTATGTGTGGGAGGGTATACTCAGACGTGAGTCCCTAGCTCATTGCACCATCAGGATTCAAGCAAGCCGGGCCGACGAGGCTGAAATGCCAGAAACCGGTCCCCGGTAGCTTGTCTCCTTCCCAGTATAAGAATTGGCTTGGTAGTTTGGTTTGCCCTGTTCCCATCATGCACTGGGACAGGAACAGACTAATTTGCATATAGCCAGGTTCTGAAGCTGGGATGGTGCAGTGAGCTAAAAAACGGTGATGGATCAAGCCCTGATCTCTTGACTGGGTAGGAGTATTCTGCATCATTCAGAAACTCTGTCCATCACCTTTTCCAAAATTGATTTTTATCCACACTATGTGTGGGAGGGTATACTCAGACGTGAGTCCCTAGCTCATTGCACCATCAGGATTCAAGCAAGCCGGGCCGACGAGGCTGAAATGCCAGAAACCGGTCCCCGGTAGCTTGTCTCCTTCCCAGTATAAGAATTAGCTTGGTAGTTTGGTTTGCCCTGTTCCCATCATGCACTGGGACAGGAACAGACTAATTTGCATATAACCAGGTTCTGAAGCTGGGATGGTGCAGTGAGCTAAAAAACGGTGATGGATCAAGCCCTGATCTCTTGACTGGGTAGGAGTATTCTGCATCATTCAGAAACTCTGTCCATCACCTTTTCCAAAATTGATTTTTATCCACACTATGTGTGGGAGGGTATACTCAGACGTGAGTCCCTAGCTCATTGCACCATCAGGATTCAAGCAAGCCGGGCCGACGAGGCTGAAATGCCAGAAACCGGTCCCCGGTAGCTTGTCTCCTTCCCAGTATAAGAATTGGCTTGGTAGTTTGGTTTGCCCTGTTCCCATCATGCACTGGGACAGGAACAGACTAATTTGCATATAGCCAGGTTCTGAAGCTGGGATGGTGCAGTGAGCTAAAAAACGGTGATGGATCAAGCCCTGATCTCTTGACTGGGTAGGAGTATTCTGCATCATTCAGAAACTCTGTCCATCACCTTTTCCAAAATTGATTTTTATCCACACTATGTGTGGGAGGGTATACTCAGACGTGAGTCCCTAGCTCATTGCACCATCAGGATTCAAGCAAGCCGGGCCGACGAGGCTGAAATGCCAGAAACCGGTCCCCGGTAGCTTGTCTCCTTCCCAGTATAAGAATTGGCTTGGTAGTTTGGTTTGCCCTGTTCCCATCATGCACTGGGACAGGAACAGATAATTTGCATATAGCCAGGTTCTGAAGCTGGGATGGTGCAGTGAGCTAAAAAACGGTGATGGATCAAGCCCTGATCTCTTGACTGGGTAGGAGTATTCTGCATCATTCAGAAACTCTGTCCATCACCTTTTCCAAAATTGATTTTTATCCACACTATGTGTGGGAGGGTATACTCAGACGTGAGTCCCTAGCTCATTGCACCATCAGGATTCAAGCAAGCCGGGCCGACGAGGCTGAAATGCCAGAAACCGGTCCCCGGTAGCTTGTCTCCTTCCCAGTATAAGAATTGGCTTGGTAGTTTGGTTTGCCCTGTTCCCATCATGCACTGGGACAGGAACAGACTAATTTGCATATAGCCAGGTTCTGAAGCTGGGATGGTGCAGTGAGCTAAAAAACGGTGATGGATCAAGCCCTGATCTCTTGACTGGGTAGGAGTATTCTGCATCATTCAGAAACTCTGTCCATCACCTTTTCCAAAATTGATTTTTATCCACACTATGTGTGGGAGGGTATACTCAGACGTGAGTCCCTAGCTCATTGCACCATCAGGATTCAAGCAAGCCGGGCCGACGAGGCTGAAATGCCAGAAACCGGTCCCCGGTAGCTTGTCTCCTTCCCAGTATAAGAATTGGCTTGGTAGTTTGGTTTGCCCTGTTCCCATCATGCACTGGGACAGGAACAGACTAATTTGCATATAGCCAGGTTCTGAAGCTGGGATGGTGCAGTGAGCTAAAAAACGGTGATGGATCAAGCCCTGATCTCTTGACTGGGTAGGAGTATTCTGCATCATTCAGAAACTCTGTCCATCACCTTTTCCAAAATTGATTTTTATCCACACTATGTGTGGGAGGGTATACTCAGACGTGAGTCCCTAGCTCATTGCACCATCAGGATTCAAGCAAGCCGGGCCGACGAGGCTGAAATGCCAGAAACCGGTCCCCGGTAGCTTGTCTCCTTCCCAGTATAAGAATTGGCTTGGTAGTTTGGTTTGCCCTGTTCCCATCATGCACTGGGACAGGAACAGACTAATTTGCATATAGCCAGGTTCTGAAGCTGGGATGGTGCAGTGAGCTAAAAAACGGTGATGGATCAAGCCCTGATCTCTTGACTGGGTAGGAGTATTCTGCATCATTCAGAAACTCTGTCCATCACCTTTTCCAAAATTGATTTTTATCCACACTATGTGTGGGAGGGTATACTCAGACGTGAGTCCCTAGCTCATTGCACCATCAGGATTCAAGCAAGCCGGGCCGACGAGGCTGAAATGCCAGAAACCGGTCCCCGGTAGCTTGTCTCCTTCCCAGTATAAGAATTGGCTTGGTAGTTTGGTTTGCCCTGTTCCCATCATGCACTGGGACAGGAACAGACTAATTTGCATATAGCCAGGTTCTGAAGCTGGGATGGTGCAGTGAGCTAAAAAACGGTGATGGATCAAGCCCTGATCTCTTGACTGGGTAGGAGTATTCTGCATCATTCAGAAACTCTGTCCATCACCTTTTCCAAAATTGATTTTTATCCACACTATGTGTGGGAGGGTATACTCAGACGTGAGTCCCTAGCTCATTGCACCATCAGGATTCAAGCAAGCCGGGCCGACGAGGCTGAAATGCCAGAAACCGGTCCCCGGTAGCTTGTCTCCTTCCCAGTATAAGAATTGGCTTGGTAGTTTGGTTTGCCCTGTTCCCATCATGCACTGGGACAGGAACAGACTAATTTGCATATAGCCAGGTTCTGAAGCTGGGATGGTGCAGTGAGCTAAAAAACGGTGATGGATCAAGCCCTGATCTCTTGACTGGGTAGGAGTATTCTGCATCATTCAGAAACTCTGTCCATCACCTTTTCCAAAATTGATTTTTATCCACACTATGTGTGGGAGGGTATACTCAGACGTGAGTCCCTAGCTCATTGCACCATCAGGATTCAAGCAAGCCGGGCCGACGAGGCTGAAATGCCAGAAACCGGTCCCCGGTAGCTTGTCTCCTTCCCAGTATAAGAATTGGCTTGGTAGTTTGGTTTGCCCTGTTCCCATCATGCACTGGGACAGGAACAGACTAATTTGCATATAGCCAGGTTCTGAAGCTGGGATGGTGCAGTGAGCTAAAAAACGGTGATGGATCAAGCCCTGATCTCTTGACTGGGTAGGAGTATTCTGCATCATTCAGAAACTCTGTCCATCACCTTTTCCAAAATTGATTTTTATCCACACTATGTGTGGGAGGGTATACTCAGACGTGAGTCCCTAGCTCATTGCACCATCAGGATTCAAGCAAGCCGGGCCGACGAGGCTGAAATGCCAGAAACCGGTCCCCGGTAGCTTGTCTCCTTCCCAGTATAAGAATTGGCTTGGTAGTTTGGTTTGCCCTGTTCCCATCATGCACTGGGACAGGAACAGACTAATTTGCATATAGCCAGGTTCTGAAGCTGGGATGGTGCAGTGAGCTAAAAAACGGTGATGGATCAAGCCCTGATCTCTTGACTGGGTAGGAGTATTCTGCATCATTCAGAAACTCTGTCCATCACCTTTTCCAAAATTGATTTTTATCCACACTATGTGTGGGAGGGTATACTCAGACGTGAGTCCCTAGCTCATTGCACCATCAGGATTTAAGCAAGCCGGGCCGACGAGGCTGAAATGCCAGAAACCGGTCCCCGGTAGCTTGTCTCCTTCCCAGTATAAGAATTGGCTTGGTAGTTTGGTTTGCCCTGTTCCCATCATGCACTGGGACAGGAACAGACTAATTTGCATATAGCCAGGTTCTGAAGCTGGGATGGTGCAGTGAGCTAAAAAACGGTGCTGGATCAAGCCCTGATCTCTTGACTGGGTAGGAGTATTCTGCATCATTCAGAAACTCTGTCCATCACCTTTTCCAAAATTGATTTTTATCCACACTATGTGTGGGAGGGTATACTCAGACGTGAGTCCCTAGCTCATTGCACCATCAGGATTCAAGCAAGCCGGGCCGACGAGGCTGAAATGCCAGAAACCGGTCCCCGGTAGCTTGTCTCCTTCCCAGTATAAGAATTGGCTTGGTAGTTTGGTTTGCCCTGTTCCCATCATGCACTGGGACAGGAACAGACTAATTTGCATATAGCCAGGTTCTGAAGCTGGGATGGTGCAGTGAGCTAAAAAACGGTGATGGATCAAGCCCTGATCTCTTGACTGGGTAGGAGTATTCTGCATCATTCAGAAACTCTGTCCATCACCTTTTCCAAAATTGATTTTTATCCACACTATGTGTGGGAGGGTATACTCAGACGTGAGTCCCTAGCTCATTGCACCATCAGGATTCAAGCAAGCCGGGCCGACGAGGCTGAAATGCCAGAAACCGGTCCCCGGTAGCTTGTCTCCTTCCCAGTATAAGAATTGGCTTGGTAGTTTGGTTTGCCCTGTTCCCATCATGCACTGGGACAGGAACAGACTAATTTGCATATAGCCAGGTTCTGAAGCTGGGATGGTGCAGTGAGCTAAAAAACGGTGATGGATCAAGCCCTGATCTCTTGACTGGGTAGGAGTATTCTGCATCATTCAGAAACTCTGTCCATCACCTTTTCCAAAATTGATTTTTATCCACACTATGTGTGGGAGGGTATACTCAGACGTGAGTCCCTAGCTCATTGCACCATCAGGATTCAAGCAAGCCGGGCCGACGAGGCTGAAATGCCAGAAACCGGTCCCCGGTAGCTTGTCTCCTTCCCAGTATAAGAATTGGCTTGGTAGTTTGGTTTGCCCTGTTCCCATCATGCACTGGGACAGGAACAGACTAATTTGCATATAGCCAGGTTCTGAAGCTGGGATGGTGCAGTGAGCTAAAAAACGGTGATGGATCAAGCCCTGATCTCTTGACTGGGTAGGAGTATTCTGCATCATTCAGAAACTCTGTCCATCACCTTTTCCAAAATTGATTTTTATCCACACTATGTGTGGGAGGGTATACTCAGACGTGAGTCCCTAGCTCATTGCACCATCAGGATTCAAGCAAGCCGGGCCGACGAGGCTGAAATGCCAGAAACCGGTCCCCGGTAGCTTGTCTCCTTCCCAGTATAAGAATTGGCTTGGTAGTTTGGTTTGCCCTGTTCCCATCATGCACTGGGACAGGAACAGACTAATCTGCATATAGCCAGGTTCTGAAGCTGGGATGGTGCAGTGAGCTAAAAAACGGTGATGGATCAAGCCCTGATCTCTTGACTGGGTAGGAGTATTCTGCATCATTCAGAAACTCTGTCCATCACCTTTTCCAAAATTGATTTTTATCCACACTATGTGTGGGAGGGTATACTCAGACGTGAGTCCCTAGACTCATTGCACCATCAGGATTCAAGCAAGCCGGGCCGACGAGGCTGAAATGCCAGAAACCGGTCCCCGGTAGCTTGTCTCCTTCCCAGTATAAGAATTGGCTTGGTAGTTTGGTTTGCCCTGTTCCCATCATGCACTGGGACAGGAACAGACTAATCTGCATATAGCCAGGTTCTGAAGCTGGGATGGTGCAGTGAGCTAAAAAACGGTGCTGGATCAAGCCCTGATCTCTTGACTGGGTAGGAGTATTCTGCATCATTCAGAAACTCTGTCCATCACCTTTTCCAAAATTGATTTTTATCCACACTATGTGTGGGAGGGTATACTCAGACGTGAGTCCCTAGCTCATTGCACCATCAGGATTCAAGCAAGCCGGGCCGACGAGGCTGAAATGCCAGAAACCGGTCCCCGGTAGCTTGTCTCCTTCCCAGTATAAGAATTGGCTTGGTAGTTTGGTTTGCCCTGTTCCCATCATGCACTGGGACAGGAACAGACTAATTTGCATATAGCCAGGTTCTGAAGCTGGGATGGTGCAGTGAGCTAAAAAACGGTGATGGATCAAGCCCTGATCTCTTGACTGGGTAGGAGTATTCTGCATCATTCAGAAACTCTGTCCATCACCTTTTCCAAAATTGATTTTTATCCACACTATGTGTGGGAGGGTATACTCAGACGTGAGTCCCTAGCTCATTGCACCATCAGGATTCAAGCAAGCCGGGCCGACGAGGCTGAAATGCCAGAAACCGGTCCCCGGTAGCTTGTCTCCTTCCCAGTATAAGAATTGGCTTGGTAGTTTGGTTTGCCCTGTTCCCATCATGCACTGGGACAGGAACAGACTAATTTGCATATAGCCAGGTTCTGAAGCTGGGATGGTGCAGTGAGCTAAAAAACGGTGATGGATCAAGCCCTGATCTCTTGACTGGGTAGGAGTATTCTGCATCATTCAGAAACTCTGTCCATCACCTTTTCCAAAATTGATTTTTATCCACACTATGTGTGGGAGGGTATACTCAGACGTGAGTCCCTAGCTCATTGCACCATCAGGATTCAAGCAAGCCGGGCCGACGAGGCTGAAATGCCAGAAACCGGTCCCCGGTAGCTTGTCTCCTTCCCAGTATAAGAATTGGCTTGGTAGTTTGGTTTGCCCTGTTCCCATCATGCACTGGGACAGGAACAGACTAATTTGCATATAGCCAGGTTCTGAAGCTGGGATGGTGCAGTGAGCTAAAAAACGGTGCTGGATCAAGCCCTGATCTCTTGACTGGGTAGGAGTATTCTGCATCATTCAGAAACTCTGTCCATCACCTTTTCCAAAATTGATTTTTATCCACACTATGTGTGGGAGGGTATACTCAGACGTGAGTCCCTAGCTCATTGCACCATCAGGATTCAAGCAAGCCGGGCCGACGAGGCTGAAATGCCAGAAACCGGTCCCCGGTAGCTTGTCTCCTTCCCAGTATAAGAATTGGCTTGGTAGTTTGGTTTGCCCTGTTCCCATCATGCACTGGGACAGGAACAGACTAATTTGCATATAGCCAGGTTCTGAAGCTGGGATGGTGCAGTGAGCTAAAAAACGGTGATGGATCAAGCCCTGATCTCTTGACTGGGTAGGAGTATTCTGCATCATTCAGAAACTCTGTCCATCACCTTTTCCAAAATTGATTTTTATCCACACTATGTGTGGGAGGGTATACTCAGACGTGAGTCCCTAGCTCATTGCACCATCAGGATTCAAGCAAGCCGGGCCGACGAGGCTGAAATGCCAGAAACCGGTCCCCGGTAGCTTGTCTCCTTCCCAGTATAAGAATTGGCTTGGTAGTTTGGTTTGCCCTGTTCCCATCATGCACTGGGACAGGAACAGACTAATTTGCATATAGCCAGGTTCTGAAGCTGGGATGGTGCAGTGAGCTAAAAAACGGTGATGGATCAAGCCCTGATCTCTTGACTGGGTAGGAGTATTCTGCATCATTCAGAAACTCTGTCCATCACCTTTTCCAAAATTGATTTTTATCCACACTATGTGTGGGAGGGTATACTCAGACGTGAGTCCCTAGCTCATTGCACCATCAGGATTCAAGCAAGCCGGGCCGACGAGGCTGAAATGCCAGAAACCGGTCCCCGGTAGCTTGTCTCCTTCCCAGTATAAGAATTGGCTTGGTAGTTTGGTTTGCCCTGTTCCCATCATGCACTGGGACAGGAACAGACTAATTTGCATATAGCCAGGTTCTGAAGCTGGGATGGTGCAGTGAGCTAAAAAACGGTGATGGATCAAGCCCTGATCTCTTGACTGGGTAGGAGTATTCTGCATCATTCAGAAACTCTGTCCATCACCTTTTCCAAAATTGATTTTTATCCACACTATGTGTGGGAGGGTATACTCAGACGTGAGTCCCTAGCTCATTGCACCATCAGGATTCAAGCAAGCCGGGCCGACGAGGCTGAAATGCCAGAAACCGGTCCCCGGTAGCTTGTCTCCTTCCCAGTATAAGAATTGGCTTGGTAGTTTGGTTTGCCCTGTTCCCATCATGCACTGGGACAGGAACAGACTAATTTGCATATAGCCAGGTTCTGAAGCTGGGATGGTGCAGTGAGCTAAAAAACGGTGATGGATCAAGCCCTGATCTCTTGACTGGGTAGGAGTATTCTGCATCATTCAGAAACTCTGTCCATCACCTTTTCCAAAATTGATTTTTATCCACACTATGTGTGGGAGGGTATACTCAGACGTGAGTCCCTAGCTCATTGCACCATCAGGATTCAAGCAAGCCGGGCCGACGAGGCTGAAATGCCAGAAACCGGTCCCCGGTAGCTTGTCTCCTTCCCAGTATAAGAATTGGCTTGGTAGTTTGGTTTGCCCTGTTCCCATCATGCACTGGGACAGGAACAGACTAATTTGCATATAGCCAGGTTCTGAAGCTGGGATGGTGCAGTGAGCTAAAAAACGGTGATGGATCAAGCCCTGATCTCTTGACTGGGTAGGAGTATTCTGCATCATTCAGAAACTCTGTCCATCACCTTTTCCAAAATTGATTTTTATCCACACTATGTGTGGGAGGGTATACTCAGACGTGAGTCCCTAGCTCATTGCACCATCAGGATTCAAGCAAGCCGGGCCGACGAGGCTGAAATGCCAGAAACCGGTCCCCGGTAGCTTGTCTCCTTCCCAGTATAAGAATTGGCTTGGTAGTTTGGTTTGCCCTGTTCCCATCATGCACTGGGACAGGAACAGACTAATCTGCATATAGCCAGGTTCTGAAGCTGGGATGGTGCAGTGAGCTAAAAAACGGTGATGGATCAAGCCCTGATCTCTTGACTGGGTAGGAGTATTCTGCATCATTCAGAAACTCTGTCCATCACCTTTTCCAAAATTGATTTTTATCCACACTATGTGTGGGAGGGTATACTCAGACGTGAGTCCCTAACTCATTGCACCATCAGGATTTAAGCAAGCCGGGCCGACGAGGCTGAAATGCCAGAAACCGGTCCCCGGTAGCTTGTCTCCTTCCCAGTATAAGAATTGGCTTGGTAGTTTGGTTTGCCCTGTTCCCATCATGCACTGGGACAGGAACAGACTAATTTGCATATAGCCAGGTTCTGAAGCTGGGATGGTGCAGTGAGCTAAAAAACGGTGCTGGATCAAGCCCTGATCTCTTGACTGGGTAGGAGTATTCTGCATCATTCAGAAACTCTGTCCATCACCTTTTCCAAAATTGATTTTTATCCACACTATGTGTGGGAGGGTATACTCAGACGTGAGTCCCTAGCTCATTGCACCATCAGGATTCAAGCAAGCCGGGCCGACGAGGCTGAAATGCCAGAAACCGGTCCCCGGTAGCTTGTCTCCTTCCCAGTATAAGAATTGGCTTGGTAGTTTGGTTTGCCCTGTTCCCATCATGCACTGGGACAGGAACAGACTAATTTGCATATAGCCAGGTTCTGAAGCTGGGATGGTGCAGTGAGCTAAAAAACGGTGATGGATCAAGCCCTGATCTCTTGACTGGGTAGGAGTATTCTGCATCATTCAGAAACTCTGTCCATCACCTTTTCCAAAATTGATTTTTATCCACACTATGTGTGGGAGGGTATACTCAGACGTGAGTCCCTAGCTCATTGCACCATCAGGATTCAAGCAAGCCGGGCCGACGAGGCTGAAATGCCAGAAACCGGTCCCCGGTAGCTTGTCTCCTTCCCAGTATAAGAATTGGCTTGGTAGTTTGGTTTGCCCTGTTCCCATCATGCACTGGGACAGGAACAGACTAATTTGCATATAGCCAGGTTCTGAAGCTGGGATGGTGCAGTGAGCTAAAAAACGGTGATGGATCAAGCCCTGATCTCTTGACTGGGTAGGAGTATTCTGCATCATTCAGAAACTCTGTCCATCACCTTTTCCAAAATTGATTTTTATCCACACTATGTGTGGGAGGGTATACTCAGACGTGAGTCCCTAGCTCATTGCACCATCAGGATTCAAGCAAGCCGGGCCGACGAGGCTGAAATGCCAGAAACCGGTCCCCGGTAGCTTGTCTCCTTCCCAGTATAAGAATTGGCTTGGTAGTTTGGTTTGCCCTGTTCCCATCATGCACTGGGACAGGAACAGACTAATTTGCATATAGCCAGGTTCTGAAGCTGGGATGGTGCAGTGAGCTAAAAAACGGTGATGGATCAAGCCCTGATCTCTTGACTGGGTAGGAGTATTCTGCATCATTCAGAAACTCTGTCCATCACCTTTTCCAAAATTGATTTTTATCCACACTATGTGTGGGAGGGTATACTCAGACGTGAGTCCCTAGCTCATTGCACCATCAGGATTCAAGCAAGCCGGGCCGACGAGGCTGAAATGCCAGAAACCGGTCCCCGGTAGCTTGTCTCCTTCCCAGTATAAGAATTGGCTTGGTAGTTTGGTTTGCCCTGTTCCCATCATGCACTGGGACAGGAACAGACTAATTTGCATATAGCCAGGTTCTGAAGCTGGGATGGTGCAGTGAGCTAAAAAACGGTGATGGATCAAGCCCTGATCTCTTGACTGGGTAGGAGTATTCTGCATCATTCAGAAACTCTGTCCATCACCTTTTCCAAAATTGATTTTTATCCACACTATGTGTGGGAGGGTATACTCAGACGTGAGTCCCTAGCTCATTGCACCATCAGGATTCAAGCAAGCCGGGCCGACGAGGCTGAAATGCCAGAAACCGGTCCCCGGTAGCTTGTCTCCTTCCCAGTATAAGAATTGGCTTGGTAGTTTGGTTTGCCCTGTTCCCATCATGCACTGGGACAGGAACAGATAATTTGCATATAGCCAGGTTCTGAAGCTGGGATGGTGCAGTGAGCTAAAAAACGGTGATGGATCAAGCCCTGATCTCTTGACTGGGTAGGAGTATTCTGCATCATTCAGAAACTCTGTCCATCACCTTTTCCAAAATTGAAAGAATCAACTCCACCTCACACGCCCCACGTGAAATTTTTAAGATCGCAAGCACCTTCTAAAACTAACAGTCAGGGATATTCCACCAGACAGCTTAAATGCACGCTGTGACAAGCTTGCAGAGTTCTTCTCTAATAAGCTCAAGGATATCTACAGTTCCTTCTCCCCCCGGCCCATCCATCAATCATCAGCTTACGGAGCACTCAATATCTGGTGAGCACTCTCTCAGGGAAATTCCCCTTATAGACATGGACACCCTAGTAAATACACGTGCCTCAGTAAAATCTGCCTCTCACAATGACCCAGCACCTCACAATTTTTTAGTAAAGCTGGGGATACAATCGTCTGAGTGTTGCTGAAGCTGATAAACTCCTCCATTTCAACTAGATTAGTATCCCACCCTGGAAACATGCCATGGTTTGGGCACTATTGAAGAAACCTGTCTTGACACTGATACACTTGGAAATGATTGCCCTATTTCTCTTCTTCTCGGGATCAGCAAAATGCTAGAAAAGCATGTTAACTCAGTTGTCTCTGCTTTTCTTGAATCTAATAATATACTCCACCGTCTCAAACTGGATTTCGCCCCCAACACAGGACTGAAACTGCATTACTCCCAGTGGTTGAAAAGGCCAAAATGATCCTAGCAAAGGAGAATCGACGGCCATCATCCTCTTGGACCTCAGTGCTGCCTTCAACACTGTTAACTACGACATCCTGATCCACAGATTGAAGAATGTTGGTCTATCAGGTAGTGCCATCACCTGGCTACAGTCCTTTCTCAAGGACAGGAGCTTTCAAGTATTTGAAGGGGATAACTCGTCAGATCAAAACCCACTTGGCTGAGGCGTCCCTCAGGGCTCATCCTTGAGCCCGATGTTGTTCAAGGTCTACATGAGCCCACTGGCACAGATTGTCCTCCCCTTCAGGAAAGACGTTGACATCAAGTTATTGGTAGCCCTAAACAACCCAGAACCCACCTTGTCTAGTCTAAGCCCCTGCCTGGAGAGAGTCGCCAAATGGATGGCACTCACCTTCCTTTAACTAAATGGAGATAAAACAGAGCTTATGATGCTGGGCAACTCACCCATCTCTGGCATCGGCCTAACTTGGCCAAGCTCTCTTGGCCCTCCACTCACACCAAAAAATCAGATCAAAAGTCTAGGCATGTGGCTGGATCTGTCACTCACTTTTGATCATCAGGCAACTGAACTGGCAGCCTCTTGCTTTGGCATCCTGCAGATGCTCGGTAAAGTCCTTCCGCTCCTCCCCTGTTTCAGCAAGAAGACTCATGGTCCAGACTTCAATCCTCTCTCGCTCTGTATTTAGGAGCTCCTATGTCTACCACAAATAAACTGCAAGCCATCTAGAATTGTGCAGCACGGATGCTTTTTGTGACTCCCAACAGCCAAACCTCAAGGCCTGCTCTGAAAACCATGCACTGGCTCCCGGTTGCGGACAGAATAAAATTCAAGTCTTTATGTACCGCCCACAAATCTTTCTGGAAGAAAGACCCTCATCCTCCAAGCCATTGTCTCCCTTACCACCCTAATAGACTCCTTCGTTCATCCAGTCCCTACCTAGCTGCGGTCCCAAAAATCAACAGGATAAGAAGTAGTAGTCGTTCCTTCTGCTTTACGTCCGCCAAGCTCTGGAACACGCTTTCTCCCCACCTACGATCTGAACCAAATCTCCTTCCGTTCCATAAACATCTGAAACGTTTTTTTCAAAACCCCTCCTACTAAGCTGCTGTGACCTGCCTCTCTCTCGGCTAGTGCTGGGACACCTTCGGGTAGCAAAGCGCTCTACAAATATCCATAACATAACATTTCTTTTACTATTCTTTACAAACCAGCAGTTGCAAAGCAAGTTGCTGAATAATTACCCTATAAAACGAGATGTATTAGCTTTGTTTATTAATTACGAGGCAGCAAATATGGCTAATACAACTAAGTGGTGCCAGATGCTTGCTGTACTGAGTTAGTGCTATCTATGTTTTTAAAGAAAATAAAAAAATATTTATCATTTTCAAATAAAGTACAGTTCGTTGCTGTTGACACCATTTACAGTATAAATATAAAGCATGTATTTACATGTGGCATAGGGGAGCACATTTCTCCATGGGGACATAAACAGGCATCTATGAAAAATCATTGTTAGGGTTGCAACTCCAATCTTGACATATGCATTTCGTAACTATATCAGGTATTGTACATCATCAGTGCATGCCTGGGTCTCTTAAACAATCTCTTTAATGGGATAAAACTTCCGGCCTTAATACTGCTGTGGCCTTGCTATCGCAGCATGCATGCCCCCCCAATTACCTTATCTATTATTCTCGCCTCCCCCTTCCCATTCCTATTCTTCTGATTGCTGGACATTCGTATTGTTCTGGGTTTCTGCTCTCCTGTGTAGGTAAGTCTTAAATCGTACCCATATGTCACATGGTCTGCTACGAATCAGCATCAAGGCGTTAGAAATGTCTGCATTGGTATTACAATAGGTCATATCGGCGTACCATTCAGAGATCGTCAGCACCGGGCCTCTCATCCAGTGCATTGCAACTTGTCTGTTTGCCAGCAGCAGACCTGTTGCCACTAACCTTCTATGTTGTTTTGGTACGTCGCAGTCTAGACCCAGTAAGGCTAGCATTGGAGAGTCTGGAACTGGTTGCCTCACCATCCCCTGGAGCTCATTTGCCATTTTTAACCAGAATGCGTGTATCTCAGGACAGGACCAAGCAAGATGGCCAAACCCAGCATTCTCAACACCGCATCTTACACATTTCTCATCACCTCTCAGGCTGTATCTCTTTTGAGACATTTAAAGTGCCCCAGGTGATGTCTGCCATTTTGCCATATGCTCTTAGTGATTGAGCACCAGCATGCCCATTGCTTGTCTGTTATTATTACTCCCAAGTCCTCCTGCCATTCCTGCCATGCCTTTCTATTTGGTGGATCATCACTATGTCGCATAAGTTTATATAGTGTTGAAATCCCGCAGAGGATGCCTGGAGCAAATATGTCAGGGTTTTTTTTCAGGCAGTTCTGCTCTGTCTGACCCCCAACAGCGCCTGCAGTGACTGACATGTTCCATGGCAATTATATCTGGTGATCAGAGTTGCCTCAGGTATAGAGTCTAGGACCACTTCCCAAGTTATCAGGATTCCATCTTTGAAGAAGTCTCCCATGTTGTGTATTTTTACCCTTTCCAGTGTCCGCGTTGCTGCCCCATCTGCACTTAAGGGAAACCATGTGCACCACTCTATTGGTAGCTTTGGCGAATACAGTAGCGGAATCCACCTTTCATATGCCGTTTCTTAAGTAGGTAACGCCTAGCTATAGGGTCAATTGTGCTGAAGTTACGCTGTGCTATGCTTAGCTGGTAGCATGGGAGCGATAACGGGTCAGCTGCTTCCCTCTCCCAGTACAAGTGTGGGAGAACTGGTGGCCCGTGAATCCAATAATATGTATGTATGATCTGCGATGCCCTATAGTATATTATAAGGTCTGGTGCATCCAGCCCACCCATCATATAAGGGAGGGTTAATGTTCCCCATCCCAGGCACAGAAATTTCCCAGCCCAGGCCAAGTGAGTCATAAGTGTGTGCAAAGTGCAAAACACGTTTTTTGATAATAGTATCGGTATATTGACAAACAAGAAAATAATTTTCATGAGAGCTATTCGGCCCATCAATGAGAGGGGTAACCGTATCCAGCTCTCTATCACCTCTGTCAAAAGCTGCACTGCTTTCCCATAATTCTTTCTTATTACCACGTCAGGGTATGTATGTATCTGAATCCTTAGGTTCATTGGTCCACACTAAAGGGAATTCTGTTTGTGTAGGCGTGGTGAATGTTGTGAGTGAAATATCAATAATTTCTCCTAATTTACTTTCAATCCCGGGGTTTGTTCCCGAGAACCCTTGTCCTCCAAAGCTATGGAATGTGATGTCCTGCTCTCTATTAAAAAACACTCTCTCATATTTGGAATACATGTATTGCCTCTGGGGTGTTTCCTGATTGCTGGAAACTTGCCACTTTACTCCACTTGAAAAAAAAAACTAACAGTGCCTCAGAGGACCTTAGTAATCTTAGGCCCATCTCTTTATTATCAGAGCCAGAAAAAATGCTGGAGAAACTGGTTCAACGCCAATTGAACTGCTTTATTGAAAATAATGCCATTCTGCATGAAACCCAATCTGGTTTCAGATCTGTCTTCAGCACCGAGACCGCCCTCATTGAGGGAGCAGAGTCAATCAGATGGGCTTCAGATTCAGGGGCATCAGCAGTGCTGGTGCTCCTGGATCTATCTGCTGCATTTGATACTGTTGACCATGTCAGACTCATGCAGAGACTGGAGGGTGTTGGCTTGAAAGACAAGGCACTGGCCTGGCTACACTCCTACTTAAGCGAGCGCTCCCAGAAAGTTGCTTTAGGTCCTTTTTCTTCTAAACCAAAACAGCTCTGGTGCGGTGTTCCCCAGGGATCAGCGCTTAGTCCCCTACTTTTTAACGTTTATTTAGCTCCTCTGTTCACTCTGATTGCAAATTGGGGTGTCAAAGCAATTTCTTACGCAGATGACACACAGCTGGTTTTTCCTTATTCAGAACTATCGGTGGAAGCTTTTAGTGACTTTAAGGGATGACTGCGCGATATTGCAATATGGATGAACACCAACAAGCTAAAATTGAATGCAGGCAAGACCGAGGTGGTTTTCTTTGGGAAAGGCCTGCAACCCCCGCCAGATCTGTGGTGGCCGTCTGAAATGGGATCGCCGCCTCTCCACAGTAATAGTGCAAAAAATCTGGGGGTGAGATGGGATGACAGTTTATCCTTTTCTGCTCACATCCAGCAGGTGTCAGCTGGGTGCCTAAACAAACTTAGAAACCTTCGTAATTTTCTTGACTTGTTGCCAGAAGACTGCCGTAAAGTTGTAGTCCATGCGACTGTTACATCGAGGCTGGACTACGCCAACTGCCTCTATCTTGGTTTGCCAAAGTATTTGACCCAGCGATTTAAGACCGTGCAGAATGCGGATGCGAGGCTTATTAAACATATCCCGTTTAGACATCATGTCTCTCCGCATCTGCGCGATCTTCACTGGCTGCCAGTGACCAGTAGGATCAAATTTAAAGCTTTGACCCTGGCTTTCAGGGCACTTCAGGGTAACTGCCCTAACTATCTTAAACTGAGACTTCCCCGATACCAGCAGGCGAGGTCTCTTCGCTCAAATACATTGAATCTGCTACATGCTCCCCGAACCTTGAAGGCTTGGCTTGGGGGTAGGACTTTCTCCGCTGGGATGGTAAAATTGTGGAATGCTTTGCCCCTGTCTATTCATTCTGCCATTTCAGAGATCTGCTTTAGGAAGCAGTTAAAGACTTGGCTCTTTAATCAAAAAATCTAAACCACTCCATTTACATCCAGCTGCTCACATAGCGCCGGGACACCTCCGTGTGAGGTAGCTGTTCGTGCTTTTAGAAATGTCAGTATTATTATTATTATTATTATTATTAATATTATTTGTTCTATCTATGTAGTACAGATTTGAAAAACTTTAAAAAAAAATCTAAACTTAGTCCTAAGTGCTCCTCTTCATTTTGCTTAACCCGTTCGCTGCGGTGTAAATTTCCCCACTGTGCAGGCATATTGTACGCGTACAGTAATTGGACGCCCCCCAGCCGTCTGACACACACACCCAACGTGACAGCCGGGGGGCGTCCGACGCATGGAATGCGTTAATCAGGCCCCACAATAAAGTCTGACATGCCTGAAATAGATAAAACACCTGGTGGAGGTATTTTGTTAGCATGGTTCAGGCAAGAGTACTACACTTGAAGTAGCCGTGCACTGCACATAGCCACACAAACAAATGATAGCCACCTTCTGTTGTACTAGCACAGTTTGTACACAATATATGTCATTTTAGAAGGAACTATGCCCAGCCTTTTGGCTGTCATTGCACTTACTGGATCTGGCATATATCAGGAACAATACTTTAACCAAAAGTGTTCTTCAAAAGCATAAACAATTTTCATCAACTTCCTCTGTTATTCAAATAATTTGTCAGTAAGTGTATGTACAGTGCACAGCTAGGGTGGGCAACATCACACAAGATGAAGTCACACATCAAATTGAATCTGCTGCACAAATCACATGTAGACAGCAACAAACTATTTTATTTTTCAATAAGGTCCTTGACATTCTTTCTTATTTTACAATATGCACTTGGCAGTCTTATTTTTATTATCCAAAAAGAATATTGGCAATAGTGTTAGTTATCTGTGTAGCATTCTTTTTCAAGAAGTTGACTAGTTTTGGGAGAAAAGGCTGTGTTGCCTGGAAAAGAAAGAGATACACATATATAAATATACAATTCAGTTGGGAGTTAAAGAACAATGGAAAACATTTTTACATTTATAGGTAACTTGAACCCTTAACATAAGCTAATCATGACCAAACAGCAATAGTGATTCATAAACTGCATTGAACAATTACATTATCTACGTTTCAATACATACAGGTATTATAAGTAATGTGGCTTGCAGTACACCTCCGGCACAAGTAAAAAACAGGATAAGTGTTAACATTTGTCCTGAATTCTTATGATTGTTATGAAGTGCTCAGTTACACAATAACTCCGGACCAAAGTTTACGCTATAAAAGTGTAGACCCTGCACAGCCGAGCTCCCCAGGTTTCGGAGCTCCTTGCCAAGTTTCCCAGATCCATGCATAACTAACTGCAGTGGTGTGGGTGTTGACTTTCCACTCTGGGATTTGTAGTTCTTGTTTATCCACATAAAACCATGAATACGCTTCCCAGAAGTCAAAGACTAAGCCCTGTTCTGGAGTAGCTAGTCAAGCCTGAAGCAAGGATTATTGGTAGTTACAAGGTAATGTCAGGGTGATAAGGGCCTGAAAGGTTTGGGATGGGCTGAGATACAATCTCATGATTCAGCAGCTTACTTTTCTAATCTCAGAAAGTGCTAAAGACTCAGTGCCATGCCACAGAAATTTGCACTAGTGAAAACTGATTCCACACAATTTTTCTCTTTCTAAAGATCATATGTTCTCACAACTTTTTTAATGGAAATTATCACTGTATGTTTGAGACAAAGCCATTTTGCTCCATAGTTTATTACAGTAGTATCACAGATAGTGTAGAAATAGGTTTTTTTCTCCAAAAAGGCAATTATGGATTAAGATTAGTTGAACCTTCTCTGGTGCTTTTTAAATGATGTATAAACAATACATATGTAAAATAAGGTTTCACCGTCCATCTGTAATATAAACACAAACCTCAACATAACCTGCAAAGTCAGTAAATCAGTCTATCATGTGGGATTATGGGGAAGAAGTGGGCACTGGAAGGCGAGAACTGATGTAAAGATCACCAAAATACACAGGGCTTGGAAGGATTGAGGAGATGTCAATGAGGTTAACAGGATTGTCATGGAGCCATTTTAGTTTTGAGATTAGACACATCAGTTCTGTAGGGGGAGGGGCAGGCAGTATAGGATGCAGATGGATATTGGACACCCATTTTGAAGGACAACAACAAACCATGCATGTGGGGGGTCAAATAAATACTCAACCATATGGCTCACACCCCTCCATTGATATTCCCTGTTGCTTACCCTTTCTCTCTCAGAAACGTAACAGATCTGGCTCAAAAGAATAGGGCTGCTCCTCTGAAACATTCCCGATGTGCCATGCCACAGTGAGTGCTGTAAAGACACAAAAAAGAGAATGAGGGAAACACTCAGTCAAAGTATTGTGCCCCTGTCAATAAGCATGTTACCCACCCCAAACATCATGTTCTTTTCTCTAGTCTCCCCGGTTTGCTCTGCATAAGCTGCAGAAGAATTGTAAGCTTCAGTAGACTCTCTGTTACCATTTTGTTTCCAGAACCCACTTTAGATTGTATGTAGTGAAGTAAACCTGTGCAATGTCAGTTGAGTTTCTAGCACATAAGCATTCATATGACTGCTTAATTGGGTAGGCAAAAGGAACAAATGATGGACGGAATGCTGAACAATGCAAACATTCACCCCCAGTCACAAAGATCTGTGTTAAATCGATTGTTATTTTGGTCACCGCAGCACCCCAGCTTGGACCCAGCCATGTGGGTAGGCCAGTAGTTGGAAATTAAAGGGATGGAAGATACCATTGCTGGACAAGCTGTCACCAGCCAATTACATGCTCACACTGAAACTTATAACACCCTAGGCACTAATGAACCACTGTAGAATGGTATTCTTCCTTACAGGCAATGAAAGCACCACTCAGAAGCAATTGCATGTTTTCCTTCAATGTTTAGTGTTTACAACTCTTTCCATTGATTTTTCTCCTTCAGAAATGATCATTCAGATGCATGAGCGATATTATCTTACATAATTGATAAGCAATCACACTAACAAGGAAATTAAGACTCATTCAGTAACCGGGGGCTCGTTAATGCAACACCCTCTGCAACAAAATATGAGGGCAAAAACTGACAACCTTTCCCATTATTTAAAATGAATAAGGAATTCATTTTTCCATTACAATAAATCTGCTTAAAACATGGAACAGAAACTTCACCAGTGGATATCTGGGTCAGCTTGTGAGATTCAGCTACACTATCACCGGTCTGTTGCACATATCATTGACCACTCCGCTCCAGTTGTTTGAAATCTCCCACCCTGCGAGGTCACATGAAGAGTTCTGCATCATCCTTCATACTGACCTAAAAGACACAGCCTTACCTTTCACTCCTAAGATGATGACTTGTAGATTTACTTGCAGGTCATAGGAAGCAACTCATGAATTTGAAAGAAGACCTCAAAGCAATACAGATGTGGATGACTCTGAGCAGCCTGACACACCCTGGCTCCAAAATAGAAATCCAGGTGCTGAGACACCACATCTCCCTTACAAAATACTGGCACTCTGATTCTTAACCTTCTTTGGAGACATTGTTCCATGAAAACCAAAGTCAGGGTCATAGTCTTTATATAGCCACAAACCCCAGTCTCAACTGACAAAAGCAGTGGTCAATACCACTTTCTACTAAATATAGCGCCTCAAAAAAACCTTGCCCCTCATCCCAAAAAATACCACCTCTGGAGGTAGAAACATCAGTAAATGTGACTACGGCTATTTCCTGTACATCACTCCCCCTGCCAAACCAAAGTACTATGAAAAACGGAAACTTGCCGTTCAATGTTTACCATTCACACTTTTTCCACATACAAAAGCATAGACCAATCACGCCTCAATAAAATAGTCTCACTTTGCCTAACCTTCAACTGCCTTTAACCCGTTAACCGCGGCGGTAATTCCGCCGCGGTGCAGATGTTTCCATGCGCGGGCAGGGCCGCATCGGCCATTGGCCGACGGCAGCACTGGGAAGGTAGTGCTGCCGTCGGCCAATGGCCGATGGCAGCAAGGAAAGGGTTAAGGTTCAACACCCTTATACCTACAGAATAAAATAATACACCACCAGCTTACCATCTAAGATTCAAAGCAATCAACCTTTTGGTGGTTACTGGAGCCAATTGTAGAACACACTTCAGAGTCACTGGCTTTCAATTTTTCAATATCCTCCGCCCACACACTAATAATTCTACTAGTAACCTGACCATCAGGAATCAAAACTAACCTTGATCAAATTATTTCTTGCTTGCACAACCACTTATCAATACAATTAGAAACAATAAGAATGTCATGCAATAACAGTCATCCCTATACAACATGTGTCTTGTGGAAGCCTAGAAACAGTTGACATGAAGTGAGTTTTCAAGAATCATGGTTTCAGCATTAAGGGGTTATCTAGGGCTAGCTGGATGGAGACAACATTGGTCTGAGTTAGATAAAATAAGAATATAGGGTCAGATTTATCAAGGCTTTGTGTTGGTGCAAAGTCACAAACAGAGATGAGCACTGGTGCAAAGTCTTGATAAAGTTTTCAATTTTCAGTGCAAACGTTTATTTGTGAGGAAGGTTGGCTAAAAATAACGCAAAGTAGCTGTTTGTGTTACTTTGCAATACTTTATGTCAAGGGGTGTTACATGGGTGGTACATGGGCGTTCCCATGTAATTACCCAAGGAGTTTAACACAGAGCCCCATCTACTAACGGAGGTAAACAGAGGTTTACACTAAAAAAATACGCCTCCATGAGAAAGGCACAAAGTAGGAGAAATACTTTTTTCTCCAAACTGTTCACTCATTGCACGTGTATAAAGAACATGTACAAAGTGGCAAAGTTTAGAAGTAAGTCTAAGCAAAGTATTTTGTACTGGAGGGTTATCATTTCGGAACAAAACCTTCTGGTACAAAAGTTTCTGCATGGCGCTAGGCAACCTTAAGGAGAACAAGAACTTGGGAAAATGGCAGCAGTGCACTATCTGTGTAGTTGTGACACTGTGCAGCTCTCTCCCTTCCACGCAACACACCACAGTAACTTTGCTTGTCGCTTTGCGCTGCATGAAAAGTAGATTTTCCCCTTAGAGCTTAATGGCATTTTCAGAATGAGAAAGCAATAGTTTAGAGATTTGATCATTTGGGGGGGGAGGGTATAAAAGTTTGCAGAAGATTTAACCCCTTCACTGCGGTGGCTATTCCGCCGCAGTGCTAAGGGGGCGGGGCGGAAGAGCGGCGGGCGCATGCTGGTGACGGAACCGCTCCGTCACCAGCGTCGGTTGCGCTGTGCTTATGACGGAGTGGTTCCGTTTTGGCCCCGCCCGCTCAATAGAACGCTCAGTGCAGGCGCGGAATTCACGCCGCGCATGAGCGGTGGGCGGGCCATGACGGAACCGCTCCGTCATCAGCACAGCGCCACCGCAGCTGATGACGGAGCGGTTCCGTGATCAGCATACAAGGGGTTAAAGACAATTCACTGATAGAGAATTGTAACAGCATACTCTGGGTGGGGAAAAAGGAAACACTCACACATGGGCATGTCCACTGATCACTTACCCTCTGCCTTCCTGAAGTGTGATTTATAAGGCGACACACCAATGCGATACTGCTCTCTTGTTTTCCATCTGAGGTGCGTAAGTCTGGCAACTGTGAAGAGTCCGAAAAAAGAATCAGGCAAGATAACTCCCAACAGCCAAAACAGAGCCCTTTATTTTTACCTAGCTGTAGTTCTCCTATTGTAATGTTATCTACTTTCGAAATAACAACCTATAGATGTACTTCGGGACCAAAGCATATTATTGAAACTATGAGAGAGGAATGAATAATTAAGTAGAAAACGGAATTCAGTTTCGTAAAGCTGTTTTCTGTGCATAGGGCTGATGCTTTAATGCATGGCAAGAAAGCTTTAGAATGCCCATCTATCGAATAAAACCTGAAAATTTAGTTTTTTGAAGTGTCTGAGGAGTGGTCAAGCAAAATATGTCTTTGCTATTTGTAGGGAAAACTCAGACACTGTTTCCTGCTGTGCAAAGAACCATAAAGAAGATGCAGGAGATAAGATGAAAAGACACAAAAGAGGTGATTCTTGACCATTTGCAATCATGGCATAAACATGAAGCACCCAGAGTGGGCTGGGAGGGATGGAGATGACATCAATGTGGCAACTGTAGGTGGCTTAAGTTGGCCATGGATTTGGAATCTGATCTGGGTGCCTAAAACTGGCTTCTTTGATCACTCTATAGTTACCCTTATGGAAAAAAGATGGGATGAGGGATAATGCGGTTTTAGAATATCCAGTGGTGAAATATTTTTAAAACATATTGATCTAGGCCATTCCATTACAGCTAGCATGGAAACATTTTAAAAAAACAAGCTAATTCCCTATCCACTGATTACCTCTCACTTATTCTTTGACTTTCACCATCATAAGGGACAAGGCTTGTGGGGCCGGATGTACGACCATTCTCTTTAGCGAATCGCAAATTGCGACGTTTTGCGACTCACAAAATGGAATGTACAACAGTGTCTGTGACACTATTTGCGATTTTCAATTGGGTTGCAAGGTACCTGCCTCATTAATATTCAAGAGACAGGTCACAATTTGTAAATCATTGCGAATGGCCTTCAAACAGAGGGATGGTGGTCTGTTGGGGATGTACACACACAGGGGGTGTATAGAGTAGACCACACAAACAAAACACAAACGCCCCAATCATGGAAAAACTGCCCTCACTCACATACCGAAGTATGTAACATGCTTTATCATTGGGCCTGCTTACAATATGCCCTGGTGTAGCCACACTTAGGGCGGAGCATAAGGGAGGGGGAAAAAACAATAAATTCCACTTAACAAGCCGTACAACCAGAGTAGTTCAACATAATACAACACATAACATGAATTGCGGTGAGAGCCGTGCAAACACCCAGTGACCAAAACTGAAAGTGCGACCAAAAGTGCAGTTCAAGGGAAGTGCTTAAAACTGATTAGGGGTGCCAACCGAACAAGTATCTTTATTAAACTTTCCTTGGTACCCCTATCAGGATTAAAAATAGGAAAAGGATGGGAAATGCCTTTAACCACTGCTAAAGTCAACATGTTTCGACCGCTTCTTGTGTGCCTCTATAGGTCACTCCAGTCTTCTTCAGGACCGTCGCAATCAGTGCCACTCTGGGTCCTCCCGTAATTTGGATGATGGATCCCAAGGAACAGGCAGGTCCACTAGATCCGTGCCCTTCCTAAGTTATGTGTGCAGACTGATCCCTGTAGTGCGGGAATACATTCACTGCAGGAGCACGAGAGGAGATGATAGAAACAACCAATTAATTTTCTACTCTCTTCCTGTCCATCTACTATTATCAAGCCTCCTTAAAATAAGCCTAGGTCAAATGATTACTGGTTAGGCAATGTACCCAAGCACCTGCTCATGGTTCGCTGCCCATTACTGGGACATGCCCCCCTGGGTATATGAAGCGAACACAACTGTTCGTCCATTGCCTCAAGGTTTTCAACATCATTACCACCGTATGCATTCGCGCATCTTCTGGACCCCCCTCTCTATGTGCAAGAGAGCCCGCCTACACACTCATATCTCGCATCATAAATAAATTGCCTGTCAAAATCCTCATTAATGTGTTCTCCTGTATTGCTTACGCACTGAGTTTATGAGATCCATAAGCCCGAACTGGTGTCCGGCAGGGAGGTCGCCAGAGAACACAACCTGTAATACAGTAATACGGGTGGAGATGTTACATTTTGTTCTTCTGTATCCCGAGGCACACCAAAGGTCTAATGCGCCCTCCATGTATCGAGCGCTCAGGTGCCACCATCGGGTCCCTTCTGTTGAATGCTGCCCATGTATTCACCCCTTGAGCCCCCTACTTACTGTTCCGTAGGCACACCGTCTCCTGATAGCTTGCAATACATGACACTGCACAGTTAGTAGGCGCAGTGTCGGTGAAAGGTTCTTAAAGCCATCTACAGAGTTCCGCGACCCATGTGACCACATTGTCAGCATCCTGACGTGGCGCGCTCTGCTCGTGCAACGTATTCAGTATCATGCGAAATGTAGTTAACAGGGGCGGGTCGACTATCTTTGCCGGTTCTAGCCACCTATGTGTCATTATCTGCATTGCTGAATAAATTATGGGCTAGGATCACAAAACGTTATAAGTGATGTCAAGTGTCCACGATGATTACAGGAGTGCGAGAGGCAATGATTTTAACGCTAGGTGCTCAAATTGCTGAGTCCCGTTCGGTTCTCTTCCTTGAATACATATCTCCCTCTCTCGTCCCAAAGTCCTCATCTGTTGGGGATAGCAGACCCCAATGTCTGTGTTTGAATTTTTAATAAGCAACTTTTTTTTCCAAATTCAGTCCATTTGGGAGTGGCTTACCACCTGCTTGAAGTAGGCTGTAAACTTCAAATGTTTTGCAAACACAAATGCGGTTTGAAAACAATGGTACATACAATTATGACTCGCTATTAGGAAGGGACGCCCTTGGCATGCCCCTTCCTAATAGCAACTTGCAAACACCATTTTGCGAGTCACTGACTCGCAAAATAGCGTTTGTACATACCACCACCTTTTTTGCGGTCACAAACGGGACGATTCCGTGTTTGGGGCCGCTAAAAAAGGCCATACATCTGGCCCCTGGTCTATTCCACTTCAAGTGTGGCAGGGCCGGGTTCTTGCTGTGAAGATACCAAAAAAGCATTAGGCAAGATTCAGTTCAAGGTCAATCTCCTCTATCCACACACATACAGTCTCTCTAGCTCCACAATGAAAGACATTTTGCTTTTTACTGTTGTGCAGCCTACAGGTGATTGTCTGAGTGGGAAGACAGTTTATGTTTAAGTCTGACCACTTTGTGAGATGATCAATGATCAGTTCTAGCAAATTTTGCACAATGCCTAAAAAATAGTTTGGGTAATGTGTAGCCCAATTAATTTATTTAGTGTGAACAGGTTAAAAATGTAAATTACATTGTTGGTATGCCGGAAGAAACATTCCAGGGGAAGGTAACATGAGTAATGAGTAACCGTTTATCCAGACATCAAGGGAAAGACAAAGAAGGGTGTTCCAGGTCAGCGATAATCATGCAGCAAGGCAAAAAGCATCAATTACACTGCAGCTGAAGAACGGGTGCAGATAGGAAATTAGGTCTGGGGCTTCATGGCCCAGCAGCAAAAGATGACCAGCTACCCAACCCCTCAGTATCACTTCAACCTGGTAAGGTGCTCCCTTCTTAGCTCAGTGTTCCGTCATGCACTGATTTTGTGCAGCCTTCTCCTACTTTACCACCACAACTTCCTCTTTAAGCTCTGATTCCTCCGCCCAGGTGTCTCCATTCAGTTGGGTTTCTACTTCATCGCAGCCTACTCATGCCCCTGCCCACTGCCACATTCAACCTCAGACTTACTTATCCCACACACGGCACTAGCCTCTTCATCCATTCATATGCATGTACTTTCATCGCACCACCTGTCCATGGACTCAGTTACTCTACAGCCAACCAAGCATTCACTTCAATTTAGTCACCTTTTATGTTTAATGATCAGCAGTCAAACTTTAATCTGCAGTTATTTTTAAACATAGAGGGATAGCTCCCTCTTCTGTCCCTGTTTAAAAACCACTAACTTCACTGATGTGTATACCCCTTGGTGCCCTTGCATACTCAGAGTATTTAAGGCTTATGTACTCCGAGTATTTAACAGTGGCACCGATGGAAAGGTACTGCAGTGAATTTGGTATTTGGCAGCGCTATTTCTTAGAGCATCCTCACATCCATTTTTGGTTGCGAGGGTGCATTTAGCACTAAGAAAATAGCAGCACATGCACACTCCGCTCCATTGCTGAATTCCGCAGAATTTTAATGTAATCCCACAGAATTACACAAAATCAAATTCCACCGTTCTTTCTGCCCCATATGGTACTGCCTGACTGCAAGATTTGGCTTTGCAACTTCTCCAGCAGAAAGGCTGGCAGGCCCAGCAGAGTGTGTTATGTACTTAGCTAACTTGGGAGGTATGAAGGCAATGATTAGGAAAATATGGAAATTACAAATAATTTTTTTTATTTTTTTAGCTGATGTACATGTCTTTTTCCTTTAGCTTTATCATTTCCTTTGGTACACAAACAAGGATCTAGAGTAAAGAAGTAATGATCCATGTGTAAGAGGACACCTGACTATTTTTGGAGGAGAAAACCAGTGATTACTTATAGCAAGTCTGGCAGTCTAAAAAAATATTTTGAGTAAAATGCAGCCTAATTAATTTGTTTACTGTGAATAGATTTAGAATAGAAAATATACTGATGGTATGTGAGAAGCCAATTGAGCCAGAAATGTAGGTTAAGACTAGGAAAGGGTTCGTGGGTAGTGAGATTCATGCTGTGAAGAAGAAAAGCCTAGCTCTTTGGAGGACGTAGGTAACATAAAAATATTGATGGCAAGTGAGAAAGAGGGGTGCTGAGGGTGTACTTTGCAGCTTTTTGCTCTACTGATATGTGCATTAATTCACTTAAAATGTTCTTCCTTTGAAAATGCCTGGACAGTAAGGCATCCATGTGGTGCAATGCAGTTGTAACATTTTAATTTCAGCCCACAGCAGCATTTGCATTCTATTTCAAACCTCTTCAGTCACCCATGGCACTCTGCCCAAGTCAAAAGGTGATCATAAATGCTCCAGTACCATCAATATTGTTTTGAGGAAATCACAAGTGATGGCAGACAAAAGCCTTAACCTCTTAGCTATTAGGTCTTTCCCACCATCCCCCTGGTTATAAGCCTTTTTTGACTATTTGGGGTAGCTCACGCTTAGGCCCCTGTAACTTTTTGTCAACATAAGGTATCCACACCAAACTTGCGTCCTTTTCTTCAAACATCATTGAAATTTTAAAGATACCCATGGTTTGTGGGTTCCCCTGGAGGGGTCCCAAAAATTAGCCAAAAGACAGCAAAGCACATTTCTTTTTTTTTTTGTGGAAAAGTGGTGGAAAAGTGCTGCAGAAGAAAACATCCGTTTTTCCCCTGCACATGGTATCATCAAAGAGATTGTGTTACTCAAATCTCCATCTTCCCAGCTTTGAGGAACAGACAGAATTTTGTCAGAAACCCCATATGTTTTAACAGTTTGGGCATTTTACTGGGACATAGCCTATTTTTGCTACTTTTTGTGCACCAAGCTCCTTCCAGTTAGTGGTAAAAATAGAATTGGAAGCAATAATGGATCTTGGAAAACTATACATTTCTGAAGTAGACACATTTCTGAATTCAGCTAGGGGTCATTTATGTAGATCCTTCAAGGTTTTTTTTAATAGAAACTAATAGTTGAAAATAGGAAAAATGGAAAATGAGATTAAAAAAACAGCTATTTGTGCCAACGTTTTCACCTGTAACATCTTCTATGTATTTCAGATTTCTTTACAGCAATATACCGTTAAATCCACTGGACCCTTCTGGTTGTGGGGATATATAGGACTTGTAGGTTCACTGTTAGAACTGGGGGTCTCTAGTTGGCAGAGGCTGGTACCACTGTCCAAATAGGGACCCATGCTTCTAGTCAAGGTAAGGAGGAAACACTCTTTAGATAACCTCTGCTCACCCCCTTGGTAGCTTAGCACAAGCAGTCAGGCTTATCCAAAAGCAATGTGTAAAGTATTTGTACCAACACTCACAGTAACACAGTGAAAACACCACAAACTGACTCCACAACAGTTTAGAAAAATAAAGGTATTTAATCTGAACTACACAAGACCAAAACAAAAAAAATCTAACATACCCAGTTCTAAAATATGGTTGCAAAAGAGTTCTTAAGGTTGCGATAAAATAATCCACAGTTGCATGAAAAGTTCACAGTTGCGTCACGTTTAGCCAATAGTACCTTTTGAATACGACAAAGTTCCAAAGCAGAAGCTGGTGCAGTGAAAAACAAGTGATGCGTTGCTCCTGAGACCCTGGGGAGGCGATGCGACAACCCCCCTGCAGCAGCGGATGGGTTGCTACGAATCCGGTCTGTATGGGGAGGTAGGCAGACTTGTATGGATTCCGGTGCGTAGGTTCCGTGGGAAGTTTTCTCTCGCAAAGGCACGGTGCGATGATCTTTGGAGTTGCGATGATCTCCGGGGCGATGATGCACGGACCAGCGGTGATCTCTTTCTCGCAGCTCCTTGATGCGATGGCTTCTGCGACAACACTCCCAGCGACGTGATGTGGTCCACAAGCAAGCGGTGCGGCAATCTCACCTAACGACGACAGGCTCCGCGATGACACTCACAGCGATGGTAATCTTCCCGCACTGGCAACAGGCGCTGCGACGATCTCGACCTTCGTAGTGGTGGGAATTTCCTCGCACTGTCGGGGATGTGCTCTGCAAGCTAACGATGCGACAAAACTTGCAGAAAGTCTTCAAAAGCTTGGTTTCCAGCTTCCCAACACAGGTACAACTTCTAGAGGCACCACACATGGGCCACACACTCAAGGAAGGACAGAACTCTCTCAGTAGAGTTCAGGGAAGCTGGGGGTGAAGTCCTTTTGTTCCTTGGACTTCAGAACAGGGAGCCAGCTCTTCTCAGGCCCTTGGAGATTCCTTCAAGACAGGGGACACAGCACAAAGCAAAGTCCTTCCCCTCTCCTTGGCAGCAACGCAACAGCAGGTCAGTCCAGAAGAGCAACAGCAGGACAGTCTTCCTTCTTCAGTTTTAGCTTTTTCCTTGGCGGAGGTTCCTTCTTGATTCCAGGATGATATAATTTTCTGTTGTCAGGGGTCCTGTACTTATACCCCTAAAAGTCTTTGTTCTCTTTGTGCAAGTGGGCCCTGAGCCGGTCTGAAACAGTTCTGGGTGTTCCTCGAGCACTTTGTTTTCCTGGCTTCCCCTTTCCTTTCAGAGTGAGGGGCAGGGTCGCCAGCCGCCCAGCAGGAGGTGGAGCCAGCATTGTGGAAGGTAGGCACAGCCCTATTCAGGCCCAGGTGCTATCTGCTCCCACCACTCAAGTTCCAAATGCAGTCATTCAGCCTAGGGCTGACTCAGCCAGCCTCCTGGGGAATCCCCAGCCCCTGTCACTCTCAAACCAGACAGTCAATTCACAAACAGGCCAAGGCACACAGAAAGGTCAGACAAGAGATCAGCAACTTTCTAAAAGTGCTGTTCTCAAAAACAGGATTTAAAAACAACCTTTCCTAAAAGATGTGTTATTAAATTCTGAGTTCAGGGATACTAGACTTTTATGTCCTATCTTGTTCCTATGGGAAGATATGCTGGTAGCCAGCATTCCCCATGATAGCCTATGGAGCAAGATAGCCGTGCAGCTGTGAAAAACGAAAATGGCTGTAATTCACTACCAGAGCATGTCACCTGCACAAGTACATGCTCTACCTTTCTCATACACTTCACCCTGCCCAAGGGGGTACCTTGGGCCTTCCATAAGAGTGACCAATGTGCACAGAAAGGGAAGGGTTACGCCTGGTCAGTGGGGACACTGACCAGGAGGACATGGCAGTTCACAGACTGCACACAGGCACTGCGGTAGCAGGCCTGAGACACCATTTTAGGGCTACTTATGTGGGTGGCACAATCAGTGCTGCAGGCCCACAAGTAGCATTTGTCATCACCAGCCCTGGCACACTCAGTGCACTTTACTTGGGACTTCTTGGTAATACAAATATGCCAATCATCTATATCCAATCGCAATAACAATTTACACAGAGAGCATTTGCACTTTAGCACTGATCGGCAGTGGTAAAGTGCCCAGAGTCCTATTGCCAAAATCCACAGGTCAGGAAAAATAAGGGAGGAAGAAGCAAAAGGTTTGGGGATAACCCTGCAAAAAGGGCCAGTTCCAACATTCACCAAGAACCAGAGGAACCCAGAGCCAATAATTGAGCTGTGTCTTTGAATGGTTTTTCATTGTGTACCGGGTATATAGCAATTCATTTGGTAAAATATGAAGAGTGAAAAATAGGTATCAAGGACGCCTATGTATTTCCAAAATGGGAACAAAATATAGAGTTTAGAAGCAGTAGCCATTTGCACATCTCCGAAATTGTGGAAACCCATACTAGCATGTGAATTATAGGACATTTCCAAAGTGACATCTTTTTTACACATTGTCTTACATTTGAAAGGCAGAAATGCATGCTAACTCAATACGGAATATCAGTTGATCTTCAAATTTGTGTTCCTCTAAGTTTCCACATAAAAATGGGACCTCACTTGTGGGGGTAGGATTAGTGCCCGTGTCAGGAAACGGGCCAAAATGCAATGTGGACACACCACATTTTTACAGAAAAAATTGACCCTTTTTTTACAGTGTTTAGCTGTGGATTTTGAACCCTAGCTCTGCTGGAACCTAGGGAAATCTAGCATACCTGTACAGTTTTAAAAAGTAGACACCCAGTGGAATCCAGGAAGGGGAGACTTGTGCAGCTCTCACCAGGTTCGGTTACCCAGTATCCCTTCCAAACCTCACACTTTGAAAAAAAAACACATTTCCTCACATTTCTGTGATGGGAAGTTGTGGAATCTACATGGATCTACAAAATTCCATGCACACCGAATTCCCCAAAGCCTTCCAATAAAAATGGTACCTCACTCATGTGGGTAGGCCTAGTGCCCGCCACAGGAAACAGGTCAAAATGTAACGTAGAAACACATCATATTTTTAGAGTGAAAACGACCCTTTTTTCTCAAAGTGCTTAGCTGTGAATTTTGACACTTAGGCCTGCCGAGACCTAGGGAAACCTAGCAAACCTATACATTTTTTAAAACTAGACACCCAGGGAAATCCAGGAGGGTTGACTTGTGTGGCTATCACCAGGTTTTGTTACCCAGAATCTCTTGCAAACCTCAAACGTTGTCGCAAAAAATAAAATTTCCGCACATTTCTGTGTGGAAAATTCCTGGAATCTACGTGGATCCACAAAATTCCACCCACCACACATTCCCCAAAGTCTTCTGATAGAAATCATACCTCACTTGTGTGGGTAGGCCTAGTGCCACGACAGGAAACATGCCAAAAAGTAACGTGGACACACCCCATTTTTACAGTGAAAACTGGCTCTTTTTTTTCAAAGTGCCTAGCTGTGGATTTTTAACCTGGGGAAAAGTGGTAAACCTATACATTTTTTAAAACAAGACACCCAGGGGAATTCAGGAGAGGGTGGCTTGTGTGGCTCTCACCAGGGGCCAGATGTATCAAAGGGTTTTACCCATTCTGTGTCAATGGGAAAATGTGTTGATACATATGGCCCCAGGTCCTGGAACTCAGAATCCCTTGCAAACCTCAAACTTTGTCACATAAAACACATGTTCCTGGAAAGTGCTGGAATCTACTTGGGCCCAGAAAATTCCACCCACCCCGCATTCCCGAAAGTCTCCCAATAAAAATAGTACCTCACTTGTGTGGGTCGGCCTAGTTCTCGCGACAGGAAACGGCCCAAAACAAAACTTGGACATACTACATTTTTACTGTAAAAACTGACCCTTTTTTTTTGCAAAGTGCCTAGCTGTGGATTTTGAACCCTAGCTCTGCAGGTACCTAGGGAAACCTAGCAAACCTATAATTTTTTTTAAACTAGACACACAAGGGAACACAGGATGGGGTGACTTGTGTGGCTGTCACTAGGTTCTGTTACCCAGAATCCCTTGCAGACCTGAAAAACTACCGACCCATCTCGCTCCTCCCCTTCGCTGCCAAAGTCACAGAGAGACTCGTGAACACCCGCCTTTGTCGAATATAACTCCATCCTAGATGCCTCCCAGTCTGAATTCTGCAGCAACCACAGCACTGAGACCACCCTTCTAGCCACCACTGATGACATCCGCATGCTACTGGACCAGGGACACACGGCGGCCCTCATCCTGCTAGACCACTCCGTGGCCTTCGACACCATGTCACACCGCACACTCACAGCCAGACTTCACGGCACAGGGATACAAGGAGCCGCCTAGACTGGATTCAATCCTCCTTCTCCGGCTGAACCCAGAGGATCAGACTCCCACCCTTCCGCTCCGAACCCACCGATATCACCTGCAGGGTATCCCAGGGATCATCTCTCAGCCCTACGCTCTTCAACATCTACATGGCCCCCCTCGCCACCATCGACAGACAGCATGGGCTCAGCATCGCATCCTACACCGACAACACACTCTCATCCTGTCCCTCATGAAAAATCCCAAAGAGACCAGACTCTGCTTTCAGGAAGGAATGAAGAACGTGGCAACTTGGATGAAGGACAGCTGTCTGAAGCTCAACTCAGAGACAACTGAGGTCCTCATCCTTGGACCCTGCTCCACCGCCTGGGACAACACCTGGTGGCTGCCTGTCCTTGGGATCCCACTCACCCCCACTGACCACGCCCAGAACCTCAGCATCATCCTCGAATCCTCCCTGTCCATGAACCGCCAGATCAACGCCGTTGCCTCCACCAGTTTCAACTGCCTTCGCATCCTCCATAAGTCCTTCAAATGGATCCCCTCTGACTGCAAAAGGACCGCCACCCACTCACTCATAACCAGCAGATTTGACTACGGCAACGCCCTATATGCTGGAATCAACAGAACTCTTCTACACAAACTCCAAACCATCCAGAACGCCACAGCCAGACTCCTCCTCTGAACTCCACGGCTCAAGCACATGTCCCAACACCTACGCACTCTCAACTGGCTCCCTATCAAGAAGAGAGTCACTTTCAAACTCATCACTCACTCCTACAACAATATCCGACCCAAATACCTCAACAAGAGAGCCTCCCTCCACGCACCCAAGAGAAATCTTCGCTTCACCAACCTCGCCCTGGCAGAGGTCCCCCGCATCCACAGAAACAAAACCGGAGGAAGAGCCTTCTCCTACATCGCAGCCAAGACCTGGAACAAGCTCCCGGTGAACATCAGACGCTCCCCGACCCTGCACTCGTTCAGGATGAACTTCAAGACTTGGCTCTTTGACTGCCCAGCGGCTTGAGACCCTCATGGGTGAGTGGCACGCTATATAAACCCCTGATTGATTGATTGATTGAAATTATGTAAAAAAAAAAACACATTTTACTCACATTTCTGTGATGGAAAGTTTTGGAATTTGTGTGGCTCCAAAAAATTCCACCCAACCCGCATTTCCCAATGTCTCCCAATAAAAATGGTACCAAACTTGTGAGTGCCTGAGACAAGAAAATGGCCATAACGCAAAGTGGACACACCACATTTTTACAGTAAAAACTGACAATTTTTTGGCAAAGTCCCTGTGGATTGTGAACCTTAGCTCTGCTGGCACCTAGGGAAACCTAGCAACCCTATACTTTTTTAAAAGCTAGACACCCAGGAGAATCCAGGATGGGTTGACTTGTGTGGCTCTCACCAGATTCTATTACCAAAAATCCCTTGCAAACCTCAAACTTTGCAAAAAAACCCCAATTCTCTCCACATTTCTGTGATGAAAAGTGCTGGAATCTACGTGGTGCCACTAACTTCCACCCACCCCGCATTCTTTAAATTCTTCCGATACATAATGGTACCTTACTTGTGTGGGTGGGCCAAGTACCTGCTGCAGTGAAGGGTATTGTGGAGATTTCAAAATTACCTATCACGAAACACATGGTTTTGCACAGGGGCTCACCTGGGTTTTTGGCCCCACACTCTGTGGCCATAGAGGGAATCCTACCAAACCCAGGCATCTTTGAAAACTAGACACCTGTGGGAGTTCATGGAGGTATATGGCTTGTATGGACACCCCAACGAGTTCCTATCCAAAATCCCCTGCAAACTTCAAATTTAGGGGGGGCATTGGCATGCCAATTCTGTGCAACCCCCACTCCTACATACAAAAATGCCAGCGTAATCCCTGGTGCCTGGGGAGAAGATCAAGGGCTATTGACCCCATTCTGGCCAGCCCCACACCCCTGACCATTGAAAAAAATATTGCATTGCCTGGTGGGTTTCCAGCCCCGCCCATGGAGGCAGATAAGGGGCTATTGACCCCACCTGCATCCCAGGGGGCAGAAAGACTGTTCCAATTTGTTTTGGGGTAGGGGTATTGGCATGCCCATTCTGTGCAGCCCCCACCCCTATGTAATAAAAAAATTCCCTGGTGCCTAGTGGGCTTTCTGTCCCCCCAGGGGGCAGATCAGGGGCTACTGCCCCATCTTCCTCTGGGGGGGCGTAGAATGACTGTGGCTTTTTTTTTGGGGGGGGCATTGACATGCCTGTTCTGGGCAGCCCCAACCTGAACTTTGAAGAAAAGAAATCCCTGGTGCCTAGTGGACTTGCTGCCCCCTCCCGGGGGGGGGGGGGGGGGGGGGGCAGATAAGGGGCTATTGCCCCATCTGCCTCCGAGGGGGGGCAGAAAGAGTGTGGGTTTTGGGGTGGGGCATTGGCATGCCCATTCTGGGCAGCCCCCACCCCTACGTATACAAAAAATAAATAATCCCTGGTGCCTATGGGGCTTTTTGCCACACCACCCCCCAGTAAGCAGATCAGGGGCTACTGTCCCCATCTGCCTCCTGGGGAGGCATAAAAACTGTTGCATTTTTTGGGGGGTGAGATTGAGGGCATTGCCATTACCTATCCTGGCAGCCCCCACTCCTGACCTATAAAAAAAAATAAACCCTGGTATCTAGGGTGCTTTCTGCCCCGGGGGGGGGGGCGGGCAGAAAGAGTGGTTAGGGCAAAATAAAATGTGGAGAGCAAAGGCCCATGCCCAATGGGCCGCTCCCCCCTCCCTGGTGGCTAGTGTGTGGAACCCTGCTTGGGGATACCCTCCTGGGGCAATCCCACACGCAGGGTTCCACTAGGGATGGGTACCATTGGAAAGGGGAGATTCTCCCCTTTCCAACAATACCTCTCCCAAGTGTTTCGGTGCTCTGGGGGCTGATATAGCACCAGGAGCACTGAAACAATGAAACTGAAACTAAGTTTCAGTTTTCTTTTTCAATGTAATGACGTCAGCGCGCCATGCGCGCGATTGTCATCACATTGAATATAAAAAACAGGCCTCAGGAGGTTGGAGAAGCTCTTCCTCACCTCCCGAGGCCCCCAAAAAGAAGGAAATCTCTCTGCTGTTTGCAGCAGAGAGATTTAGTGTGCCTGTGCACGTTACGGAATGGTCCCGTCATGGGCACAGGAGCACTGGTGCTCATGACAGAACCATTCTGTCATGAGCATCGAAAGGGTTAATTATATGCACTATTCTAAAACATCAGTATCTTTCACAGATTGACCTGCTTTGAATATCCCCTATTATCAGACAAAGACCATGCACCATATATGAACTGACATCAGAGTTTACTTTAGTAGTCCATCAATGTCGCCTTATGTGAGCAGTCATATCACTGACGCTACAGAGGCCATTTTAGATGGTGTGAGGCACAGCAAGTGAGGCAGACATTAACAAAGTAAGTAAACTGTATAAAGTATACATACATTTCTTTGCAAGTGCTATTGTTCTCTTTTGAAAAGCGATCTTGGTTAGGAGAAGAAAGTGTCCTGTAGGCCTGGCCCCTAATGGTACCATTTAGATCAGTGCTCTCCTTGCCTGCAGATGGAGGGATAACTGCAGGAATTCAATTGAAAAAAGGGGAGTACATATTGCCTTAGAGCCTCGGAGGGACTGACTATCAGCATGTACGAAGTACAAGTGATATTGTCTAGTAATGAGTAAGATCTGCCTGATCAGAGAGTGTTTTGGAAGTTTGACTCACTCTTAGAGGAATGGGATGAAGTGTGCAAAGGGAGGAGAGCTGACACTGGTAACTGCTGCAGTAGTATTGTCAATTGGTCGGCACTCAGTGTATCTTAGTTGATAACAGATGGTCTGCTGCTAAGGACTGGTTCCACACTGCCACAGAAATAACCTAGGATCCAATTAAATTAGTTTCAAGGGTTTTTATAGAGCATATGGCTACCAAAGACAGGCTTTCCAGCACTGACAGGCTATGCAGGATAGTGGGCTGTTCAGGCAAATAAATGGGTTTTGAGTGCCCACCCACTTGACGTTTGTCCTAAGGCTGATGGGTAGAGAATTCCAGAGTTTTGGAACAAGATAGTCAAACGAGCGACCACCGGCTCTGGCTCCCTTGATTCTGGGGACGGTGAGGATAAATTGTTCGATCTCAATTCTCTGTTGGCACTGTAGGTATTAATAAGGTGCTGAAGGATATGCAGACTAACCTTGTGTTTTGTACGATGTAGAATGCAAAGTGCTTTGAATTGTTTTCTTTTACGTATTGGCAGCCAGTGAAGTGTGGGTGGAGCAGGGCAAGCTAACTGAGCTCCATTGAGCAAATTAATGTAACAAATATGGGAAGTGTTACAGTTAGTGGTTGGTGTCTTCAGTCCACTGCAGGGGCCTAGAAATCCTCTTGCTGTGATATAGAACCTTGGGCAACCTCCTACCTGGCCCTTGGGTAGTTGCTGACTAAATGTAATAGGAAAAGCCTATTCTTGGTTTCTAGAGGTCCTCATTCAGAGCTCGTGAAACCTATAGGAAGTTCAGTGCACCTGCAGCAATTTATGAATCAGGCACACCACTGCAATTCACTCAAAAGCTCATACTTTGCTCCCTCACAGGCAGCGCTTAATTTGAGCCGATAGTTACACGTGGGGCCCAATGGCACTCATATTTTGGGACTGGCACTTGTTTATCCTCATCAAACTGACCCAGAATAAGAGAGAGAAGCAGAAAAGAAGAGTAAGGAGGAAAAATAACAGTGAACAACTGATAAATTAGGAAATCAGGGATGAAAAAGAACCAGCAAGCTTTAGATAGAAGGGCAGGGAATAGATGGCAGTGGATGAAAAAGGCATCAAGTCAAATCAAGACTACAAATCAATTGGTAGCGCTGTTGGTGGGATTCCAAGAAAAACTTTGGGTCCCTGTATTTATTCGTTTGCAAATTAAGCACTACTCACTAGGCTTTAATTTTACTCTTGTGGATGGAATAGGTTCAGCATATGGCTGGAATAATATCCTAGTGGCTAGTGAGAGTGGGCTTTGGAGGATAGACTAGTCTACCTTCTAACCACTTAGAACCATGCTTTGAGGCGTTGAGAGGTGAGACATCTATAGCACATTAGTTCTTGCTGTAGGTAATTGGGGCATGAGATAAGAGAGGTGAGAGGTGAACAAGTGTTTCCCACCACGAGCTTCACACCCCATTCCAGAGGCCCTGAGTAAGATCCACTCCATGATAATAATGTTAATGATTCTATGTCATTATCAGGGGTGGGCGGATCTCGCGTAGTGGTACTCTGCGGAATTTCACAGAGTTACTGGAAAATTCTGTGAAATTCGGCTGAGTTCTGTGGCCTGGCAGAGTGCCCCCCTGCACCCCCGCTGAAGCCCGGGCCAACCGCCCTCCTCCCGCTAAAGCCCCCCCGGCCCTCCACTCCCTCTAAACCCCCAGCTCTCCCTCCCGCTAAACACCCAGGCCCCCTGCATCCCTCCCGCTAAACCCCCGCCCCGCCCTTCCTCCTACGTAGTAAGGCCTAAAAGATGAAAAAGAGTAGAGACCTACCTTCCTCCCAAATCAGTGTCCTGCTCCTGCTGCAAGGCCTGGATCCACTCTGCTTCCGCTGCTCCGGTTGAATTACAGGAAGAACTGCAATGTGCATGGCGTACTGAGTGAAGACATGTCTGACCCGATCCTAGGATTTGATAGGGTCAGCCATGCCTTCACTTAGTACGCCATGCGCACTACAGTCCTTCCTGTAATTCAACCGGGGCAGCGGAAGTGGAGCCAGGCACAGCAGTAGGAGCAGGGCAACGATTTGAGAGTAAGGTAAGTCTCCCTGCACCAGTGAACTCTGCTCCGCTGCGATTGCAGCGTTTTGGAAAACGTAGCACGCCAAACGAAGTGCAGACTTACTAAAACTCTGCAAACTTCTTTGGCGGAGCAGAGTTAACCGCCAGCCCTTAGTCATTATATAAGCGGTGTCACCTGCAATGGAATCTTATGGTACTCAGGCAAAGAAAGTGTGCTTTCATGTCTCTTCTTAGCTTCTTTAAACCAAAGTGGCCACACTTTGTTCTCATTGCATCATTGTGTACAGACACAATCTACCCCACTCCCTTTTCTTCCCAGCGAGATCCAGAATTATGCTCTGCAATGGTTGCTATTGCCATAAGGCAGGTCATAGGCTACCAAAGGGTATATCAGCTTCCAGGTTAAAGAAGGTGCATGAAATATAATGCTGCTACTGCTGATAATATTGTAGAAGTGCAGTTTTACATTTATTCGTTAAGCATTGTTTTTTTATTCGCTTCAAATACTGAAGGAAGGCATGGTGTTTGAAAGGTGGGTTTGGTGGTCTGAGGAACTGCATATAGTCAGCATGCCGTTTTCACATTACTGCATCAGGGCACTGTAAGTTACACAACAATGTATATACAGTCCACCATATGAACCCTTTCACATGTTGCAACCAGGTGTGTTATTGTATATATTATGCTATATTTACTTTCCCTCTCAAGGAGTGTTCAGCCTTATTGCCCATCTCTCTATACTTTATTCAGAGCTGGCCTGTCTTTTGTTTGCAGAGCCAAATAAGATAAACAGTTCCAAAGTTTGAGCAAAAGGTGACCTTTATCCTACTAGGTATTGATTGCCTGTGAATGTGATCTATATCACATTGTTAAGCGACAAAATATCAATCTGCAACATCGAGTGCAGGATACCACTATAGACCATATACTGTGAAATTACTATTCTTTTATTTATATCTCTTCGTTCAATTTTCACAGAGGCAAACAAACAGCATAACATATCCCCCAACTGTCGAGGACTTTGAGCGGAACATGTATCAATGAATACATAGGTCTTCCTGAGGCCTGGGCCAGAACATAATGTCAACGCAGTCTTTTTCCTTTCATTTTTCGCATCAACATGAAAACCCACCAGTTCAACTTGTGGATCAAGCCCATTCCACCCTCCGTCAGCTAAGAATCTCCAACTTTTCCTCACTGTCTCTCTTTCCTCACTTCTCTCCAGGGATCGCTGATCTTCTCGAATTTGCATGGGCACCCTCTTGCCTGGTACACCAGTTTTTCTGCTTCCATACACTAATTCATGCCTTCCTCCCACTCCCGTATGATAGGTGTAGGAAAGTGTCCCTTTTTGCATGGTTGCCCCCCACTTTTTGCCTGATGTTTGATGCTTCTTGACTAAGTGTGCCCTGGGTACCTACTAATCAGGTACCCAGTGCCTATGTTCTTTCCCCAAAACTGGACCCTTGTTCCCACATTGGCACTCCACAGGCCTACATATAAGTCCCAAGTAAAAGGTGCCAGGGGCTTCAAGGGCCTTGGAACCTGAGATAGTCTCACAGGGCTTAATCATATATTTTGCCACCCTCAGGAACTCCTCCCCTGATCCATACACACTGCCACTGCAGTCTGTGTGCCAGGGGGAGAGCCTAAAACTACAGGTCGACATGACACAAATCGATGGGTGCCACGCCCACCAAAACACTGCCTCTAGTAGGCCTTACAGCCCTTAGGCAGGGTGCACTATACCACAAGTGAGGGCACAGTTGCATGAGCCCTCTGCCCCTACAGTACCTGTGCCATTTACAGGAGTTTGTAAGAGCGGTGAAGCCATTTTAGACCATGGGCTGGGAGTTTGGCACCCCGAACTCCACAGCTCCATGATGGGTTTATTGAAGACTGAGAAGTTTAGTATCAAACTTCTCAGCCCATTAAACACACACTGATGCCATAGACTCCTGAGGCTTGAGCCGGGAGCGGAACACAGCGTCTTTGCTCTTTTGCAATCTGCTCGTATTTTAATAGTATTTTAACCTGCTTGTGCTGTATTAGAGGCTGTTGCTTGGGGGAGGGGGGGTTTGAAAGTCCGCGGTACTCTCCGTGATTGTTTGGAGCGGGACAACCATTTTGGGGTTAGTGTAGCTCAGCGGGCTAGTTTTCAACCCCTGACACTATATACGGACGTGGTAAGATGAATGCGCAGCGGACACACGCAGGGAGCACGCCGTTGGCGCGCCAAAGGCAAGCCCGCCTGCGCCCGTTCACACCGCCGCCAGATGCCGGACCCTCTGCTCAATCTACAGTTGCCCCACCCAAGTATTCACACGCTGTGCTTTTGTCTTTCGACACTAAATGCTCTACTCCTGTCTGGATTCCCCCAGCTGGTTCCTTTAAGTGCAAGCAATGCCCTTTTCAACTCCAAATAGATAGGTTAGGCTCACTCCCTCCGTATTTAGTTGAGTTTAAGTTTCTAAGCCTTAATTGCCAGTCGCTGGCTAAGCACCATGCTGAGGTCTTCGAATTACTAATAGATGAGTCTCCAGATGTATTATTCTTAATCTTGGTTGGCTCTCCCTTAAGGCGTTATCATGAATCAAGTTAACAGATCAGCTAATGGGGGGGTGGCATTGCAGTAATTCACAAGGAGTCTTATCACTGCAGTTTTATAAAGGAGGACATCCCTGACTGCAAAAGCGCCCTTTTCAAAATAACATTAAACCACAATCTCACTGTTTCTGGTCTTCTTATTTATCAACCTCCAGGACCATCTAAAGTGTGTAGGGAAGAACTGCTGAATAAAGTTATCTTCTTCGCCACCAAAGCGGCGAATTTTACTATTTTAGGTGACCTCAATTTAAATCTTGAAAACAATGGCAAAGCGGGGATCGACAGTTTCCTGGCAGATTTAGAGGCCTGTCAATTGGCTCAATGTGTCTCTAATAGCACACATGTAGAAGGCCACCTGTTGGACCCTATATTTTCATACTTAAGTTCCTTAAAGGTTCTGTCGCCAATCCCTGCAGTCTGGACAGATCATTTTCTCATAACTTTTTTCCTGCGGTGGCAAGGAAAGCCTACATTGAACTGCTCCTTACCAGTTTTAAAACATCCTTGGCACAACTTAGACATAAATCATTTCTTGATTTACCGTTAAGCACCAAGCCTCAGCTTCCACCTGACATTGATGATGCAAATACGCTTTTTCGGAATGGCTGACTCAAGTTTTGGACAGTTGTATCCCTGCAAAACTGAGTGTTAAAAAAATTAGGGCAGTCTAATCCCTGGTTTAATGAATCACTGATTAAAGCTAAAAAACACTGCAAACAACTTGAGTGCAGCAGGAGGCACGCTTATGATGTTGAAGCAAAAAAGAAAAACCGAGCATCTATGAAGCTCTATCATAAACTGGCCCGGAGAGCCAGAGCAGAGTTTATGGCGGGTAACAAATCGGCAAGCAATAACCCCTCTAAAACAATCTTCACCCTGCTCAAGGTTATGAAGAGTTCTGGGTTGAAGGTTGACTCACCTGTCATCTCAAATCACCAGTGTGACGACCTGGCCAGTTACTTTTTGAATAAGGTGAAAAAGATATATTAGAGTTTCCCACCGGTCACTGGCATCCCTGACCTTATGGAAAGGCATGGGGATATTGGATCCACTGTGGTCGGAGCACTTTCGTCTTTTCCCCTGCTGTCTCTCACTGAATTTGAGTTCCTCTGTCTGAATATTAAATCAGGCTCCTCTGCCGACCCTTTGAAACCCATTCACTTTCGTCAGTTTCATACCCTCATCACACCAGTGAGTAGGGACTTGGTTAATCTATCTTTAACCACAGCGTCCACACCATCTGCGTCAAAGTGCGCTAAAGTTATACCTCTCCTGAAGAAACCGTCACTAGATCCATCTGAGCTGGGTAATTACAAGTCCTATATCCCAGCTGCCATTCCTGGCAAAGGCGGTAGAATCTCATGTAAATACTATGCTTACAGAGTTTATAGAGCGAAATGAAATCTTAGATTCCTCGCAAAAAGGTTTCAGATCTCGCCACAGCACCGAATCTGCTTTGCAGGCAGTGATGGAAGAAATCTGTGGTAGCCGCGATGTCGGAGATTGTGGCCTATATAAGAATATCCATTAAATAATGTAATCCCCGATATCTCTCTTTTTGGATAGGCCAAAAGAGAGTCAAAGATCCCCCAGAGCCTTAATATGAGTATTCTCGAAATAGACAGTATCGATAATGCCAAAGTGTGGGCTGATCTCGGCTCCCCAAGAGACGAATTCTGGAAACAAAACACCTAGCCCCCCCATGGCTCGCATCCCAATACTTTTACTAGTCGGGACATAAATGTTGCTAGAAAGTAGATACGTAAATCTAGTAATTAAATTACGCCCTCCAGTCATGGTCACTGTAACTAACCCTGGATGTAGTGGGTGGAGTGTGGCTATGCAGAGCGCCACGGAGTTGAGAACAAGCTCCATGAAAGTCTGCGTTGCTCCGCTACGCCACCCGCCTCCCACCTGCCCTATTAACAATTGGTAAAAACTTTTTTTAAAAGAGTTATAAGTAAATAAAAACGCCTTACCTTAGCTGCGCCATCCCCGTCCCCGGTTCTTGGTAAAAACAGCGCATCCGCGGGTGCCTGGGCATGTGCAGTTTTCACCAAGAATGTGATGAAGAGGAAGAGGGCAGCCTGGGGACGCCGCAGCTGAGGTAGCAGTTTAAAACATTTTTACCAATTGTTAATAGGGCGGTGTGTGGCTGGGGCTGGCCAACTCTGCTCCGCCACAGAGTGTGTGGAGATTTCCCTACTTCGCGTTCTCAGCGGAACGTGGAGTAGGCAAATTTCCGCACACTCTGCGGGCGGAGCGGAGTTCTCCGCCCACGGTTAATTGTAACATATGTATGTTAACCTTAGGCTTTTTATACCCCCAGATGATTTTTTGCCACATAGCCTCAGTCTGTGGAAAAAAGTCTTTAGCTAAATGCAAAGGTATGCCCGCAAGAGGTATAGGTAGAAAGGGAGAATCATCATCTTGATTAAGTTGCATGGAACGATTAGACCAATGTGAAAATAATGCCACTTAATCACTATTGCCTGCCTTCTACTGTATAGCACGCCATTATTAGATTCCCTTACATCCTCCATTTTTACTGAGACTTCGATCCCCAGGTAGGTGCCCATTTGACTCATCGCCTATCATCCCAAGAAAGGACAATGCTGGTGAAGACTAGGGTCTTATCAAGGTTTAGTTTGTACCCAGAGAATGCCCCACACTCATTAGCCAATTTTTCAATAGCTGCCAGAGAATCCTCTGTGGCAGAGGTCATGTTGGTAATGTCGTCTGTATACACAAGCACTTTGAGCTCAAGTTGATGGATCCGCAGCAAAGCAATATTCCTCAAGGTCTTGAGGGCTTGAATTTAAGGTTCAATTTAGTGGGCAAAGAGCAAGGTGAAAGTGGACATCCTTTTACGGATGCCACGATTTATCTAAATTAAGTCGGTAGAAGACCCTGAACATAAAACCCATGCCTTAAGATTCTGGTAAAGCTTTTGATCCAAAGCAATAAAACACGGCCCAAACCCTTGCACAGCCATTATGTCCTAAGAAAAGGCCTTGAGCTCCAGTCGAAGGCTTTTTCAGCGTCTAACATTATTGCTCCGACCGGATATCCCTGAGCACAGCCTGCCTCAAGAGCAGTGATAACAATATTGACATGAGCGGTGTTATCCCGCCCTGGAACAAAACCATGTGGATTCTCATAAAAAAAAAATCAGAAATAACTGTAGCAAGTCTTTTTGCTAAAATCTAAGTATAAATCTTGGAATCAGAATTAATCAAAGAAATAGGCTGATATGAATCACTAAGAAAGGGATCTTTCCCTTTCTTAGGAAAGATGATGATGTTGGTCTCAGTCCATGACCCAGGAACCTCCCCAAGTAATTCAAAAGAGTTGAATAGATCATGGAGAACCGGCACTACAAGATGTGACAAACTAACATAGAATTCCAATGGAAGTTGATCGGTGCCACAGGCCTTGCCTCGTGCCAGCTAGCCAACAGCGTCTTACACTTCGGATGGCGATTTTTGACCTTCTATCTTGTGCTATTGTGTAGTAGACAGTTTCCAATGATGGTGGACCCAAAGAAACTGAAAGATCTGGTCCGTGGAAGGGAATAATTCTTTGTCATAAAACTTCTGATAAAAGCTGTGGAACTCCTCTTGCATGAGGGCAGGATTGGTCACAATAGCCCCTTGAGAGTTCTTAATCCCAGCAATAGCAGATGCATTAGCGCTATCAGTGACCCAGAAAGATAACACTCAGCCCATTTCTTCGATAAAGAATTGTGATCTGATATAACCCTAGGATTTAAGGAAGCTCTCTACAAATATGAACACCCTGAACCCACAACTTGTACAAGTCGAGAAGGTTCAGGAAAGCCTTCAAACTGCTGTGGGAGCAGTCAAGACCCAGATCACATGACAGGAAGTTCAGATGACCATGCTCTCATCAAGAGTCAAAGATGTGGAGAATAGGTCTCGCCGGAATAACCTCAGGGTATTGGGGATCCCAGAGGGGTCAGAGGAACAATCCTAGATGCTATATAGTTTGGTTGTTTAGTTAAGCCTTTACTACACTGCAGGGCTGGGACATGGACAGCATAATTCAGAGAACCCATCGCTATCCATTTCGGTCTCCCGTGAGGGCTAACATCCTCGTTATTCATGGGCAAACCCGATATATGTGGGTTACTTCCTCCTCCGTTAGGAGATAAACAGGGCTGCTAGTCCAAGATCACCAGTGAAAGTGGCTGGCCTGGACTTTTTTGTTCAATCAGATTTTTCTCATGAGAATGTAGTCCTGTCACTTCAAAAGCTTGGAGCTTTGGTTTTATTACAGGAGCCAGCAATCCTGTGCATCCAATACGAGGAACAAATGTATTAATGTTTTGAACAGCCTGAGAGTGAGGAGCGCTTAACCAAGTTGGTGGGGGGGGGAGGGGGGGGGGTAATAAGGAGGTTATTTGATCTGCCTGATTTTTTTTGTCTTTTTCTTCTTGATTCTTTTTCCTTATAGGTTTTTACAGAGTTGTTTACTCAGTCTCTTGGGTACTCCTTCCCTCTTTTCTTTTTTTATTTCTCTTTGCGAATGGAAGTTTTAGATCTGCAGGGCCAGCAGGCACCTAGCTTTGATTTCATGAATGTTTCATGAGGGTTTTTCACTTATTAATTATGGGTCTGGGGGAAAACATTTTGGGTCATTTTGGCGGGTGTCTCGCGTGGTTTCTGCCCTGCCACTTTAGTTCTTTTCCCCAAATTCATCCTTGGTCTGGGGTGCTACGGGGGGCGGGGCAGGAAGTTAATGTACTCAAGCCTACTGCCCTTGCTAGTGATATTATTTTGGCCAGGAGGTGGTAAGCCCTTTTTCTGGGCCTTGCATGAAAGGAACACGTTGGGGGAAGGCTGGGGGTGGGGCGGGTGGTGGGGTCAGGGTTTGGGGTCACTTTGTCTCTATAATGATTTTGTATTGTAGCATGTTTAGGCAGGTTGCTGGACATAAATTGAGGCCTTATGGTTGTGGACGATAAAGTTGGGACCAAGAATTATTCTGTGCTGTTGTTCTCTTCCACTGTGTGCTGGTTGTTCGATCAAGAATGTCAAGATTTAGCCAGGGGTGTGGTCCAGTGACCAGGGTCTTCATATTCTTTTGTGGAAAATAAATGGAATGTAGGCACCTTATAAGCAAAAATTAATTAAAGAGATGCTACACTATCTTCATCTACATTTAAGTGGCCTACAGGAAACTCAGCTCTTGAATAAATCGGCCTCTCTTCTGGATGATTTCTCATATCAAGTCCTAGCCTCAGCTTGTTTCACTTCTCTCAGAGAGGGATTACCCTATTGGCTCGGTATAAGAGCTAGACACTCACCAACCACTGTACAGATGTGGGTAGACGATGGCTCATAGCAACAGTCAAGAGGGGTCAACTAAGCATTATGCCATGTGTGCTCTATGGGGCCAACACTGATGATCCTGTGGTCATTAATAGTCTGATTTCTGAGCTACATCAATGGTCAGAACCATTGATTATTTGCAGGAACTTCAACACCGTCCTTAACCCATGGATAGAATCCTCTTTTAGTAGTTGAGGGCTAAACTCTTCTTCGAGAACCTCCTATAGCTCAAAGGAAATGGCTAGGATTGCTTTGTTGCATGTAATGGAATCTTATGCTTTGGTGGATGTCTGACGATATTCTCTGATGACAAAACATGGGTTTACATATTTTTTCGCCTCTCGTAAATCTTTTTCTTGGATAGACATGTTCCTTCCTACCAAGCTCTTATGCCCCATCTTGGGGCCTGATTACGAGTTTGGCAGTGCGTCTCTGGTTCTGCCCTGCTGCTGCAGCGCCAAACCCATGGTCAGGTCGCCTGCCAGATAATGAGTATTTCTTGTGTTTGGCGGGCTATTATTCGACGTTGTCAAAGCAGTGCCTCAGAAAATGGGCACCACAATTGGAACGCTGAAAACAGTTCCTGCACGGTATGGCATGTAATGACCATGCCGTGCAGGAACTGGGGTGCATGCACATAGGGGGGCACATATAGGGCCCCCCCTGCATGCACCCCATGGCCCTGAGACACAAGGGGGCCTTATCGGGCCCCCTTTGTTTCCTCTCCACCACAGTTTTCATGGAGGAGGAACCACCATGAAAAATGTGGCAGAGAGGACACTTGTAATATGTTTGGTGGGATCGCAGCAGTTCCTCCAAGCATATTGCAGCCTCAAGACCACCACAACACTGCCAGGGAACAGGGGCATTGGCAGTCTGACCACCCTAATTGTAATAAGGTGGTCGGAAGACCGCTGCATCCCCGCGAGTCTGGCGGTCTGTGGACTGCCAGACTCTTAATAAGCCCCTTGGTATCTCCTTGTACCCTAGGGTTATATCAGATCATAGTTCTTTTTCTCTTCTCTCTTTTGTCCATCCTGACAAATTGGGATATAAACAAATGTAAGCATGTCGATCATAGGAATTGAAGATATAAGTTGGTGAGCTTTGCTGTCATTCCTAAATGTGCTCCTTCGTGTACACCATTTGATGCCAATATTTGGATTGTCAGTGTTAGAAACTTCAAAGTTAGTGACACCCAGTTAGCTATTAGTGTTGCCATAATTTGTTATAGAAGGAAGATAATTAATTCCTCATCTATTTAGTTGGAAAAATGCCAGTATCCAGTGGTTGAGGAATGAAAATAGCATAGTAATCTATTTTGAAATTCTGTAAAAACACATCCTGACTTATTTAAATGAAATGCTAAAATGGACATTTATGGCGCTTGTGTTCGAAGATTATGATTGGCTCATGCTGTATTTGTATAGGAACAAGGAACGTTGAAATTACTCATATAGCCAGTCAGTTATGATAGATCATCTGAATAAATGTACATCTAATCATATTGAAGTAATTTAGAGATTTTTCTATATATATTGCTTTTGTTTATGATGAATCAGTTGCATTTCATAGTTAATCAGAGTTTGTTTACTCACAACTGATGCAATATCACCAGTAATTAGAAAGAATACAGATGTGCTGCCCAAAAAAGAAGGACTGTAGACTGGTCATACTAGGCCTTGTTGCCCGGCTTAGAGGATACGTTTTTCCACAAGAGAATCTTATATATATTTATTTTGAGTTAAAATTGTCAATTCATGCTTGTTTTTTATGAAGAGCAAGCATATTGCCACCCTTCTGCATATGCATAGCAAAGATGTGAATGGCTATCCTGCTACAGGACTGTTCGCTCATCAAAGCATCTCATTATTTCTGTGTATCTCTAAATTGTTGTGGAAGCAGTTTACTTTGTGAATGTTCAGCTTAAAAATATTTCACTGTTGCGGGGCACGGCATCCGGAATTGCATAATCTAAATTGGATGAGTTTCATTCAGATTTCAGCTTTGGAGGTGTCTCACACAAATAACATGTAACAGAAATACATCCATGGAGGTTAAAGGAAACACAAAAATGTATAAATAATCCAATAATACCCCCCCCCCACTAACATCTTACTTAACCAGTCTCCCTCAGCATTGTACAGGGTGACACTGAACATCGCAGTTCTGTTCCCCTGTGTAATTCTGTGTAGGACTGTCCAGACTGATAGCCCTAAATACACAAAAAAGAGAGCCAGGCACAACCCAGTACAAGGCCCACCTTCAGTAACCGCCATCTCTGCTCTCCACAAATGATCCCTCTCCTATCACTAGACCACACTTCCCAAATCACTCAGCTTAAGTAAGGAATGGCTACATAATCACTACAGTAGTCTTTAAGACAGTGTGTGGAATAACAGATGAAATAGCGTTTACCTGGAATGCTATTGGCATCAGTAATCTTTAAAGATTCACTCGCTTTGAATAGAACTTAGCATTAAAAGAGAATCCTATTCCACCTAGAGATGACACACCTATGTTGACCTTTGCACTTAATAGAAGTCCCTTCAAGGGAGTTCTCACTGAAGCTACAAGTGGCAAAACATGCAGCGGGCACAGTGTTATCACTTTGCAGCCATTCCTGCAGTTCTGCAGCATTCAGAGGTTCCATCTCTCCCCTACACACTGGCATGTATCTGAACCCCCCATAAAATTACTGTTATCCTTAAGAATATTTAATGGAGCTTTCAGTATGTATTAGATTGAGAAGCCATTAAAGTCAGTTCAAATAGACCAATACGTCTATGGAGAAAGTGATCTGGTATTACTCCTGGTCGAATCTTTCTTTTGACCCATGAGATCAACCAATCCACTGAGGTAGATTCAAGTATTTTGGTACATGCCTCGTATCATTCAGAGAGATGCAAGGAATGCTGGAGGGAAGGGTTTTGCGTATTTCTTTATAGTTTATTGGACCAATTTTTGTCAGCCTTTTACAAGACCCTACTCTGCAGAGTAGATTTGAGCAATTCAAATGCGGTGCTGAACAGTTTAAGAAACTTCAAAAGACAAATGTACTTTCTATGTCAGTAGGGCGATGCTATGTTGTTGGAGAAAGACGGCCACAACTGGAGAATTAGTAGGAATTTTAGTTAAAAAAATAGGAGTTATATGTTTTCTACTTGTTTTCCTTCTGGATTTCATTGTACTTTAATGTGTGCTTGTGTGTGAGTGTGCATGCTTCTGTATTAATGTGAGTTTTTATTTTTTGCAAATTAATCCAGCTTATTTACATTTGCATTTTTTAACACTGGTAGATGAAAGAAACATGCTGCCTGAACAGCAAATGGTTAAAAAAAGTGTTTCTAGAGCTGGCATTTATAGCATGGGGGGGGGGGAGGGAATCAATCTGTCGAAGGCACAGACAGAGTTGGTCTTAACAGGAGGGTCCTCAAATCCTTGGAGCTCCAGCTTTTGGCCCCAAGCTCTTGGCCCTCCACCTTGCCCAGTCAAGTCCGTGAAGAGCCTTGGTGTCATCATTTCCAGTGACCTTTCGATGAGACCTCAAATCAACACCGTTACCTCGGCCTGCTTTTACCACCTACGCAGAATTTGCAAAATCCGAAGGTTCTTATCCACAGAGGCTCTCATTATGGTCCTTGTCACCTCTCGGATTGACTATGCCAACTGCTTGTATGTGGGGATTCCTGCTTACCATCTCCATCGGCTCCAGCTGGTACAAAACCATGCGGCCAGATTGGTTTTCCAACAGCCAAAGCACCAACATGTCTTGCCCCTGTTGAAGAGATTGCATTGGCTTCCGGTCGCTTCCCGCTGTATTTTCAAAATGGGCTGTACTGTTTTTAAGTCTCTTTTTGCTCTCGCCCCTGCCTTCACCTCCCTTAGTCTCAAACGCCACATCCCCTCGAGGCATCTTAGGTCTTCTGCGCACAACCTCTTAATCACCCCCAGGTTCAAACGCAAAAAACATGGTGGTGCTTGTTTTTCTTTCCTTGCTCCTTTTACCTGGATTTCCCTCCTGCTCTCTCCTGACTATATCACCTTCCGTAAATCTCTTAAAACCTATCTTTTTCAGTTAGCTTATGATTAATCCCTCTGTCCACACCGACTGCTCTGTACCTCCACTTTGTCATGAGCGCCATGAAACCAATTGGTGTCCGTGCGCGGTAACACATTTTTTTAACATAACATAACATAACATAACACTTGTGTTGATGATTCTTGGCAAACCTGTTACGTCCATTAGAGAATTCACATTGCCACCCATGGTAAAATACTGCCCTCCAATAATGGTAATATTTCTTGGCAACTTGTGGTCTACCCCCTAGTAACATAACAGCCCTGTGACAATAAATACTGGCATGTTTTGGGCATCTGTGATGGTGTAAATCTCTGGCATAACGAGAGTCCTTAGAGAATGCTGGGTATTCTTGACAAATTGAGAAGTGCCATGGTCTGATTGGTCTGCCATAGAAAATGAAACTAGTATGTGGCTGAGAGGGATTGGCTAAACGTGTTCTTTAGTATGTTCTTAAGTATTTCTACCTTATGTTTGTTAAGATGTCTATTCTGTAGATGTTAAAGGTAGGACTATGAGTTTCCAGGATTTGCCATGTGGTCAGAGTATCCCAGAGGGTATGGATATTACCAGGACAAACAAGGCATTCCATGTGTCCACTTATGTGTGGTGTCACTAGGGACAGGAACATTTAGTACGGCCAACATAAAGTTCAAGGTAAAACAGAAATCTTAGAAGCTTCTTGTATCCAACACAAATGTCTATAGTTTGGGGCACTGCTGCAGATGATATGAAAATAACTATGTTGTTGATCAATCAAGCCAAATATTATGTTTCAGGTAGAAAGTACTGCAAGGTTACTGGAAAAAAAGTTGTTTGAAAAATGTGTCCCAAGATAAGTGAGCATGAATAGCACACAATGCAATCACCATTATGTAGTTATGGTTTAGTCAAATGCTCCATTGAAAAGGCTTTCTCAGATTTGTCCAAGACCTTGGACCCTGCAACAAATTGGACAAGATACCTTCCACCATGCCAAAATGTGTACAGTTCTGTAAAGGGGAATAAAGTTGAGGCGAGTTGAAAAACTTAAATATTCTAAATCCAATAAATGTCATTGTTGGCTGACCATTTGAGAGAACAGCTTGGACAATCCCTTACTCGTACAAGAAGAATGTGTTTATTAACAGACTCTGGGGCATATTATCATGGAGGACATTAAAAATTATCGCCGGTTTAGCGGCAGAAAACTGCTGCTAAAGCGACGATAATGGGCTTGATAATATGCCCTTGAGAATTCCAATAGAAGTCCATGTTATGGTGTGAACCTGGGCTTCTATTGGAATTCTCCAGGGCATAATATCAAGCCCTTTATTGCCGTTTTAGTGCCAGTTTTCTGCCGCTAAACCGGCGATAATTATAACGCCGTCCTTGATAATATGGCCAAGTGTTTTTTTCTAAAATTCCATATTCAACATAATCAAGCACTACTTTTTCTTTCACTGTTCACCATTTATAAACCTTCAGAAACAGTCATTTCAAAACCCAGATGCCAATAGGATTAGGATGCTGTAAAGAAGAGGTTGTACAGTTTTACTTTAGATGGGGGCCAAGGGCAAGGGATGAGATTGGCTTTTTAGACCATCCACCATTGCTAGAAGACAACTGGATAAAATGTACTAGGAAAAAGAAAATACACAAAAACATGGTGGCCTTTGAAATCCTGTGTCACTTACCCTTTCGCCAGAGTAAAGTACCAAGCTGTTGTTCTGCCTCATCATTGCCTCTGTGGCGGGCCAGCGTGGCTGCTGAAGTGGTAAAAAATCGCATGAGGCAAAATGTTCTCCAAGGCCTACTTCCATTATCTACACAACACCATGCCCATAAAGAAAAACCCTCATCAAAGTGTTTAGCAGCGCCCACGTTTAAGAAGGCGATTTAATCTACTGGATGCAATCTCATACATTGTATGCCAAGCAAGTGCATATAAATGTAGAAATATGGTTGTGGTTAAAACTGGCGAGCCAACAAATATCTAAAGTGTATGAAGATCTATGCCTATTGAACTTATCTACACTTTATTTGTAGGTTGGGTAGGTGAGGGAGGAAGTGCCAGAGAATCGAATGGGGAAGCTAATAGAAGAGTGACGTCTAATCCAGACATAAGCGGAAAGAAGAGGAAAGGGGAAAGAATTTGCCAGAAAAGAAGCATAGTTGAATAGTGAAGAGGGCTTAATGACAGCTCAACAAGTGGAGATACTAAGACGATGGTACAAATTGTAGAGGTATTATTGGTTGGTGAGAAATGCTAGGAAAAGCTTTGTTTAGGGGCTGGTCAGGTTAGTTATAGATTGAGAGCAGGATGTGGGAAATAACATTTATAGTCGATCCAATATTAGGGAACAGGCATGGAGGGCAACTGAAACACCCAAATACCTGGCTCCTATTCCTCATTAAAATACTTTTTAACTTACGCATACTCTTCCAGCAATATGATGGGGGATGCGCAGAATCAATGGAAAACTCCTCTGTCCCATGCGGTGTCTAGAAAGGCATACAGGGAGCTGTAAAGAAATCAAAGATGATTTCAGCAAAGATTAAGGCCAACTCCAGCCTCCACTAATAAGGCTCACGTTCCTGCTCTGCCCACAACTTTGTATTTGAGGATGTCAAATTATTAATATTGTCCTACCATTTTATAACAAAAACATGCTTGAATATATATGTATTATGTGTATATCATCAAGTTATACACACACAGACACATATATGTATATATAATATATACATTTATATATAGATATATTTTGAAATATATTTATACATGTCTGGGTACATGTGGGTACAAAAGCTAGCCAAATATTCACTCAGTATGGCCCTTTCGTTTGGGTTGTGTAAAGATGTATTCAAAATACATCTTTGGAAAACTCCCCTGGGAAATAATGAAGTCCACATAAACCTTTTTAGTTGTGCAGGTTTTGATGAGTCGAAGCTTAGTGAATCTCATGTCAGGTGTTTTCTTGCACCTGAATGTGTATTCAGAATATGTGAAGTTAAAACAGTTACTAAAGTCCTCTGAATATGATAATGTAAGAGTTTTCAAAAGTCCACAGACTAGATACACACTGCATGGTGTGTGCATGTGTTTTTTTTCCCTAAGATGTCTCTAGCATTCCTCTAAGACCTTGGTAGTCCAGCGACAGCTTATGAAGCTTGCAGGATTCCACAAGCTCCTTGAGTGACTGGGCCTAAGTCAGCAGAGATGGAGGAGGCTTCTTATGTACCAAGGAATAATTATCATGCATTAAAGTTACTCTGGCAGAGTAGTTCCATTTATTATGGCAGCTTTGGGTGCTAAGCTTCAACAATGCAATCTTGATTCTCGATCTTCCTACCAATCTAGTCTGTGATACATTTCTGGTCTGTCAATGCCATGTCCTGGTCTTATCATTAAGGAGTACAAAGATTATAATGAAGTCAGTAGATCATGGTAAGAGTGAGGAAAGAGTTTGGTGGCTCTGGCAGAGGGCATCGAATTAACTGCAGATATTTCTGAAAAAGTTGTATTCCAAATCTTGTATCATAAAAGGCATCATAATTCTCATAGATTTGTTTGTAAAATATATGTAAAGGACACCATACTTCTACTTGCGAATGACATTAAGATGTGTGCTGCATTAAATATGCATTTACAAAGCCAGGGAAAGTCCTATTTACTTTTGCACAGTTGAAGTTTGTACAAGCCATCAGTCTGGGTCTAGGTCTACTTCATTAAGAGAAAGCTTGCTTTCTGGTGGTGATGAGATAAACAGTTTCAAAGGTTTGCTTGGAATTTATAATTTATCTAGAAGATTGCGGTGTCTTTTATATTGAAAGCGTGAATGGCTAGTTCCGCTGGTAATGTTGGAATCAAAAACGAAAGAAACAGCAGTGATTCACATACAATCTTCCTTATTCATTTTGGTTATGAGTATATGGTAGTATTAAACCACACTTTCTTGAGAAATGTACTTTGTAAATAGTCATCTATTTAAAGAATCCATTAGAAGCCTTTATTAACCTTGATGAAACAGCATTCATTTGAAGTTAACAAACTTCAGTAGGCAGTAAGATAAGACAATGTATGATAGAGCAGATTGTGTAGTTAGTTATGCAGAGAGACAGGTGGCTAGAAACGACTGGTTTTGTCGACTACACATTCATAGAAACCAAAAGATTAAATGTTCTGAGGCACAGGAAATGCTCAAACACATGGTGAAGGAAATGCTCAAACACATGGTGGCCTTTCGTGCCCCGTCTTACCCTTTCGCCAGAATGAGGTAGGAGGCTTCGGCTCCCTCTAATTATTGTGTCTGCCGGGAACCACTGTGGCTGCTGTAAAGATAAAAATGGCATTAGGCAAAACATACTTTAAGGTCCATTTTCACTTTCCACATCAAACTCCCCTTCCATGACCACAATGAAAGACTCTCATCAAACTTTACAGTGGCACCCAAGTATATGTAGGAACATTGATCACACAGAGTTTGTTGCCAGCAACCTAGTTTCTAGTAAATCATGTGAAGTAGGAGATGACAATATTATTAAGCTGTAAGAGTATCTTTAGCCATGGCACCCTTAAGGGTTTAAAGGTTTTAAAGATCTCCAGTGTCAGAGCAGTGTATTTGGCTAGTTTGCCTATAGACATTCCATGAGTATGAATAGACTGCATGAAGTATTTTTCTGGCAGACAAATAATACACGCAAATATGTTTAAAGAGAAATAACAGCAAGGATGCATGTTCACCTTGTTAGGATGTAAGGGAGTGGACAGGTTGATAGCCAATGGAAAGAGATGGATCCTAGTAAAATATACTAATTCAAAACAACAAACGTAAACTGATAAGTTTAATGAAAGTTACATAATTTTGGAGAGAAAGGTGAGGATTATTGTTACATGTGCAAGTGATGTTTTCCTAAACATCAGCCTGCCTATGCAGTGTGTGCTATTTATTGGTACTACACTCACGCATCCTTATTCTTTTTTGTAATTGCACTCTGATCTCACTGCCCATAGGCATGTGTTCACTAATGATGAAGAGTGTCCTGAGAGTTCTCATCTAGAGCTGATTGTAAGGTATTATCCACTATTGCCAACTGCAAAGTGTGTTATGATTAGTTAATACCATCTGCTCAGAGCATAACCCATTAATTGACTACCATGTATGTGAGGGGATAAGACAAGAATAACAGGCAATTAGGAACTTTTACTACAGAGCATGTGGAGAATACATCTATTAGCACCCCTATAGGAAGGCCAAAAAGCTGATTGCACCTGCTGGCTTCTAGTCCTTCACTGAACCTGGAACGCAGGCAAATAAGAATACTTAGTGTGATCATTCTACTGCCTTGGACTTGCTGAGCCAGTTTCAGTATTCCAGAGAACATTTTAATAATTATATTAATCAAAAAATGTCCATCCACTTGAACAATAGCTGAAGATGAAAATCTTGAGAATTTAATACCACGCACAGAAAATGTATTTTTGGTATTGTTTATTTCTAAGAATGCTCTTTCACTGACTATACTAACAAATAAAAACAACAAACATTCATACATGGTCACAAAAATCTTTATTTCGATGTTCCTCAAATTAGCTAGACATGGATTCCCTTCAAATGTGTTGCCATGAACAAAAAGCATTCAATCCATACAGCCTCTCAGCATCAATCAATCAGTAGGTTTGTATAAACCTTCTTGTCACGCGTGAGGTTATACAGGCGATGGCAGGGTCCAGTTGATTAGCCAAATAGTCAGGTTTTCAGGACTTTCAGAACTCTGGAAGAAGTAGGGAAGTCCGGAGGTAAGGGGGTAGCTCCTTCCATGTCTTTGTTGCTAGGAAGGAGAAGGAGCGACCTCTGCATCTGCTAAGTCAGATGCAGGGTGAAAGTTAGAGACGGAAGTGGAGCGGAGATGTATGGTGGGCGATGTAAGTACAGTTGATGGTTCAAGTAGGTGGGTCTGCAGTTGTGTAGGGCCTTGTATGCGTCGGCCAGGAGCTTGATACCTAGCATCTTTTATGTACAAGGAGCCAGTTCATTTCCCTGAGGTAGGGGGAGATGTGGGTTTGTCTAGGGAGTTCTAGGGCGAGTCTGGCTGCTGTGTTCTGTATGGTCTGTAGTTGGTTCGTATTGTGGTCAGTGAGGGTCTGAGTGAAGAGGGCCACCATGATGCATCCGAGGGGGAGCTTTTGTTTCTGAAGATCAGTACTCCTGTCTTGTCTGTGTTGAGCTTCAGGCAGTTGTCCTTCATAAAGTTGGCAACGTCTGTACTGCAGTTGTGGAAGTTGTTCTTGGTGTTGGTGGTGTCTTCATAGAGAGAGAGGATGGGTTGTGTGACATCGGCGTAGGATATAAGGCCAGTCCATGACTTTTGATGATGCTGGACAGAGGTATCATATAAGTGTTAAAGAGGTTGGGGATGAGCGAGGAGCCTAAGGGCACTCCACAGATGATTTCCTTTGGTTCAAAGGTGAAGGGTAGAATTATATTTTGCATTCTTCTGGTGAGGAGAGGCCATCCATCCAAGAGCAGCTCCTTGGATGTCCCTGTTGGGCAGCCATGTGATGAGTGTGTGGTGGGAGCCATATCGTAGCCTTCTAGAGGTCTGTGAGGATCAGAGTCACAGTCTCTCCTCAGTCGAGTAGGGATTGGATGTCGTAGGTAGCCGCCATGAGGGCTATCTTGGTGTTGTGGTTGCTGCGGAATCCAGACTGAGAGCAATCCAGTAGGAAGTTCGGTTCCAGATGTGAGGAGAATTGTTGGTTGACAAGTTTTTCTATTACTTTGACCGGGAATGAGAGCAGAGAGATCGGTTGAATTCACTGGTCTCTGCTACTGGTTTCTTTAGTAGGGGGTTGACTTTTGCGTGTTTCCATTGTTTTTGGAGAAGGTGGCTGTGGCTATTGATGTGTTAAACAAGGCAATGAAAAGGTGGCTGATTTCATTACAAGACCGGAGGCTACCATTATGCAATAACCTTTTATTGCTGCCCCAACATCCAGCTTTTTAAAGAACAATAATACATTATAAAGCAACAGAATGTCCAAACAATATGTATGTCCAGAGTCATCATCCTCTTTTATTCGTTGCTTCATTACAGATAAGTACTTCTGCTATTTGCTTGTCTGTTGCTACTTATTGATTGCTGTTAAAGATCATATCTAGTCTTTAGTCATAGTTTAGGACTGCCCTTCCAATTAATAGCTGGGCCTGATAAGTTTTTAGGGAATTGAGTTTAACCTTTGTTAATATTGTGTCAATGCTACTGCTTGACATGTGTCAATACCTGCTTGAAAGACCGCTAGTCATTTGGCTGAGTATATTTGTGTAACACGAGGGTCCAGCCTGCAACATCCAGCCTCTTGGTCCCTTATCGGCTTCTTCGCCAATAGTCAAACTGCTTCTATTTCAGTGGCAGCTTTCAAGCCGTAACACCACTTGCTCCTCAGTGCGATCATGGACCCACAGCAATCTCACACCTCCTCTTTCCACTACTTTGGGAAGGGGGCGAATGTGGAAGCTTTGGGTTTGTGATCGGGCAAGTATTTGAATATCAAAGATGACTAGAAATCCTCAATTGGAGATTTCTGGCAGGTTGCCTGGCAGAGTTGGTGGAGGCCAAGTGCAACCCTTACAACTAAGATCCAAGCTATTCTGGACTGGGAGGGTCCAACAACATAGAATCAAGTCAAGGCATTCCTTGGTTTCACTGTGTATTATAGGAGGTTTGTGAAGGGGGTATGGATCCATTATGACACCCTCACAGAACTCACATCCAAGAAAATGCCCAAGAAAGTAAATTCACCAGTTAGCTGTCAAACGGCTTTTGACACCATGAAAGAGGCAATGTGCTCAGCACCCATTCTCAAAACTCCAGACTACACCAAGCAGTTAATGCGCAGACTGATGCCTCTGAGCTAGGGATAGGAGCGGTCCTATCTGAGAGCAATGATGATGGCCAAGACCAGCCTGCTGCTTTGATAAGTAGGAGGTTACTCATTTGTTACGGAAAGCCGTTTAGGAAGTTGTCAGATTGTCCGGTCACAGCCCGAAGGTTTTGGACTCCATTACCCATTGGGCAGTGTGATGCGCAGAGATGCGTCCTGAGGTATATTCGACGTCAAGGCGCCATTAAAGGAAGTACGGGTAAACAAGCGATGCCGATTATTCTTCTTGGATCCAGTTGTGACGCTGGTTGCCGGTTCCCATTCTTGGACTCGTTATGGTGTGGTAAGGGTGCCTTAGCACCGGCTTTCATTTACGAACTGTTCTTGGTGAGTTTTGCTATTTAAAACATTTCACACGCGGCCGTGATGGAAACAGCTTGGGTGAATTTACTAGCATATTAATCAGTAACGTGTAACCAAAAGGGTTGTGGGTTCAAAAGGGCAGCGCTACTACAACCCACAATGGAACCAGTTTGGGTGTATTAATTTTGTGCCACTACCATAAACGTGCAACGTAACGGCATTTCTGAGTTCTAGTGTGCTGTGTATTGTTTGTTTTTTAAACAGCCGTGATGGAAACGGCACAACTCTTGGATTGTAGTGTGTTCATAATCCACAGTGAAAACAGCTGTAAGTGTGTACTTGGTATTTTGGAGGATGCACTACTAGCAGAAGCCAGGTTTACAAATGGCAATTGTATAGTGCTACATTGGAATGGTATGACAAAGCCGTGTTGAGAAACGGTGGATAAAAACAGTAAATATTGTATTGGTTCTTATTAACCAGCAAATTCCCATATACTGGGTTGTGTGTTATTTGGAACCCTTGTTTGCTTTTGATTCTTTGTCTTTACTATTATGTTTTGAGTAACAGGGGGCATTTGAAGTACGTAGTGAGAAGCTCCCCTGTGAAGTGCAATACCCTGATTGTAAGGGTGGGTACACAGATAAAAGATCACTCCTCTTTATTCCTGGACACACACTACATGCTGATGTACTGTTTAGCCTTTTTTGTATATTCATGTTCCTCTATGTCTTAAAAGGCGAACATGGAAAAGATAGAGCCATATGCATTTCATGATTATAATGAAGACCAGGTGCTGTGGTTTTCTCCTACAGGTAATAGAGAGTGTAACGCATTACCTATACCAGTTTGAAAGGGATAGAATTGTGTTTAGCTAATGTTATCTAATTGTTTGATTTCTTTCATTGGTCTCCCTCCCTGCTGTCCCCATCCTTTCCTTCCCTCACTTGATCAGATCAACATTCTGTGCTGTAAGAGCTTCCAGAATTGAGAAGTTCAAGAGGTTGAATGCCTTTTTTGCAACAAACCAACTCCGAGGTATCAAACGATCTACGTGTGAAGCTTTCAGAGCTGACATCATCAGGGATCAGCTTTGGAGTGCCATTGAGAGGGAGGCATTAGGTTTTGTATCTGAAGAAGATGAGACAATACCTGTTTGATGCTCACTTCACAGTTCAAACTGACCACAGACCTCTGAAACGGCTAATGCAAATGAAAGGTGAGAATGCAAACTTTTGAGGTGATCCGTCTTCCTACGTGGAACAGACTTTACAGGGGGGTGGCGCTTGCCTGGCCCAAAGATGGCTGCTTGCTAAGTGAGCTCCGCTAACTGCCACATCGATCCTTCAGCTATTAGCTATAATTATCCTGGTTACTTGCTCGAGATCCTGAGCGTGCTGTGCCCTATCGAAACGCTCTGGAGGCTGTAGGAATGGAGTAATTCGGCACGGCCGGGCTGCAGTTCTCGGACCAGACGCTGCTTCCCCTGAGCCGCATGACGCAGCTGCTGAAGAGGACGACGATTCCTGCTGAGGCGGGGGCGAGCGTTCACCCGGCTCTCACGACCATCGAGGTGTGGAGACGGCTGGACCCCCTGGTTGGTGGCAATCCTTCTGCGGAGTGAGTGGTGACTCTGCCGGTGACCGGGCTGATGAGCTCTGTGGCGTGTTTGGTGAGACGGAGGTCAAGGCCAAGCTGCGGAGATGATCTTTGATGTGCGGCCTAACTGGCACCGACCTGGCGTGCAAGCCTGCTGGCAGACTACCTCCGGAGTGGATTCTTTGGCATTAGGCGAGTGCAGGGGACCTGGATTCGTTGCGAACATTACGCCATTTGCCTCATCACCTGGCGGGAGCGGCCCTATATCCCATTATGGGACTGCTACTGTATTGGGGATTTACGTCAGTACAACGCGATCTTTTAGATCGCAGTACTTTACAACGCTGACATTAGAACGCAAGTTGTTACAACGACTTGCGTTGGTGTGCGCGGATTGAGGATTATTATAATTTTATATTCCAACACCAACCCACGTAACTGTAGGGAAGGTGTTGGAATATAAAATTACAATAATCCTTATCCAACAGCGCCATCCAGCGCAAGTCGTAGTAACGACTTGCGTTGTAATGGCATTGTTGTAAAGGTACTGCAGTATAAACACCGCATTGTAAACAATGTTTCCCGTATTCGGTCCTGGTAGCTGTGCATGGACAAGCAGTGCCACATTGCATGGCAACAAAGCGGGGGTCACATTTCAAGAGGGGCATGGTGGATCTGAGCCTTCCTTGCCTTCATGGTGAACTATTAAGCTGCCTAGTGTGAAACCCTCATGGGACATAAGCCGCCCCCGGGAGCACCTCCTCGACCTGTAAAAGCGAAGTTACTTAACTTCAGAGACCGGGATGCGGCGCTGAGGAGGGCAAGAGAACTGGGAGATTTGCAACATGAGTGCTCTTCTCTCTCTTTATTCCCGGACTTTACTATCAGAGTCCAGGAGGCCAGGAAGCAATTTGCGCCTCTGAAACGCAAGCTGCGAGAGCAAAAAGTAGAATGCGAGATGCTGTATCTGACGCGGCTGCGAGTGATGTTCGATGGTAAAGCAAGGATATTTCTGACCCCCAGTCCCTGCAAAAATCCCTCAAAGATTGGAACTTGAACGGAAAGTGCAGGAAAGACAAGATGGCGGATGATCGGGCTGATGGAGCGGATGGAGGACTTGATAAAAATGACTGATGAGAAACACTGCACGGCAGACTTTTATGATAATTTTACCCGTGAGTAGATAATCTGTGCAGGATTGGGGTGATTGGACCTTTAGCTTTCAGGGAGTGCCTCCTTACTGTGAAATATAACTTTATGCCGAAATGTATGATTCTGCTGTCCCTTACTCGCATAGGCCAGGCTTAATGGTACGGGAAGTCAGCATCATGTTGAGTGAGAGATGCTATCCATCAATAGTTGTTTTCGAGGCTCCCTGAGAGACTTAGTACCTCCAGTGGAAGTCTCTTATTATTCGGAAAGTGGGTGTGTGGCATTGGGACCCCACAGAAGGGATGGCCGGTAACATCTGCCCCAATGCGTTTTACTCTCAAACGTCACAAGTTAAATAGTGCTTATTACTAAACAATTGTAGTTTTCTTGCTATATGTACTAGTAATTGCTAGTGAGGGGGAAGAGAGCAGCTTATGCCTAATTGGGGTTAGCATGGGATGGGTGGGGGGGGGTTGGTACATTTGTTACAGTTCACATGGTCACACTGGGCGTGAATGATTACGGCAACACATTTGTTATAGCAGCTAGGATTGTCAGAACATGTGAAAGTGAAGAATGACGCACAGTGAACATGAGGAGGGATATAGACGAAGCCTGCGATTAATGACATGGAACATGAGGGGCTTAAATGACCATAGAAAATTGTGTAAAATTCTGGCGTACTTGAACAGAAAGGAGGTAGACATTGAGCTGCTGCAAGAGACGCATCTTGCCCCTAATAGCGCTATGCTCGCGAGGTGTAACCTAGCAGGGCAATTCCATGCAGGCGGCTTCACCTCACACTCCAGGGGTGTAATTACCTTGGTTAATCCCAAGTCAGGCATACAACTTGAAGAATGCAAGACTGATCCTGCTGGTTGATTTGTAACCCCAAGATGTCATGGTAGGAAGGCTGACTTTCAAATTCTAAATACATACAGGCCTGACTATGATGACCCTCAGTTCTACCATTCACTGTTAACATACATTAGGGGCTGTCACCCATTGCCACTAATTTGGGGTGGGGATCTTAACTGCGTGTGAGATCCGGCGCTTGATCGATTGAAGAGTCCCTCAGATTTTAGAACCATTGAAAATAATGTTGGAAGAGTACCACGGGGAAGCTGACAGAGAAATCAAGCAAATGGGGAAGTACACATTGGCCAGATCCTATGGTGAGGGAGACAGGCCGGGCTCAGTGCTGGCGGCGATTGCCCGCTGACGGTATGAATCTGGAGTCACCCAAGAATTATTAGATGAGAAGGGAACTGCCCTGAAAGAGCAGGCGGAAATAGTAAATAGATTTGGCCAATATAATCAGAACCTGTATAGATCCAAAGTTACCCCAGACAAAGAAAATATAGTGAACTACCTGAAATACATACAAGTACCCTGGCTGATGGATAGCCACGGAGAGTATCTCATGAGACCTCTAGATGCTGTTGAGATCCGTATGGCACTGAACTCCATGCGGGATGGAAGTGCACTTGGCCAAGATGGGCTCACTGTGGCCTTTTATAAGGCCCATACTTGATCACTCTACCAGGAGATGGAAGAACATGCCACAATGCCCCCCTCCATGCGTGAGGCACTGATCGCAACCATATTGAAATCTGACAAGGCTCCCCAAGAGTGCTCATCTTATAGACCACTATCATTGATAAATGTCGACACTAACATTTTTGCTAAAATATTGGCCAACAAACTGACCCCGCTTTTGGCTATTTTGGTGGGTCCTGAGCAGGTCGGCTTTGTACCTGGCCGTACAGAAGCCGACAATCTGATAACAGTTTTTGCGGCTCTACAGCATGTTAAACCGGGTGTCAAGGCGGCAGCAGCTGAAAATGCCTTCGATTTGGTTGAGTGCTTTTGGGGTACACGAAGACTCTGAATAAGAAAGTCAGGAGACTGGTCTCCATGGGTCTACTCTTTTACAAGGTTTTGGGGTCTATATGTGCAATATTTGTTGGCGAAACAAGCTGATTTTGGGGATAATAACTGAATGTATGTTGTACGAGGTTGCCCCCCAAAAAATGAATATTAATAAGCCATATGAGTCTCGTATTAACAGATTATGATAGCTTAATATCCTACATGTAATCGCTTGCACTCAGAATAGTGAATTCTGCAGACTGTCATAGTATGGTTCTAGAGTATTTTATCCCACTGTGCAAACCCTGACTGTAACATTATAATGCTATAATGCTATTGTGTTATGTGACAGCAATTGTTGCCAGCCACGTTTGTGATGTATATTGTGCTCTGTGTATCAATGTGAACTGGGTTATGAAAATTTATAAAAATACATTTAAAAAAAAAACAAAAAAAAGGGAACAGACTTTACAGTAGAGCACCGACCTGGGACTGCCCATGCCAATGCAGATTGACTTTCCAGGTTCTTCCACTTATGAAATGAAAATAAAATGTATAAAGCGTGACAATCACCCAGGGGTATCTAGGCACTAGCAGACACGGACAAGCTAAAAATCTAGCAGATATCAAGATTATTTACTAGATAGCCAAGTTTTTAGATTCTTCCTGAATTCCAGTATATCTGTATAAAGTTTTAGTTCTGTCAGGAGTGAGTTTCACAGCCTTGCTCTGCTTGAGATGAATCCTCTACCACCCCAGTTGGCTTTCTTAAATCTGGGGATTACAAGGTTTCCACTGGTGGATGAGCGTAGGGAGCATGTTGGGATATAGCGTTGAAAACGTTGTATCAAATATTCAGGGCCAGCGCCTTTCTGTGACCTGAAGGCAACACAGAGTGTCTTAAACTGGATGCTTTTACTTATTAGGAACCAGTGTAATTGAATCAATGCTTGAGATGTGGATTTATATTTCGGGATGCCTAGCAGTAACTGTACTGCAGCATTCTGCAGCGTTTGTAACTTATGTAAATATTGCTTTTGAATATTAATAAAAAGCTTGTTGCAGTAGTCCACTTTGGATGAAATAAGAGTCGTAAATACCATCTTTTGTAGGCTCAATGGAATGAAAGGCAACACTTTCCTTAGAGTTTTCAAAATGAAAAAACATGAGGAAGTGATGTGATTTATTTGTCCCTCACAAGATAGCTTACTCTCAATAATTACTCCAAAGTTTTTTACTTTACCACTGGGGATCGCTAGAATCCCCAGTTCCTGGGGCCACCAAGTGTTCGACCAAAAAGAGGATCTCAGTCTTGCATGTCATCCGCATACGAAACCAGAGAAAAGCCGAATGATCTGATCATATCTGAGCCCCCCTCTATTTAATCTCTGTGTTACCCCACTTGCAGCTCTAATCAGAACAGTCCACTTTTAATCCTTAGATATCAGTTCAGGGACATGATTCAATCCATATTCGATTTTCATAAATACAGCTTCATCAAGAGCATGGCTTAGTTCATCAACAATGCAACTTGATACAATTAATTCATCAACTATACTACTAAGCCAAGGAAACACATAAAGAACACAGCCATTACTGTGTTCTTTATGTGTTTCCTTGGTTTATACTTTTGAAACCTTTATTACTATACATAGTCTGTCACTATGTTAGGTGACTGTTCTGTCTCTTTGGATCACAATTACTCTATCGGGAGCTTTTTTCCTTTACGATAGGAAAATTCACTTTGCATGATACACTAATGGGTGTCGGTTTTGTCTCGAGACTTGAGATAACTCTTGTGACACTGTGTATTTGGAATTGCAGCCCTGAAGAAGTCAAGGTGTGAGATAACACACAACAAAGTACGTGTTGGCTAGAGGAAACTGCATTGTTATTGAATCAACTGTAACACGTTTTATTGTTGATGAACTAAGCCATGCTGTTGATGAAGTTGTATGGATGAAAATCGATTAGGACTTGAATCATGTCCCTGAACGGATGTCTATGGAATAAAAGTGGACTAGAATATTGGAGACTTTCAGATTGTTATTGACCATCTATTACTTAATGTGTGCTGAGAAAGGATTTGTATAGATTTCCTACTCTTTTCATTGAAGGGAATTTTGGGGTGGAATTGGCAACGGACCCCTCCTCACCTGGTAGCACCATCATTACTGCAGTACAATACTGTTTGTTGAGCGCCCATTGTCTTCTTCTATGCCTGGTTGCCAATCGATTGTTCATTAATGTCTGAAAAATGTCAGCCCGTTGTTGGATCTCTGTTGGCAGGATCATTTGATACGCCCAACTAATACCCTTCTTAGGTAGGACCTGCCTCAAGTATTCTAAAAAGGCGTTAAAGGAACAATTAACGTCTTCCACCCTCGAGGAGAAAACAAGCATGGAAGAGAAAATCGCTGTGATATTATCTCGAAAGAGAGAAGACAGCCACCTTCAAAGAAAGAGCCGCCTAAAGTGAGTATGCAGGATGCCTGCCAGCAGTTGATCAAATTTTCGTGCAGTTGACGGGAAAAGTTAGGATTATAACCTATATAAGAATATGTATTAAATAATGTAATCCCCGACATCTGCATTTTCGGATAGGCCCAAAGAGAGTCTATGAACCCCCAGAGTCTTAAAACGAGTTTGCTTCAAATAAACAGTGTAGGAAAGTAGGATCTGCTTCTTATGGTTACCCCCACTTTTTTGCTTGATGTTACACTGTTTTGATTAGTCTGACTGGGATCCTGTTAATCAGGTCCTCAGTCTATCTGCTTTCTCCTTAAATTAGTTATGTCGTGTACTAGGTACACTCTAGATTGGATACTGAATTACTCTTGTCAGTCCCTAGTATATGGTACACATGTACCCAGGACATAAGTACCCCAGAAGACTCCCATGGCCTGAAACATGTATTATGCCACCCAGGAGAGGCCATGCAAAATGGAACTACAGCTTGCTACTGCAGTCTGTATAAGTTGGTGCTTGCACCACTTACGAAAGATATAGGTTGACAATATTTATGGGCCACTACACTTAAAACGTATAAGTCACCCCTATAGTAGCTCTTAAGAATCCTGAAGGCAGGGTGCTGAGTTTTAAGTGAGAGGATGCCCCTGCAAGAACAGAGCCCTTCTGCAGCCTTGGGAGACCATTCTCCTGGGTTGTCTGTGACGCAGCCAGACTTGCGGTAAATGCTATCTCGAGAACGGCTGCAACAAAACATATCATGTTTGCTATCAAACACCTTGAAAACAAAGCTCAACCTGGTAACCAGTTTGGGAGGTATGATTCCACCCTTCTGAAGCAACCTACGTGGGGCCCCTGGTCTTTCAGTACCAGCCTTCTCGACCCGGTTAGCACAAAATGGATGCTGCCGACCAGAGACACATTTCTGCCCTCCTGATGCTGAGCCAAGCTCGAGCAGGGGAAGGCAGAACAATAGGTATCCTGTCACAGGGAGCTGTGACCACCTCCCAGACAGGAATTAGTGTATTGGGGCTGGGTGGGTGCACTTCCAAAGTGCCTGAAAGTCTGCACGAGGGGCCTACTTGGCGTCTTTGTGCATAGTCCAGTTCAAACCAGTTCTGTAAGCCGTTGGCTCCTGCTCTGGTGTGAAACTGGACAAATGACAGGGGAGTATCCTGCCCATTGTCCAGACCCTCCTCTGGGTGGGTCCCCTGAATCTGTCCAACCCTCTTACGTGTGTACAAAAGGTCTGACCTGGCTGTGAGACATTAGATTTGACGTTGACAAGATTGAACCACTGACCAACCGTCTGGACACTCTGGACTTCGCTGGTCTTCGACTGGGCCCGACTTTCTCCTTCTCTGTCCTAAGCTTGGTCTGTGCCCATGCACCATACAGGCTCCATGCAGGGCCTGTGGAGCATCAAATACAACAGAAGAGTCTCCCTTGGAGTAAAGGAGTCACTTCCCTGCATCTGTAGGCACCGCAATGCATCTGACTGGTTTGCTGCTCCTGAGGTCCTGAGGTCTCCAAAAGATTCCAGCAACACAGGAGGTGGGTTACGATGTTCCTTGAGCCTGAGCTGACATCTCACCAAGTTTGAGGTCAATATTCCTCGTGGGGACTACATAACCCAAACCCATGTGCACTGTGTACATTTGCAAGTGTATATGCTTGTTGGCGTTCCCCAACTTTGTGCACTGGGCTGTCAATAGCCTCCACCTCTGAGCACATTTCCTACCAAGAACTCTGGCCTCCACGCATTCTGTGCCCTGCAAGCTGTTGTTCTTTGAAACTGCCTGAGGTCCCATCACGATTCATGTGGCTCGGGCCTGTGGGTCCCTGTGTGGGTCAACTTTATTTTCTTGCGGCTTCCTTGTTGGTCCAGGCTTGCCCTGACTCCCCTGCAATTGGTGAGACCCATGGACCTTGCTGGTCTACTCTGCAACCTTTTTTGACCTTTTGCGTGGGTTGCCGTAGCCAAGGCTTGCTGATGCTCCTGCCAGACTCCAACCCCTCAGCACTCAACATCCTTCGTGGGACAGCTCGCATCTGGCTCTTGGTCATCTTCAACATTGCCTGGTCCCCGTGGCTGCTGAGTCAAGAAACCCTTCATCTCACCTGAAACATCCGACATTCGGTGGGCATCTGCCTACTCAGCCCTGTCACTCCCGGTGACACACACTCTGTTCCCTCTGCTTTCAGGTTCTCTTCATCCTGAATCCACATTTGATTCCGCTGGATGCTTTTCTCCTTCCCTGCAGTGACTGTTGATTGAAGACTCCCATTGAGATCGACGGCGGTGTCCAACGCTACTTCAGACCTATGCACCCGGCTCCCCTGGGATAGGTAACTTCGGTACCATAGTATCCACGAGTGGGGTGGCTCTCTAACCTCCTAACTTCTCGTGGCTTCTTCCTAGTCCTTTGGGAAGCATCCTTAAACTGTAAAAGTGCAATCACAACTCTCCCATTGAATTGTACGGCGCATGCGGTCGTGTACTCACACTGCACCCGTCCTCCGTCGCGTCCCTACATACTCACCTTCGGTGGTTCCTTGGGGTCCCAATGATTATACACCTTCTAGACTTGGTCTTGACTCGAGTTGTGGTTCTTATACCACTATTTTGGTTTATGGTTTGGTCCTCCTCTGGGCCCACTGTGTATTATTGCTACTTAAGATTGATTCTGTGCTACAGTATTGTGTGCTTTGTATCCTTGTGTAGAGGATACAATAGAGTGTTATATAAATAAATACATATTTTTATAACTAGTGTGTGGGTCTACTTTCATTTAATTAATATTAACGGTGAAATTCTGGTAAAACAAGCTGTTTACCTTCCTTCAAGATTGAGCCTGAAGGATGCTCTCCACAGCTACCACTAGGATAGCTTTCTAAAGGTTATCTTTGACCTCATACATCATAAGGGTCGTTTGGACTGGTGCAAGGTGTCCACTTTAATTAGTGGACAGCATATACCAGGCCAACTTCTCACATTGGTGTGCAGCGGTTGGGATTCAAGCCTGCATTGTTTTACAAGATAAAACTTTGTATTGATTAACTGCAAACCACTAGTATATAGGTACAGATAATACTAGCTTGGATAAGTAAGTTCTACTGAACTTGGGGTTGGGCAAATCAAGGGTTTAGCACACCCTTTCTTCAACCTAATAGAGTTTAGCTTCCCACTAGGTTAGGTAGGTGCACATACCACACATTACTTAGTAAGTCTTATAAAGGATATGTCAGTAGCTCTCTGCCCTCTAGATACAGTGAGCTTTCATTTCAAGAACTAGAAAGCCCTGTGTGCCTCTAGAAAGCTGAAGGCAGGGAGAAATGCCAACACTCAAAGCCTGATATAGGTGTTAATCGCAGATTACCTCAGGAAGAACCCTGGGTCAGAGGAATTGGATAGAGTGGATGGGACAGGGAATGAGGACAAGTCAGGACAGGAAACTTTCTATGACTTAGACTCAAACCCTGGCCAGGAGGACCAAGATGGGTCCCCCCTTGACAACTCAGATGTTCAGGAAAAGAATGAAGATAAGGGCCAAGATGGCCCCCTCTTCACCCCTACTGGAAGAGTGCAGAGTTTACCCAGGAGATCTAGATCTCCCGCTGCAGAGTCTAACCATTCAGGACAGTCACTAGGGACTCCTGCATCAGGTAAGAGGGACCACTCCTTGGATAGGGAATACCAACTACTTGAGCTTAAGAAAGCCAGTTTTAGCCTCAGGCAAGAGCAGTTGGCCTTTGATAAGGAGTCCCTGGAAGTCCAGAAGGCTAGGAAGAAATTGGGACTAGAGTCCCACGGTGGCAGCAACAGTGTTTCTAGAATTAAGGAACATTCTTTTGACAATAGGAACCTGAACAAGATTGTACCTCCCTACCATGTTGGGGATGACATCCACAAATGGATAACTGCTTTAGAGAGGGCCTGTAAAGTTCAGCGGAACCCTCAAGAGCAGTGGGCAGCTATCTTGTGGCTCTCCTTTGCTGACAAAGGTAGGGTTAAGCTCCTCACTGTTAGAGAAGAGGATGTTGATAAGTATTCATTCCTGAAGAGTGATCTCATTGATGGGTTTGGCTTAACCACTGAACGATACAGGTTTAAGTTCAGAGACACCCAGAAGGCATAGAATCAGGACTGGGCATACTTTGTGAACAGTGCTATCAAGGCTCTGGAAGGCTGGTTACTTGACAGCAAAGTGAATGATTTCAAGGGATTGTACAATTTGATTCAGATCCTTAATAATTGCCAAACTCAGTTGTTGCATCAATATCTGGTTGACTCTGATCTGCATTCTCTCCAAGAATTGGTGAAGAAGGCAGATAAGTGGGTCCGAATCAGAGTGAAGCAGAACAAACAGAACACTGGTGGTGATCCTAAGAAGCAAGATGCTAAAACTTTAGATAAGGGTGGGGACAAGGGTAAAGATCAAAGTCTTCATCAGGGCCATACAAACCTGCATCGGGGGGGGGGGAGCCACGGTCCAACAAGGGAAAAAGCTAACATAAACCTTGGTGCTATTTATATAAGGAAAAGACCCATTTGTCAAAAGATGCCAATTGTCCCAAGGCCAAGGATTCAACTCCAACCACTACTGTTCCTAAGGCAACTGCTCCCCCCAGTATAGTTTCAAGTGGTGGTACAGGGAACAAAGGATTAATAGGTTTAACCTTGGGCTTTGAGGTGGGGTCTGGCCTAGTCAGAACTCCAGCTCAGGATGCACTTGTCTGTGATGGTGGCAGGGATCTTGCCACCTTATTTGTCAGTCCCAGTAACCTGGGCAAATACATGCAGCAGCCTTTAATTAATGGTATGGCGGCCATGGCATACAGGGACGCAGGAGCAAGTGTCACTATGGTGAGAACAGATCTTGTGGACCCTGACCAGATCATACTTGGTGAAATTTACCAAGTGACCAATGCTAACAATGTCAGGACAGACCATTCCTTGGCAGTTGTTAATTTCAGCTGGGGAGGGGTAACTGGCCCAATGAAAAGTTGTTTGCTCAGACCTTCCTGTGAAATGCTTGTTGGGCAATGATTTGGAGACATCAGCTTGGGCTGATGTGGAATTAAGGACTCATGCAGAAATGCTGGGCATCACTGCAGGTGTGTTTGCTGTGACCAGGTCACAGGCCAAGAAGACAAACACTGAACAGGCCCTGGATCCTGGAACAATGGACCAGGTGCTTTCCAAGAGAAGGAACAGGAGGGGCAAGGCTGTGTCTGCCCCCCAAACAAAGAGTGAGGATCATTCTCCAGATTGAGATGATCCTATTCCCTGTGAAGGAACTACCCCACATGAGCTTGAACCTGACCAGGTTGAGTTCTTGGGGGCAGGGGGCCCTTCTAGGGCAGACCTGAGTTTGGAACAGCAAACCTGCCCTTCTCTTGAACCCCTCAGACTGCAAGCTGCAGCTGAGGCTGCTGGGAGTATCAGTGGGTCCCACAGGATCTACTGGGATGAGGGACTCCTATATTCAGAGGTTGGACACCCCAAACCTGGTACCACCTGGAGGTTGGTTATGCCTCTGAAGTTTAGGGGCTTCCTACTCACCCTTGCATATGGCATTCCCTTGGCAGGACATCTAGGCCAAAGTAAAACTTGGGACAGACTTGTCCCTCACTTTCACTGGCCTCACATGTCAGGGAAAACCAAGAAGTATTGTCGCTCCTGTCTTACCTGTCAAGCCAGTGGTAAGGCAGGTAGAACCACAAAGTCCCGCTTGATTCCACTTCCAGTGTTTGGGGTCCCCTTTGAAAGGGATGGGATTGATATAATTGGTCCCATGAACCCTCCAACTGCCTTTGGGCACAGTTTTATTCTAGTGATGGTGGACCATGCCACTAGATACCCATAAGCAATTCCCCTTAGGACCACCACAGCCCCTGTGGTGGCAAGGGCTGTCCTGGGAATCTTTTCCAGGGTGGGTTTCCCTAAGGAGGTCTTAACTGACAGAGGTACAAACTTAATGTCCAGTTATTTTACTGCAATGTGGAAGGAGTGTGGAGTGAACTACAAGTTCACCACACCCTATCACCCACAATGCAATGGGTTAGTTGAAAAGTTCAAAAAAACCCTGAAGGGAATGATAATTGGACTCCTAGAAAAGCTCAGGCGAAAATGGGATGTTCTGTTGCCCTGTCTTTTTTTTTGCCCACAGAGAGGTCCCACAGAAGGGTGTTGGCTACACCCCTTTTGCACTTCTATTTTGGTATCCAGTTAGAGGTCCCTTGTGTTTAGTGAAGTAGGGATGGGAGTTACCTCTCAATCCACCTAAGCAAGACATAGTGGACTATGTACTTCGTCTCCGCTCCAGGATGGCTGAATACATGAAGAAGGCAAGTAAAAACCTTGAGGCAAGTCAAGAATTACAGAAAGCTTGGCATGGCCAAAAGGCTGTACTGGCTGCTTATCAGCCAGGATAGAAGGTATGGTTGTTGGAGCCTGTAGTCCGAGCGGATCTCCAGGACAAGTGGAATGGACCCCATACCATACCATACCAGAAGGGAGAGGTCACTTACTTAGTGGACCTGGGAACTACCAGGAGCCCCACAGGGTGCTCCATGTGAACAGGCTCAAGTCATATGTTGACAGGGCAGACATGGGCTTGCTCATGGCTACTGATTAAAGGCAGGAGGAGGAGAGTGACCCACTCCCTGACCTCCTCTCACAGAACCATGACAATGGCTCAGTTGATGGCGTAGCTTTGGCAGGCAGCCTCACTGAGCAGCAACAGACTGTTTGAAGGAAGGTGCTCAATCAATACAGGCACATGTTCTCTCTGACTCCCAGTCGGACCACCTGGTATACCCATGAAGTGGAAAAAGGGGAGAGCTTACCTGTGAAGAACAAAATGTACAGGCAGCCTGACCATGTCAGAGATTGCATCAGGACTGAGGTCTAAAAGTTGCTGGAATTGGGAGTGATTGAGCCCTCTGATAGCCCTTGGGCTAGTCCAGTGGTCCTGGTACCAAAACCTCATACGTAGGGTGGTAAGAGAGAAATGAGATTTTGTGTTGACTACAGGGGACTCAATGCAGTCACTAGGACTGATTCTCACCCTATTCCTAGGGCAGATGAGCTTATTGATACTTTGGCCTCAGCCAAGTTCTTAAGCACATTTAACCTCACTGCTGGTTATTGGCAAATCAGACTAGCTGAGGATGTCAAACCCCAAACAGCATTGTCAGCCCCTAGTGTGCACTATCAATTTGTGGTAATGCCCTTTGGGTTGAAAAATGCACCTGCCACATTCCAAAGGTTGGTGAATAAAGTTCTCACAGGCCTGGAAGCCTATTGAGCAGCATATCTAGATGGTATCGCTGTCTTTAGCTCCACATGGGAGGATCACCTGGTCCACCTAAAGAATGTTTTGGAGGCTCTGAAAAAAGCAGGCCTCACTATCAAGGCTACTAAGTGCCAGATAGGGCTGAGTAAGGTTGTGTACCTGGGCCACCTTGTGGGTGGAGGTCAATTTCAACCATTGCAGAGCAAAATTCAGACCATCATGGACTGGGTTGCTACCACTATGCAGACTCAGATCAAAGCCTTCTTGGGCTTGACTGGGTATTACAGGAGGCTTGTTAAAGGAAATGGGTCTATAGTGACTCCCTTGAAGGATCACACATCATAAAGAATGCCCAAGAAAGTTCAGTGGACAGTTAGCTGTCAGAAGGCATTTGATGACCTTAAGCAGGCCATGTGCACTGCTCCCATTCTACAAAGTCCTGACTATTCTAAACAATTAATTGTCCAAACAGATGCTTCTGAGTTGGGGTAGAGGCTGTGTTGTCACAACTTAATGCAGAGGATCAGGAACAACCAGTAGCTTTTATTAGCAGAAGGTTGACCCCACAGAGAAACGTTGGTCAGCCATACAGAGGGAAGCCTTTGCTGTGGTATGGGCTCTGAAGAAGTTGAGGCCATACCTGTTTGGCACACACTTCATTGTTCAGGCAGGCCAAAAGCCCCTCTTATGGATAAAACAGATGAAGAGTGAAAACCCCAAACTTTTGAGGCGTCCATTTCCCTACAGGGGATGGACTATACAGTGGAACATAGGCCTGGGACTAACCATGCCAATGCAGATGGACTCTCCAGATATTTCAACGTAGAAAATGAAGACTCAACTGGGCAAGATTAGTCTCATCTCCTTACATTGGGGGGTGGAGGGGGGCGGTTGTATAGGAAAGTAGGATCTGCTACTTATGGTGACCATCATTTTTTGCTTGATGTTACACTGTTTTGAATAGTCTGACTAGATTCCTGCTACCCAGGACCCCAGTCCATCTGCTTTCTCCTTAAATTGGTTATGTTGTGCACTAGGTACACTACAGATTGGATACCGAGGTACTCTTGTCAGTCCCTAGTATATGGTACACATTTACCCAGGGGATAGATGCCCCAGAGGCCTCCCATGGGCTGAAGCATGTATTATGCAACCCATGAGATGCCATGCAAAATGGACCTACAGGCCAGCTACTTAAGCCTGTGTAAATTGGTGCTTGCACCACTTACGAAGGATATAGGGTCATTATATCTACAGGTCACTACACTTAAAACCTATAGGTCCCCCCTATAGCAGGCCTTAACAATCCTGAAGGCAAGATGCTAGGTTTTAAGGGAGAGGGTGCTCCTGCATGATCAGAGCCCTTCTGCATACTTCGGGGACCATTCTCCCAGGTTGTCTGTGACACGGCCAGACTTATAGGTAGAGGTGCATTATAACTAAGGCTCCTGCTTTTCAGTTTTTATGGATGTTTACAGATAATTACAGACAGAAAACAAAGTGTTTACTGTCTGTATTTATTTGTAAAAGCGGATATATGCAGAAAAGTGGGCTTTTTGTGGGTGAGTCTCCATGCTATTTTTCGTGATTTCTAAGATAACAGCTGAGCAGATAAGCAACATGAGAAGCTAAAAATAGGTTGAGATTTCCCAAAATGCAGGTGTATGGTAACATATATTTGTATTATAATGCTCATATTTACCTGAAGGTGTAGTGTTTTGCACTATATTTGGCTGCTTAAATTGCTACAACGCGACAGGCAGCAAATTATGAGTGCATGTTTATCAGTTAAATAAATGAGGAACCATCCTATTTTATGACGCCATATAATCGCAAATCACAAACTAAATATGGATAAATTCCAATCAGATGGGTAAAAAATAAATATGGATAAATACAGACGCAAATGTTAAAAAAGATAAATACTATAAAACCGGAAGCCCTAATTATAACCTTGCAGTAAATGCTATCTTGAAAACGGCTGAAACAAAACATGTCGTGTCTGTCTGGTATAAAATACCTTGGAATCATACCTACACATTCTAGGTGCAAAGGCATGGAATGCCCTGACCCCACCCTTAAGAGCACTGGACAAGGAATCTGAATTCCGCAAACAATTAGAAACCTGGATTTACAATCTTCCAGATATAACCGCCAGAGCACTAGTGTGACTCCGGTCCTGGTCTCCTTAAGCAGTAAGGCAACTTTAACACCAGGTCGACCTTTCATTGGCGCCGAGATGCTCCTTGGAGCTATTGTTAGCGCGGTATAAATGGGCTTTACATTACATTACATTACATTACATTAACCGGTGTGGAAGGTAAGATTCCACCCTTCTGAAGCAAGCTTCGTGGGGTCCCTGGTCTTCTCGGTACCAGCCTTCTTGACCCGGTCAGCACAAAATGGATGCAGCCGACCAGAGACATATTTCTGCCCTCCTGCTGCTGAGCCAAGCTCGAGCAGGGGAAGGCAGTACACTAAGCATCCTGTCACAGGGAGGAGTGACCTCCTCCGAGACAGGATGTAGTGTATTGGGACTAGGTGGGTGCACTTCCAAAGTGCCTGAAAGTCTGCACGAGGGGCCCACTTGGTGTCCTTGTGCATAGTCCAGTTCAAACCAGTTCTGGGAGCCGTTGGCTCCTGCTCTGGTGTAAAACTGGACAAAGGACAGGGGAGTATCCTCTCCATTGGCCAGAAACTCCTCTGGGTGGGTCCCGTGGATCTGTCCAACTCTCTCCCGTGAGTACAAAAGGTCTTACCTGACTGTGAGACATTAGATTTGATGTGGACAAGATTCAACAAGAAGAAACCACTGACCTTCAACAGTCTGGACCTCTGGACTTAGCTGGACTTCGGCTAGGACCGACTTTATCTCCCACTCTGACCAAAGCTTGGTCTGTGCCTGTACACCATACAGGCTCCGTGCATGACTTGTGGAGCATCAAAGACAACAGAAGTATCTCCCTTGGAGTGCAGGAGTCACTTCCCAGCATCTGCAGGCTCCACATCTGACTAGTTTGCTGCTCCTGAGCTCTTGAGCACTCCAAAGATTCCAGCAACACTGGAGGTGGGTTCCGATGTTCCTTGAGGCTCAGCTGCCATCTCACCAAGTTTGAGGCCAGTATTCCTCATGGGGACTACATAACTTGAACCCAGTTGCACCACGTACTTTTGCAAGTGCATATGCTTGTTGGAGTTCCCGAACTTTGTGCACTGGGCTGTTGATCGCCCCCACCTCTCTGCACATTTCCTATCAAGAACTCAGGCCTCCATTGACTCTGTGCCCTTCAAGCTGTTGTTCTTTGAAACTGCCCGAGGGCACCTCGCGACTTCTATGGCTCCGGCCCGTGGGTCTCTGGGAAGGTCAATTTTACTTTCTTGTGGCCTACCTAGTTGCTCAAGCATTACCCTGATTCCACTGCAATTGGTGAGTCTCCTGGACCTTGCTGGTTCACTCCGCACCCTTTCTTGACCTTCTGCGTGGGTTGCCGGTGCCAAGGCTTGTTTGTGCTCCCGCCGGACATCAACCCCTCAGCACTCAATATCCTTCGTGGGACAGCTCGCATCCGGCTCCTGGTTGTCTTCAACATTGTCTGGTCCCCCTGGCTGCAGAGTCAAGAAAACCTTCATCTCACACACGTGGGCATCTGCTTATGAGCCCCTGGTCACTCCCAATGACCCAGACTCTGTCCCCTCTGCTTTTAGGTTCTCTTCATCCTGAAGCCACATTTGGATTACACCAGACACTTTTCTCCTTCCCTGCAGTGACTGTTTATGGAAGACTCCCATGGAGATCGACAGCGGTTTCCGACGCCACTTCAGACCTATCCACCCTGCTCCCCTGGGATAGGTAACAGTATACACAGGTGGTGTAGCTCTCCAGCCTCCTAACTTCCATGGGGTTTCTTCCTAGTGCTTTCGGAAGGGTCCTTAAACTGTAAACTGTAAAAGTGCAACCACAACTCTCCTATTGAATTGTCCGGCACAAGCGGTTGTGTACGCACACTGCAACCGTCCTCCGTGGGGTCCCTAAGTACTCACTTTGGGTGGTTCCTTAGGGTCCCAGTGATTATACACCTTATAGACTTGGTCTTGACTTGAGTCGTGGTTCTTATACCCCTATTTTAGTACATGGTTTGGTCCCCCTCTGGGCCCACTGTGCATTATTGCTACTTACCATTGATTCTGTGCTACAGTATTGTGTTCTTTGTGCTGTATCCTTGTGTAGAGGATACTAGAGAGTGTTATATAAATAAATACATATTTCTCTAACTACTGTGTGGTTCCCTTTCATTTAATTAATACTAAAGGTGACATTCTGGTAAAACAAGCTGCTTTACATTCCTTCACGATTAAGCCTGAAGGCTGCTCTTCACAGCTACTACTGGGATAGCTTTCTAAAGGTTTTCTTTGACCTCATACATCATAAGGATCGTTTGGACTTGTGCAAGGTGCCCACTTTAATTTGTGGACAGTATATACCAAGCCAACTTCTTACAGACAGTATCGATAATTCCAAGGTTTGTGGAGATATTGGTTCCCCAAGAGAGGAATTCTGGAAACAAGCCCCCTTGGTTTGTATCCCAATGCTTTTACTAGTTTAGACGTAAATGCTGCTAGAAAGTAGAAACGTAAATGTGGTAATTAAAGTCCACCCTCCAGTTGTGTTTGCTTTAACATAAGGATATTAGCCCTAGGCTTTTTAAACCTCAAATAAAAATTTGCTAGATAGCCTCTGTTTGTGTAAAAAAAGCCTTTGGCTAAATACAAAAGTATGCCAGAAAGAGGTATAGGTAGCAAGGGAGAATAATCATCTTGATTCACTTGCATTGACAGATTGGACCATTGTGAAATTATGCCGCTTTGTAGTGTAGTTCCTATATTCCCAATAGGCTCTGCTCATTGGAAAAACATATACTATAGATTAGACGTAGGACTGAGGTCGACTAGGTCTCTATCAAATATATTAGACTCAATTGTGAGTGCCAGTTAGCTCAGAGGTCACTAGAAACTTTCTCAAATAAACAAGAAGGGATTCGTTTCTGACAACCGCTTAAAACATGACAACTTTGTTTACCGAGATAAAAACTTATCTTCAGAGTCGTGGAAACAATAGATAGTTATTTCACTCAGTCAATCGTGCATGCTTTGTTTCACCAGAGGTACAGAGAAATAGAGAGACGGGAGTTTTCAATAAAAGTATTTAACAGTCTTCTTGTCATGCAGAGGAAATGAACTTCTACAATTGTAATACTGGTTGCAAAGTACAATGCGTACAGTACGAAGAGTATTATAAAATAATACTGTAAAAACATGATATGTTTTCTAAACCATAAGATACATAGAATATGTACATTAATAAATAAAGACTAAAAGTACTCAACTGGTGCTTCTAAAATATGGCTACCCCGGTGTTCCTAACCTAGGTCTAGTACAAGGAAGAAGTAAGTGAGGTGTAGCTTAGTTTCAGTATTCTTTTGCTAAGAACCTATCCAAGATTTCTCTAAGGGTCTAATCAGCTCCGTACCTTGGTTTTAGAATGAAAGAGGTCTGGTATCTCTCTCTCAGGACTCGATTTCCCAACAACCCACAAGGGTAGCTTGGAAACACTGGAGCTGGATTTCTCGGCAAGAGAAAAGACAGCGTCTCTTTCAGTGCATCTGCTGGAGGGTCGGCTTCCTTTGGCACTTGCTGTAGCGAGCTGCATCAGGCAAGTAGATAGTCGAACTGCTCCAAACCACAGTGTGTTTGCCTGGGCAAGTGTGGGCATATTTATACCTTGAAGGTGCCAAGTTTGACGTAAGGTTGGACATAATAACGTCATCAAAGACTCAGTTCTTTTGAAAACTCCATGAGTTCTTAGATAAATCAATATTCAAGCAAGGGGAAGTCCCTGATTGCTGAAGGCGGGTTTTTCCAAGAAATCGTTCTAAGCCTATATAAGGATAGTGTGATTTATACCTATATATGGGCATGAATCGGGAAAATTACACTAGAGTCCCAAATTCATATATAACAACGTACTAAATATCCCCTGCGTTCTGCCAGATAGTATGCCATAAGTAGATACCCTTACATCCTCCATTTTCACAGAGACTTAGATCCCCAGGTAGGTCACCGAATTGACTAATCGCCTATCATCCCAAGAAGGGACAGTGCTGGTAAGGACTAGGGTCTTATCAAGGTTTATTTTGTACACAGAGATAGACTCACACTCATTAGCTAATTTTTCAATAGCTGCCAGAGAATCCTCTGGGGCAGAGGTCATGATGGCAATGGTTGCTGCACAGGCAAGCAGTTTGAGCTCAAGTTGATGGATCTGCAGCAAAGCAGTATTCCTCAGGCTCTTGAGGGCTTGAGTTTAAGGTTCTATATAGTGCGCAAAGATCAAAGGTGAAAGTGGATATCATTTTACAGGTGCACAACATATCTAAATTAGGTTGGTAGAAGACCCTGAACATAAAACTCTAGCCTTAAGATTCTGGTAAAGCTGTTGAATCAAAGCAATAAAGCGCGGCCCAATCTCTCACACAGCCATTATGGCCCTAGGAAAAGGTCATGAGCCCCTTTCGAAGGCCTTTTCAGGGTCTAACGTTATTGCTCTAACCAGATTTCCTCGAGAATAGTCTGCCTCAAGAGCAGTGATAACAATATTGAGATTGGCGGTTTTATCCCGCTGTGAAATAAAACCATGTTGATTCTCAGCAACAAGATCAGAAATAACCGTAGCAAGCCTGTTTACTAAAATCTAAGTATAAATCTTGGAATCAGCATTAATCAAAGAAATAGGCTGATATGAACCACCGAGAAAGGGATCTTTCCTTTTCTTGGGAAAGATGACGATGTTGGTCTCAGTCCATGATCCAGGAAGCTGCCCAAGTAATTCAAAAGAGTTGAATAGATCACGGAGAACTGGTACTACAAGATGTGAAAAACTAACATAGAAATCCAATGGAAGTTGATCGGTGCCACAGGCCTAGCCTCGTGCCAGCTAGCCAATTGTGTCTAACACTTTTGAGGCCGATATTTGTCCTTCTTGCTTGTGCTACTGTGTAGTAGACAGTTTCCGATGATGGTGGACCCAAAGAAACTGAATGATCTGGTCTGTGGGAGGGACCAATACCAAGTCATACCACTTATGATGATTGCTGTGGAACTCCTCTTGCATAAGGGCAGGATTGATCACAATAGCAAAGTGAGAGTTCTTCATCCCAGAAATAGCAGATGCATCAGATCTATCATGGACCCAGAAAGGCAACAGCCCATTTCTTCGATAAAGAATTGTGATCTGATATAACCCTAGGATTAAAGGAAGCTCTCAACAAATATGGACACCCCAAACTCACAATTAATGCAAGTTGAGAAGGTTCAGGAAAGCCTTCAAACTGTCTTCTCAAGACCCAGATCTCATGACCATTCTCTCATCAAGGTTCTGATATTTGGAAAATAGATCTCGCAGGAATAACCTCAGGATATTGGGGATCCCCGAGGGGTCAGAGGAACAATACTAGACACTATATAGGTGTGTTGTTTAGGGAAGCCTTTCTTACACTGTGGGGCTGGGACATGGAAGAGCATGATTAAGAGAACCCATTGCTATCCATTCTCACTTCCTCGGTATTCACGGGCCATCCTGATATATGTGGGTAACGTCCTCCTCCGTTAGGAGATAAACAGGGCTGCTCCTCCAAGATCACCAGTGAAAGAGGCTGGAGTAGACTTTTTTTGTTCAATCAGAGTTCTCTCATAAGACTGTAGTTCGGCGTTGGCAGCTGAGAGAGCATATCCCGGCACTTCAAAAGCTAGGTGCTTCGGTTTCATTACTGGAGCCAGCAATCCAATCCTGTGCATCCAATATAAGGGGCATATGTATTCATGTTTTGAACAGCCTGAGGTTGAGTAGCTCTTGACCAAGTCGGTGGTGGAAAATCAGGAGACTAATGGATCTGGCTGATTCTGTTTTGTCTTTTTCTTCTTGATTCTTTTTCCTTGTAGGTTGTTACAGAGTGGTTTACTTAGTTTCTTGGGCACGCCTTCCTTTTTTTCTTTTTTTCTTTCTCTCTGCTAATGGAAGCTTTAGGTCTGCAGGGTCAGCTGACACTTAGATTTGATTTCATGAAGGTTTCATGAGGGTTCTTTATTAATTAATTATAGCTCTGGGGAAAACATTTTAGGTCCTTTGGGCGGTTGTCTTGTGCGGTCTCTGCCCTGCCCCTTTAGTTCTTTTTCCCACATCCATCCTCGGTCTGCGGTGCTCCGAGGGGGAGGGGAGTTTATGTGCTCATGTATACT